>NW_020538040.1:173923645-174107417 GCF_003426905.1 Ctenocephalides felis | reverse complement strand
CTGAAAATTACATATATATATATACTTGTATACACATACACATTGCTGTATTAACGTGTGTCGTCACCGAGAAATGAAAGCTCAAAAACAATCTTAGAAATCGTCATAACAATTCACTGATAATATTAAATTATATATAATACACACATTAACGTTATAGCCTTTGAATAAGTAATATAATCGATAATAATTCAAACCTATACAAGTGTGATAAGTATCATCATTGGGTATATATGTGTTGTTTTCCCATAGCTTTCACAAATATATAATAGAATAAAATCTGATGAAATTGGTTGAAAATATTATGTGTTCATACTTTTTCTATATGTCTATATAATTTTTATACAATAAAATCTATTTATATTTTCTGCACATAACAGGACTTTTTAAGCCTGAATATTTCGCCTACTATTTGAAAATATCCGAATGTAGTCTTGTTCATTCATACATTTGATAGATACATTAGGCAAATTAAATTATTCAATATTTTATGAAATGTATTACAATCTATATCAATATCAATAAGCACTGGCACTTACTATAAATAAATCATTTATAGTCACAGAACTGATAACATTACATCTTTATACTTTGGTTTAGATCGCTTTTTACTATGATTTAATTCAATTATATTTTAATTTGTTTTTAAAATTTTGTATTTCTTCTTTATTATTATTATTTATTTTTTATATTGTATCTATTATAATTATTTTGCATGCTTCTATATTTAACTCACTTTCTTTCTATTCTCATTGTTAGTTAATATTTTAGATAGATTGTTCATATATCTAATCTAATGTATACCTTAATTTTTATTATTTTTTGATAGTTTCTTTTTGCGTATTATTATGCCCCCTTATACAAGCATTGTAAAAAAATGCATTTTTAAGTTATTAGATTTAAATTTGAGCTTTTAAAAAAATTGATGACATTGTGAAAACTGTGGTCACTAAATTTTTAATATGTATTGGTAGTATGTCTAATCTAATAACAGCTCTTCTTAAAAGAACTCTATTTTTAAAATGCAATTGATTAGCTTGAAGTAATGTTATAAAAAATAAACAAATATGTATATATAATAATAATAATAATAAGTGTGATTATATGCATAATATATGAGAAAAACTATATATATGTTTTTTTAAATTTACGTATAAAAACGATTAGATATATAAACAATCTAAAATATTCGTCGTAATTATTATATAACAGTGTCATCATTATTTTAACAACATGTTATATTACTTATCATCAATATTTAAGCTTAAATATTTATTTTAGTTAACAAATCAATTATTATTTTCTATTTTTAGTCCACAGTGTATTATAATTAATATTGGACATAACATCAGGTGTATATTTTTACTTTAAAGACTCTACTTTTGAATTTACATTAAGTTAAATATGGAGTATGAGAAGCTCGTTAGTTTCTATTCCTATTTTCATTCATTTTCATCTTACCTCATTTTAACTAAACCCTTTTAATCCTCACAAATTTAAGAATTGTATCAGTACAATTAATTTCATAGTTAATTTTTAATATGGAATGATTAACTGAGTGTCCTAGAAGGGTATGCAAAATCGCAAACCTTAACACCCACTGTCATAATAATATTAATAAGAATAATAATGTCTGTTCGGGTTGCTTTGTACCAATTGTGTCGAAACAAGGACACTTAATTGCACGATGAACGTTGATTGCGTTTGTCAAAAGAGCCGCTCTAATTAAATATCGTCCAGTTACACATATCAATTTTTCTTATTTATCCTCACATAGAGAATATTTCATATAAGACCAATTTACATTCAAATCTAATGTATCTTTATTCAAATCCGAAGTGGTATAGATAGAACTTGTTATAGAAAGATACAAAATATGCTTTTATTGTTAATAATATTAATAAATGATTGATCCGAGAATAACAGTAATAAATATATGTCGTCAAGCAGCAAAAATATATACAAAAAATTGAAAGAAATTGTACCGATAAAAAAATATAGAAATGATATAAACAAAAATGTCGTTAATTATAGTACAGCTTTTGTTTTTCAATGATAAATCATATATGACAAATCCCGAAAATATTTGTATCACAACTTAAAATAGTGTTATATATATTTGATATATAATAATTGCATTTTAAAGCTGGTTTACTCCAAAATATTTGCTGTCTTTATAAAATATCATAAAGAAAAAAATTATATAAATTATATAAGAATAATTTAATTTTATATATAATTATTAATATTTTTTCGTAACTAATTTTGGGTCTATAAAAACATCACCACAAATAACACATTTAATATGGAAATTATAATACCAAATACCAAATTGCTACATTCATAAAAATATAATGCCTGTTAAATTATATTTTCTCCTTATTAATTTTGGGATTATAAAATTATTATTTTCAAATTATTAAAACCAAATAACTAACTTTATAAAATATATAATCCCTATTTGATTATTTTCTCGTTATTGATCATGGGTTTATAAGATTACTAATTATTATTAATTATTATTAATTAAGATTATTGTTTTACAGCTAGGTACGGAATTTACTTGTAATTATAAGTTTACTTTAAACTTTAGTTATCTCTCGTTACATAGTTAACTACAGTATTATCCAAGATACGAAGAATATCACTAACTTATTCTAATTCACATTAAAAATAAGGGAAGGAATATATTTTGGGGGCTTAACATCCCGTAGGTTAAGTTATAGTAATCGCAAAAAATCGAAAAAATTTTTGAATATCTTTACGTTTCAAAGGTTTCTGAATATTTTTGAATTTAGAAAATATGTATGTATGTATGTGCGTATGCGGGTATAAATTTTAGAGTGCACGGATCAACCGATTTGAATGATTCAAACACATTTGATTTGTATTGTCGTGCTGATTAGTTTTTGTCTAAGGCAGGTCCAGCCATTTCGAAGATACAGAGCAAAAAGTTCAAAAATGGCAATTCAGTTTTTGAGAGAAAGGAGCATTCGATTTTAATGATGAAGAATTGTTTAGTTTTTTGGAAGGCAGTGGTTTTGGAGATCGAGAAAAACTAGAAAAAAATGCCATTCGGTTCGGTAGTCAAAAATGATCGTTAGACATATGCACATCAAATTATCAGATATTTTATAGAGATTTTAATATAAATGTACAAATTTTGTTCAAATTTCTATGGGTTTTGTAGAAAAATATATAATGTTTAACTGATGAAGATTGAGACGCGGCGCTTACGCGCTTATATTTCGTCTCTAAAACAGCTACGCAGCGCGACCGCTTTGAAACAAATTTAAAATTTCAAAATTATGAAAGTTTTTTTTTTTTAAAGAATTTTCAAAAAATTACAAAAATTTTTCAAAAAATTTTAAATTTTTCCAAAAAATATTCCAAAAAATTTCAAATTTTTGAAATTTTTAAAAATATCAAAATTTTCCAAACAATTTCAATATTTTCAAAAAAATCTAACTTTTTCAAAATTTTCAAAAAAACTTAAAGCTTTTAAAAATGTTAAATTATTGTACTTAAAGTTCCAACCATTTATTTGCCTTAAGGGCTCCACTACTAGTTACACATGCGATTGGAAGTTCCAGTCGTTTATTATCACCTTGTTTTTGCAAACTTCAATTATCTATACCAAAGAAATAATTATTTACAAGCTGTTTGATACATTGGCATTTGTTTTCGAAGTTATATACTTAATGTAAATTTCCACACGACGCGAATATTAAGATATATAACACGCAGAATACCAGTTGCTACATGTTCTTAACACAATTGCCATATAAGCAATCAAAAATAAAATGATTGGCTGAAATGTTACGCCCACTTGCTTACCTTATTTGTTTCCATCCTCTCGTCATTACAAAGCAAATCTAACAATCTTTTTATAACAATGTATAAAGGAAACCAACCGTGGATAATTAGACATTTAATAACTTTTGTTTCAAAATGTTATCATGTTACAAAATTTACTGCCATTTTGTTTTTAAAATTCAATTACATAAAGCTTTTATTATTTCTATAATGCGTTTAAATGATAAACTTATAGTTAAAGTAAGTCGATAAACAAAATTGATCAATGTCAAGCGACATGGCGCCTCAACTTTCTAAATATTCGTCAAGATTGTTTTTTTATTTGCATGATGTCGTGTCTAGGTGCGAGTATAATAACATGATATTCTATATACGACTTAATAATTATGATGTTTTGTAACTTTTTATACAAATACTTATAAAAACAAAATAATCTTTTACAGGTTTTCAAATACCTTTCTCATTAAATAATATATTTACATTTGTCGTTTTCAGTTCACTGTAAAATGGTTATTAGTTATATTTGATCTATAATTTAATTTTCTGATAATGAGATTAAATGTAGATTTCCTTTTCTAAAAATGTGACTGTTAATCAAGTCTTTTATTCATTGCGTGTAGATTTTTGACTTTTTTACAATAATTTGTATTTTTACAACTTTACAAGATTCAAACAAGAACTCAAAACGTATAGAATTCTAATTTCTTTCTATTGTCTGGATGAATAACCGTTAAAAAGTTTTTACATCTATATACTTTTCACAAAAAATAAATTCTTATAAATATATATATATATATATATATATATACACAAATACTAAGTCATGATCTATAATACTATGATATAATAATAGTATAATAATTAATATAATATTTTAAAATTGAAATGAAATGAAGCAGGTACCCAAAACATATATTGCCTGCTAATTATTTCATTTTCATAGATGTTTATATATTAAAATACAATGAGACGTGACGTTTCAATTCGTTTAAAAATAGTTACTGAAATAATTATATATCTAAAATATATCTGAAAGCATATTACGTGTTATGATAACGTTAAGAACTAATAAGATATAATATTTACTACCAAACAACGGTTGCTCTCTAGATTTCACTAATAGTTTTAAAAATAATATCTGATAATGAATGAATTAATTTTTAGATAAAAAATTGTAATTTTATATTTATTATGGTGAAAATAAAAAAAATTCTTCTAAGTTAATTCAATTCTTCTCTACATTTCAAGATCCTGGGTCGTTTGACACCAAAATTGGAGAAAATGTATGTATGTATGTAAGACAAAATTTGCAAATTTAAAAAAAAAACTGAATACAGAATAACTGATACCAGTTGGAAATCGCGTTGATTATTTTTTGGTAAAAGAACAGCCGGGCAGTTTCTTTTTTTTTTTAATTTTAATGAATGATAAATGTATAAATGATAAAGTTGTAGATAGGCTTATTATATGCAAAACATTATAAAGTTGCGAAAAAAGGTTTTTTTAACTATAAAAATATTAAATTTAGGAATAATAAACTTAAATTTCAAATTAACAGTTGAGAGCTCTATCGTCACAAAGGTGCTAGTTATCAATTCTAAATAATTAAATTAGATTATTTAAACATATAGAGAAGTTCATGCAACTAGCCTTAAGAGACAAAGCCACTTCCACCTAGTTTAAATTACAATTAATAATATAAGCAAGTTATAAAATAATTAGTATTGAGTTTTACCCTGATACAGAAGTTAAAAAGCAATCATTTTAGTACTTCAAAAGTCATTTAACATTAAATAGATTTTTATTAATGACAGTGTTTTTAATTAATTTATTGAGTTTCTCAGTAATCAGACAGGTACTTCTTCTTTGGCACCCACTCGTTATCATTCATCCTCTTCTAACGGCTTTACGAGTACTATGAAACTTCCGAGTCAAAGGGCATTGGCAGAGCTTCTCTGACTTAACATCAATTGCTTACCGAGATATAATTAATTTCCAATTACCTAACGCACAAAGAGCGCTTGATGCGCAATCTGTATCGATGACAAGGACTATTGCCCGTAAATCAAATCATTCATCAGCTCGTCGTATGTTATAATTTATCATTAAATGATGTGATTGCTGCATGCGATCTAAAAATATATAAGCGGCGCGGTGTTAATGGTTCATTATTATATTAACCTCCGCTTAATTTAAGCACTGGCTAAATGGAACACTCGACCGCGCTGATTGCCTCTTTAATTCCCCTTGTTATTATTATACCAAGTAGTTATGATTCTAGGGTATTGTAAAATTAATGCAGACCTCGTCATTCCGCGGCACGGCTAGCGAACGGACGCTCGTCTGAATTGCAATGACTACATTCGACTCGTTTAGAAAATCTGTCGGGTGACAATGCTCGATTAGTCTTTGTTCCACGACGATTTTGTCTCCAATTTATTGCTGCAACGGTCATGGGGCTAACATCTAGTCCTATTTAACCACCTGGAACTTACCAGACCAATGTAACGGTATGAAACAATAAAGTTCACGAATATTACATTTGGAACCATTCATTAGTCACGTGAGGTCTGAAATGTGGGTAGCGGGGTTTGACAAAAAATCACAAAATATCACAAGGGAGTAGAGTCAAGTACGATATCACGTGTAGTTATTTTTCAATTCAGCTGAATTTGAAAAATTACATTTTTGTTTAATTGTCTAAATATTTTACGATTTTTTCTTGGTACTAAAAATACACGTGATATTGCGTAAGGAAGAACCTTAATTTTTAATATCACCCTGTATCACCAAGGTCCAAAACTCCTAAAAATCTATCACGTTATCAATGGACGGCCAGAAATGTGATATTAGTGAACTTTGTTTTATTCGCTACATTGATCTGACAAGTTCGCCAGAAGCAATTATCTGCTTATTATCTGCTTAGTTGATTTTTTAATTATAATTGACTAATTAAACTCACTACTACGTTATTGTCGTACTTTACAGTTAATTGTATTTATTCCATGATTTTATTCCGGTATTAATATTACATATTAAGATTATATTAATTTCAATCAAATCTATCGATTTCTACTTATAACGTGTGTAAATTCATCTTTATAGAGAATAGAAATTTGAGATATCGTTTTGGTTCAGATGTTAGATTTGATTTTTTTTATATATTTGCACCTATTACATAATTAAATTTCAGCAAATTTTTTATAGTCCTTTGTAAAATGCCTAAATCGGATGCCAATCTATTGGTTGGGCGTCTGGGTATGATGGTATCCAATTTTGCTGTTATATGTCCGAGAGTTGTCTAGTTAGATTTGATATGACTGCAAATTTTACGCAAATATTTACAATATTTACAATGGATTTATTAAGATTACCCTCACCTTAGCAATAATTCTTATGCAATCGAAAAGTTTCAATAAAAATCTGTGAAGCATCTTTATTTGAATTTATTGTATTTGGAATCGATTTTATAAAATTCACAAATTTTATGAAACCGTATTTATCAAAACAATAAAATCATGAACATACCCAAACACATGGCATGATTCTTACAGTTTTTTACATTGGGAATATTAGTATTATAAACTACTCACTATGGTAAATATATATTTTCGGTAAACTTTTTGTTTTAGTGCGTTTGGATGTTTATGGGTGAAGATTTGTAAAATGTTTAGCTATAAAAGTAAAAAGTAAATTCTCTCAATCTCAAAATAATTAAGTAAGTGTATGAATGTATAACAAAAATTTGTTTATTCGTTATCAATAGTTTCTGTAGAAGGAGATATCTCATATCCCTGGATAATTTAATAAAAGATGAAATAAATATTTTTCATCAGAATTCATTTTAGAGATATGATTGCATCGGCAAAGTATCTTATTTAGATCCTTAGTATCCGAAAATTGGAGGTGCCTATGCGTCTTGTTTTACCCATGCAAATCGACCCGCCCTACTATATATGTATAATAAGTTTTTCTGGTGAACATAGCTCGTAGTAATTATCATTTACAATTATCAGTGAATAGTACAATTTTATTTTATTTTTTGTTTATTTTAAAAAAATCTTTTCAATATTTCAAAGATAAAATGTGAATGTTCCAATTTTTAAATAATTAAAGATGTGTATAAATATGTACAAACCTTGTTTGTTTTTAATAGTTCCTAATGAAAGAAACATTCCATATATCCAAAATATAAAAATATTTATAAATTAAAAATATATGTATATTTAATCTATATACATTTAATTGATCTAAAGATGTATCCCTTAAAGTTGCAAACGAAAATAATTAATATTTATGCCCTGCTGTTGGATCTTCTGAACAGCTTATCAACCGAGATGAAAATATCATATGACAAGCAGAGCGTTGGCGATAATTTTATACAGTCGTCGCGCCAACCCCGTGCAAATTATATCAAAACATTTCAATGGAACGATATGGCATTTTCTAAACAGACTTCAGAACAAGAACAAAGTTCTTGTATAATATATTGTTCTTTGTTTATTTTTGGTCTCGCTAAGGTGTGTTACTTTTACATACCTTACTCTACTGTTATTGTGATCAATATCGCGTTAATTAGATATCGAATTAAAGATTATTGACGCGTATTAATATGATTAATTTGAAACATTTTTTTTGAAATCCGCAATGGTAGTGGAATTGTCTCGAAATAAATAGAATGTTTATTTTGTATACTTCCAATGCATATATTGTTATGTATATGTATAGAGCGGGGTAAAAAACGGGTATAAGGGTCCACCATCAATATCTCAAAAACAAGTAAAGTTAAGAATTTTATAACAACAGTATTCGAAAATAAACGACGTTGAAATCGGTAAATAAATGGCAATATTTGAAAATCCATAACTAAAGTATTTCCTTCTGTTAGTTTTTTAGTCGTGCGAAGTGTTGTTTAGATTACGAAACCTTATTATTAGTATAATTTTTGGGTCTACGTTATCCAATTAATAATATGTATGGTTCAACAGTTTTTTTATAAGCTCTTTAAAAATTTACTTGTGGGTTGGGTAAAAGAAACCATCTGACAATGAGTCTTTACCCTTGTGAAGGTATAAACAATAAAAAATAATAAATAAAAAAGTAACTTCAGGTTTAAAAAAAAACAATTTTACAAGAGGTAAATAGAACAAATAGTTCTTTCAACACTGATGATAAATATTTCTGACCAAATACCTGATCAAGGTTATATACTGAGTTACCTAAGTGAAAATGCACCCATAAAACTTATATTCTATATAATTAATAAGACACTGGACCTGTTCGCACAATGGCTATCCAATTTTACTCCGTCTATGGGATAAAAAGGACCCGTTGACAAATTTTTGAAAACCAAGAAAAACAACACATTTCTACTAAGATGGGAGTTTTACTGAACGTAGTCAGAAATTTGTTTGTTTGATATGTGTTATCTGTTGTGACATAATTGGTTTGGTTTGCACAATCTAATTACTCAAATTCAAATTGAATTTTTGTGCCCCGCTCTACTCGATGGATGATATTTGGGATGGATAGATTTATGGATGGATGTTTATGCAATATTTTAATCTTTTTATCGTATTTTAATCGTGCTTTTATTTTTTATTAACTGAACCTCTATAAAAATATATGTTTATTTTATTTTTTTTTGTTTTTTTTTTTATTTTTGTTGCTATAAAAATATATTTAGATTATAACAAAGTAACAATCTAACAAGACTATGATTTGGCACGCTATCATATTGATGTCGCATGAAATTCGCATTGAAATCATTAAAACTAGTTAGCGACGTAAATACTCAATGCTCTCTTATATCATAATGTTTAATCAATACCGTATGTTTAGAATTAATGTTTTATCGATAATGTATTTACCATGAATGCATAATTATTAGGAATTAAACAAACAAACTTTACCACAAACTTTCATAGGGTTAACACAAAACTTACAAACTTTAAAAATCATAGGGTTAACATTTATACATTTTGCTATATTCACACTAGGTAATTCATTTTTTGTCACCTTTCATTGTGAGCTTAATTTTTTTTGCAATAAGTTAAAAAATTAAATTATTAAAAATTCATGACTCGTCCATTTTTTTAACATTATTTACCAGTAGTCAGAACATTTTGTTGTTCTATGGCTGTCTGGTTCAATATTAACTCAAGTAGTGTTGTACTTGAGTATAAAAGTTGGCATGGTAGATAACCCTCCAATGAGGATTACTACGGTCAATTTTATTATAAAATCATTTCAAAGTTTGTTTAGATGTATCTGAGGATGATTGTTTTCATATACATATTTCTCGTTCGTTCTTGTATCTATTCCGCACCCTTGTAGATGGTCACTCATCCCGCTCATAACCATTTACATACGCAAACGGCACGACACATGGTAAGGGAAAATGGGATTGTTTTGATGACTAGTTTGATGCCTAGATAACCTTATAAAATATTTTTTTATAAAATTTTATAATAATAAATTATTACTAAATAGAAAGATAGATTGATATGACAAAACTGCTCCTAATTCATCTCGCAAAATGCTAATTAAAAAATTTTGTTACTGAAAATAATACTTTATTACTGAATAAAACTAGTGGTGCATGACATAGTGCCTTAAGGCATAATGCTGGATTTTTCCGTACCGTATTTTACAATTTTCAAAGCTTTAAAATTTTTGAAAACTTTGAAATTAGACTTTTGATCAAACCACCATATCACCAAAGCGTCTAAAAAAAAGAAAATGCAAAGATTTACTACATCAAAATACATAATATCTAAGAAGGTGCTATCGTAGGATAGCGATTCTTCTCTCGCTGTCAAATAATATAAACCTAAAATTATATATATAGCTGAATTTACTGTGTGTAGTTTGCTATGAACAATAAACCAATAAAAAAGAAAGATTTTTGAAAATCTTCAAATTTTTGAAAAAATTGGACAATTTGAAAAAAATTGCTTTTTTTAATTTTTTTTAGAAAATCATTTTTTTTATTGCAAATTCGCAGCATAGCTGTTTTAAAGACGAAATATCGAAGCGCGTAAGCGCCGCGTTGCATTCTAATGGTTAACCATTATGAAACTTGGTACGAAATCTATAAAAGTGTAAGTAAAATTTGTACTTATTACTAAAATATCTGTGAAATATCTGATAATTTCATGTACATATGTATGTCTAATTATTATTTTTTACGGCTAAATGGCATTTTTTTTTACTTTTTTCATTGAATCTCCAAAACCGATAAACCTATCTTCTCAAAAATTCAGCAGGTTCTTCATTTTGTCAGTATAAGTGAAATAGCTTTTGAATTATTGAAATCACACGCTCCACAAATTACGTTTACCATCTTTGGCACTTTTTACCCCACAACTAATCAGCACGTCTTCTTATCAATCGGAATTGAATGTTTTTTGAATAATTCAAATCGGTTGATCCGTGTTCTCGAAATCATCGACGAAATATTGTATCAACACAAACATCTATTTTTTCTAATGTATGCCAAAATATTCAGAAGGACTTGAAACGTAAAGATATATTCGTTCTCGATATTTTGGCGAATACTATAACTTAAGCTACGGGAAGTTAATCAAATCTGCCTCTATAAATTTTTTTATTAATGCTATTTTTCAATTTGTTTATACGAAGTAACGAGTCCAGATTGTTAACAATATACATAAAAAAGTAATAGGGATTACTACATAAAAAGCAAAAAGCATAATTTGATTATTTTGATGACTGACTGATACTACATAAAAAGTAAGATTAGATATTAGTAGACACGCCCAGCGAAGAATTTGCTAGAAATATAGTATAGAAATATTGAAAAATTCAAATTATTCAAAAAAAGTCCATATTTTTCAAAATTTTCAAAATTCTCAAAATTCTAATTTAATCAAAATTTTCAAAAAAATATTAGCTTTTAAAAATTTTAAATTACGATACGGGATGTTTCAGCAATTCGCCTGAATCCACGATACCATACACCACTGCATGGCATGTGTTCGAGTCTATTATTCTTAACTACCCCACTCTCCCCTACAAATTTGTTCAGTCCGAACGCCTACTATTAACTTACATCACTTTAGTGGAAATATATACATGCACGCATACAAACCGATGCCCGAAGACAATGTACGAACAAGTTTGTAAATGAAGGCGACGCTGCTCTCTGTAACTACAAGTTTCGAACCCTTTTCGAGGAGACCACCACCGATGAATCCCGTGTCACGATAAAACACATTTTAAATCACACGACTCCAATAATTTTTACGAGGCTAAATTAATTGTGCAGATTTGTCATTCGATTTACAGAATCGAGAAAAAATCCCCTAAGGATTATTAATATGAAAAATAACAAATAACGAATATTCAATTCACCGTATCGTTTTTTATGATACAAAGAATGTTGTGCAAACATGAGATTTATTTTTCTGCTTTATACACCATATAATAAATGATAATTGATTATTCTCAAGAATATTTGCTCTCCTACAAGAGATTACAAATATGAAAAATATATACCTCGTGGAATTGTCTTAATTAGCAACAAATATATTTTGGTAATTAGGATTTATATTACACTTCTGAAATAAGTACTTTGCTAAAGTATATTCAGAAAATAATTATGTACTGATCATAAATTTAACTAAGTAAGTGGCATTTTGCCTTAATAAAACTTGAAGTTTGATGAGGTTTCCAACTGTTTATTTCGTTTGTAATTATATGTGCAGAAACATGCGCTTGTTTCTGCACGCTTGAATATTTATAATTTAACAATTTTTTTCAATATTTTGGAATGTTTGTTTAGACCAGTGATTTTCAAAGTTTTCCATATAAACCGAGCAATTGTAGCATGTACAATAAGATAATTTAAACTTCAAATCCCTCGTATATTATTTCTCACAGTATAAATATCACTTTTCAACAAAAAAAAACTGTTATATATATTTTTAACTATAATCAGAACATAAATAGTCCTACGAGCTATGAGCATACAACGCGTACTTTTTTATTGATGGCAACCCAAATGGTACTCTTATCTCTATGTAATTAATTCATTATTGAAATTTCTGTAATAGTGATAATTTTTTTATTGATGCCACAATGCCGAGTAAGTGCTATTTTTATATTCTGATACTGATGCCAGAGTATCGGACGTGGAACCAATAATTAGAAAACTATAGCTTCAATCACTAGGCCACGAAAGAGCCTAAAAACGCTCAATTTGGTACGAATAAAATCATATGTTTTTTACCTCCTTCACTTTCTGCTCAGATAGGCTCTTCAATTTTATAATAACGGATAATCTGAAATAATGAACGCGTGATTTATATAATAATCGCTTCGAGATTTAACAAGGTATACGAGTAATTAAATTCGTCAACTCCTACGCCAGGTTGATTCAGAACAGAGAGAGCTGCCAGATGTTTATGTCACATTTTAATGTTACAAAATGCATGTTTATGTTTTGTTAACGAGATGAAAAAAGAAACAAATGGGATTGAAAATTATATATAAAGTGCTTTTGAAGTATTGTCTGTCGATTATCTTGAAAGCTATTTTAATGATCAATAGTAAATTGTAAGTACAATAAATAACACGTGTATTATTATAGATTTGTACTAATACAACAAGACTGTTAAATAATGAACGATTTATTTGATTTTCTCAAGAATATGAATAATACATATTTGTAAGAGAATGTAATGGTTATGTATATTGATGACTTATTTGTACACTCATTTTACTATTTTTATAACGAGTACATAATTGTAATTTTCTGGAAGAAAAGTTTATGTTTTGACAGTTTTATGTTTTCTCAACGTTTCAAAGTCATTCTGAATCATTTGAAATCAAATTTGGATAAAGTTTATGAGTGTATATGTGGATCAAAATTTGACACTTCGTTGACATTTTCTCAGAAACGAATGAACCGATTTAAAAAATGTAAAAGCCTTTGCATGTAACTCTGTTAGGACTTGTATTGATTAAATTTGCGCGATCAGCCGAGCCGTTTCTAGAGGATTTGCAGAAAAGTACAAAATTTTTCCTTTATAAAAAATCTTGAATCAATTTTGAAAATTTAAAAACTAAAGATTTAGGGATCATGCTGATAAGTTTTTCGCAAAGCCAAAAGTTTCTTCATAATTAAGGAATATTTTTTGCATTTTTAATGGAACTTCATATGGCGATAAATATAATCTAAATCTCAAATCTAAATCAAATGTTCGCAAACTTTTTTGTGTCATGGACTTTATAAATTTCCAACTGTACTAAAACTGCACACACTATTAAATATTAATGTATTATTAAACATCTTTTACATTTATACCTTTCCACTCGCGAATTACAAGAATAACACGTATTTAGTCACCAGAGCGGCGGTATCCGAGTCGAAAGGGTTAAAATTTATTTTGGTTATGACGGTTGGCTGTTTGACTATATTAATTGAAAATATTTTTTCATTCAAAATGTTTATATAACATTAATTCAAGGCTACCTAAATCTTAGTTTCGGATCTAAAGCTAACAGCTTCTTTTAATATATCACTAACACGTATCAGCACGAGCTTTGTAGTGAGCGAATTGATACGCAACAGGTATGAAACATATACGCAACAGGTATGAAACATATGCGCAGGGCGATGAGGATGTTATTGAATAGAGGCTGTATGAAGAACAAGATTTTGTACAATTTTACTTCCACATAACACAGATTCAATAATTTTATTTTCTCTGTGATTTTTTTATTAACAAGTTTCAATTATACATTGTGGTTTAGATATATTGAGCTAGAGGTTTTAAACATCGTTCACCATTACTCTTGTTTGATCAGTGAAAAACTCGATTAGCTTTAAAAATCTTGACACACACTGCTTTGTAATGTACGTGTCAAAACGCGTAGATAGATCACAATGAATTTATCTGTTTGTCCAATTCACAATAACCATATTTTTTCTATTTGGAATAAAGCTACCGCAATGTTTGTATTGGTCGTGCACGTTTAACGAGACATTTCATTATTAGTTTTTTTGCCTCGGCCGCATGTAGCGTGTAACGCAGGTAGCTTTATGTGCTTTCCTCCGCTGTTCGATGCGGAGGCACCATGGGAACTTTTTGCCGTGATATTTATCTTACGAATTCTTAGGACGTATTACTAAATTACCATACTTATGGATCCAAATTACCATATGGTTTCTAGAATATTTAGAGAAATGTTTAAGCATAAACGATTAATATATCAGATCTTTAAAACTGTAATGAATGACTTTTGCTATTCAGTAAAATGTATATTTAAGCTAGTGGTGCATGGCATCGTGCCTTAAGGCAACTTGGTAGAAATTTCCGTACCAAAAATTAAAATTTTTAAAAAAGATTCAATTTTCTTTTAGACTCGGAAAAAAACGATTTTTGAGATTTTTAAATTTTTTTACATAAATTTACCTTTTTGAAAAAATAGATTTTTTTATACTTTGAAATATTTTGGAAATTTTGAACTTTTTTTCAAAGCAATCGCAATACGTTAGCTGCGTAGAAACGAAATATCGAAGCGTTGGCATTGTTTTCACTTTTTTTATTTACAATTTCATCAGTTATTCATTTCGCCAATACAAATAAAATGTTTGAATCATCTAAATCGAACGCTTCGCTCTCTCAAAAAATCAATTAATATTTTTAGCACTTTTTGCCCTGTATCTTCGAAACGGCTTGACCTGCCTTTACCAAAAACTAATCAACACGTCTCCTTATCAATACGAATCGAATCTTTTCTGAATTATTCAAAACGGTTAACCCGTGTTCCCAAAATTATCGACGAAAATTTGTATGCGCGCACACACACATACATACATACACACATACATTCACACATACATACACACATTCATACACACATACATTCACACATACATACACACATATATACACACATTCATACACACATACATTCACACATACATACATACATACATATATCTTATTGATGGGGAGACCTGCTGATTAGTTTTTGGCGAAGGGGGGGCCTTCAAAGATACGAAGCAAAAAATGATAATTCCGTTTTTGAATGATCGGAGCTTCCAATTTGAATGATTAGAACAAGCATTTTATTTGTATTGAAAAAAAATGAAAAACTGATTAAATTGGGATACTGAAAGGCAGGTCCAACGGTTTCAGAGATCCAATAAAAAAAATAAAAAAATAAAAAAATGCTATTTGGCGTTTGCACATAATGAAACCAATAGCCTTTAAATAATCATAAGACAAATGATCTCAATTTATAAATTTTATAGGATTAAATATCAATTTAATATGTTATGGTAATAATATATTTACATCTGGCTACAGTAACAAAATTCCTCTAAAGTTATTAATCTAAAACTTATATTTAGTACTGATGTAATAATTTATCATACATCATCAATAATATGCCTTTTGTTTTCAAATTATAAAATCATATAGGCCATTAAACGATAACAGATTACCCGTAAAAACGACTATAAATCGTTTCAAATGGCTTTCTTCGTGCGTATTAATAATTCTTAGCCCTAAAAAAACTTGATCTGCATGTCGGGATCTAGGGATACTGCTCTCTTATATATTGTTTTTTTCTTCAAACGTCTGATTAAACTGAACATCATATAAACTGTGACAAAAAACCTGTTGATTGTCACGCTCCTTTTTAGAGTTTCTATTAATTCCGGATCGTTAATAGAGATAGGCTTCACGGAATAACGATTCGAATTTTACGAAGTAATGAATTATTTATTTCGTCAACTAGCGCACCATATGTTTATTCATAGTAACAGCGACATATGATAAAAGAAATATTATTTATTAATTAGGTACATGTACGAGGTATTTACTCATAAATATACGTATATTGATACAGTGCCATAATTTGTTGTAAATAAAACGTTTAAATTAAAATTCAATAAGATACTAACAACGTATTATAACATATGTTTATATTTTATGTAATAGAATTGTATTTTAGATAGCAGTTTTTTTGTTTATTTGAATTTATTAGATTAATTAACTAGTTTACTGTGGCGCTCTCTTTTGTATCGTCCGAATCGAGCCCATGACGAATATATTCGTAAACCACATTTCGGATGAAAAATATGTTTTTTTTTACAAAATTCGCAAATTTTATTACTACATTTTACTTCCTTGTTAACATAAGCATAAATTATATACAAATTGGTTGACAACCTTTGATAAAATTGAATTGTTGGTTAATCTAACTTCATAAGCTTATTGAATTGAATTAAATTTTATTGAAAAATATTTATTGACCTGAAACGGGATTAAATAACTTTAAAAAAAATCGATTAGAACAATGACTATTACGAATTATGGGATTGTGGTACCTTACCTCATGATACAAGGGAAAAAAATTCAAGGCTGTGTGTGTTTTTGTTTAAAATAAAGTAAAATAATTTAGCCTAAAAAACAATTTTAAGAGTGTCCAAACCTTCGGGGTATATCAAAGATTGATACAAAGATAATGGATGAAAGCGATTAAAAAATTTCGTAAAAATCGATCAAACCTTAAAGTAGTTTAATTAAAAAAAAATCATTAAAGTTTGGAATTTGTAGGTGCTCTTACAAATTGCACCGTACAGATTATTCAGTGATCACCTAGAACATGAATTAGAATAAAATTTGTTAAAGAAATTATATTAAATTAATATAGTTGCCTGTACCATTGGAAATCGAATTGAATAGATTTTGGTCAAAATATCTTTATTTTCGAAATGACCAGTTCTAGTGTTATTTAACCAGTTAATTGTAATTGACCAATATTCTCGTCAGGGAGAGATGTGGCAGAATTTGTGTATTGTGTAAAAATCTTCGACCGTTGGTTATTTAATTACAATTTTAAAACAAAACATATTCTCAAATTCTGCAAAAAAAGTGGCTTCTATTCTATCTATCTATTTATGATATCGTCGAAGGTAAAATAGGACTAAAAGTACAGGAAAAAAGAAGAATCTAGATGACTAATGAATCACGCGAGTAGAGAAAAAACTGGAAACTGAAAAATGGATGAATTGCAATTTGCAAACAGTCGCTGTTTTATACGCATGACGAACATACACGTCAAGACACAAAACTCTACCATTTCTTCGTGACGATCACAGTAAACATAGTCAATCACAGTAAACTAGTTTGATAGATTGTTTATTGTTGTTCTTTCATTATTTGAAATGTCATTGCTAAATCTTGTGAGATTTAGCAAAGATATAACCTGCTTTGAAACCGACGGGTGCAGGCACAACTTTCCACGGCGGCCGTAAAGTATAACGTTGAAACGATGACGCCATCAGGCACATTCATTCATAATAGAGTTTTGCAAACATCATCGAAGAACGGACTGTAGATTTCGCAACAGCCATTTCATTCAATGTGCGTTTTTTTATGATTTAAATAAATTAATATTTTTGCGGTTGCATTTCCATAATGAGAATATAAATAAGAAAAAAATACATGAAAAAATATGAAAACATATTCGGCATAAGAGTTTGTTTGATATTTTGATAGTTGGTTCTATGAAATTATTTTTTTGTGATTAGGTCATTACTCACATGTACTGTCGAGCAACTATCGATGATGCAATCTTTGGCGTCTATTTGGTTTTGTTATGCCATTTAAAACCGCAATGATTTTTTGTAACAATACCTGTATGGATTTTCGATTTAGTAACACAATTTCAATAACAAATTAAAATTTAATATTTGAATATTAAGGCTTGCTCATAAAGCGACGGAAACTTGACCAAAGGTTCCGAGTTCGATACGCGCTTTGAGCAGCTTCATGTCAAGCAGTTATGACATCGGTTTTTACTTGGAAATATATATGTATAGTAATATATTTCCAAGTGAAAATTGCTCTGATCTGGCATTGCTGTATCAATAAATATTCGCCATATTACAGAAATATGTAGTAATAAAATTCATCTCACAAAAATGGGACAACTGTTTGGGTTGTATCTTAGAACTCATTTAGTAATAAGTCTAAGGACTCTTGGGTTCTAGGTGACCATATTTTTTCAGATCAAAACCGGGACAGTCACTGTTAGTTGAGGTAATCCAGGTCGAGGCGGGACGGAGGGTGTTTTTTTTTTGCAAAATAACTTAAATATGATTTACATTGTCAAATACTATATTAAAATTAATACATTAAAAATGAGTTTTTTTAAATAATTTTTTTTAATTAAAATTACTGACTTTTAATATGATCTTTATCATATATAACATCTTATGTTTTTATTAATTTTTTTTCTCTTTTAAGTCTTGTACAAAATTCTTCGCCAGACAGTCAAAAAGTTTATTTTCACATTTTTTTATATTTTTTATGAAATTAATAATGGAAGTTCGAATGTTTAGTGTAAAAAGCTATTTTAACCCGCCTTTGGATTTTTTTTTGTTATAATTTATTTTTGTTAATCAAGACTTCAATGTCTTATTTACAAAATTGATATGTGCAAAAAAAGAAATAATATGAAAAAATACAATAAATTTGATATGAAATGAAAAAAGTTAAAATAAAATAAAAACAGTAATACAAAAATAATAACATAAATGAACTATGACGTGATTATGTATGCCGTGTACTAAGTCACCTTTGGAATTTTGAATTTGGCAACGTATTTGATATAAGCATACTTTTATAAAGTAATTGCAAACATTTAATTTGAACCTATACTTTTCAAAAACCCGGGACAAAAGTTCTAAATCCGGGACTTCAAAAAACCCGGGACACTAGGATAAAATCCAGGGCTATCTCGGCCAAACCGAGACGTATGGTCACCTTATAGGTTCGAACTTCTGTTCAAATAATGATATTAAATAAAAATAATGAACAATCTAAAAACAGTTATTAAAAAGCGAATCTCATCCCATTTCATTTTAACTGATACATCCAATTTATGTATATAAACTTGTTTATTTAAAAGCTGTATCAGTTATCTTAGCGTACGATTCCTTTCGACAAATGTGAATTTCTATCGCCAGTAATAAATAAGTTAACGCTGTTGACCCAGCACACTGACAACGTCGATTATGTATTGTGCTTGCAAATATTGTTCAAAACATCTCAGGACGGCGTTTTTTGGGAGTATCATAAAATTTTTCATTCAATCAATCTGACCGCGTTTAGATTTCGATCATCGATCTATTTCCTTTGACCCCTGTGGGGTCAAAATAGTCACAGGTGCGTCGGCTGAAAATCGCGGCGCACCTCTTTCTCGCCGTGTAACGATAATACATTTCCGGCCCAGACCGGTGACCACATATAAACATACGCTATCCTCGCAGACTCCGCTGTCCGCAGAGCTCATTGTCAGTACAATCATTTCATGTTTTTTTCTCTTCTTCGAGAACGCGCGCAGAGCGTCCAGTGTCGGTTGACCCGCTGCATAATGGGGTTCCTGGACCGATAGGTCTAGCCGTAAGATAACGACGATATTACTTCCTTGTTCACAATATTTTCGAATTACATTGTGATTTACGATTGATCAAACTTATCGCATTCAAGATTATCCGATTTAACCCAAGAAACACATTTGAAATGTAGGAATGAAAAGAACAGAAAAAATGTACAGAAAACAAACCTGATAAATTTTACTATCACATCCATAAAATATTTGGAAAATTTTTATATAATTTTAAATCAATTAATGACATACATACAATTTGAAAATTTAAAACAGAAATTCTGTTAACACGTTTGCGGGTAGTAAAAGTTTCAGCAAGGTACAAAAATTGGCAGTCATTCTATTTTCAAAATTGGTTGTGATATCCAAAATTTCATTAAACACCGTTTATAAAGGCTGTCAGATTATCATATTTCATTCATTATTACGATGAATGCTCTACCATCCACGTCAAGTATTATGCTTCTATTTTACGCAATGTGCTTGCCCAAGCTAAATTATGACTACGGGTAAAGATAAGATAATACGAAAATACTCAAGTTATTACCTTGATAGGTATAACAATTACAAAAATGTAAGGATATATAAAATTAAATTCAAACTAATTGACTTTAAAATTTGAATGCTATAGCATTCGTGTGATTCTACATGGTAGTGAATATGGATGATGGTCCGCGAACGCGTTAAACAGATTTTAGACTCGACCTGACTAGAAAACAAACTGAACAAATTTTATTATTTCATCAATAAAACATTTAAATTTTTTTTATTTAATTTTAAATTAATTAATTACATACATAATATTTGATACTTTTAAACAGAAATTGTCTTAAACTAATTTTAAACTAACCCTGACTAGAAAACAAACTTGACAAATTTCACTATACCTTAAATAAAACATTGGGAATAAATTTCATTTTTATTTTATTTCAATTAATGATATTAATAGAATATGCAACTTTTAAATAGAACATTTTCTGAATTGATTTTGTTAAAATAAAATAAAATGTTATATATATATATATATATATATATATATATTAATTTATTTATATTCCGGTTACGAAAGCATTTCATGGTTAATCAACACCAAAGAAAGAAAATAATTCCTAGTCCCATATCGAAGGTGCACCAAGTATATTACATTGTATTAAGACGATTGATTACAAAACCGACACTGGACTCAAAGTGAAAAATCAACTTCTCGGTGTCAGGGAATAGAAACAGTTAGTAAAAAATACTATACATATATACTCGCATAAAATGCTTAATTCGTACCGGGGGCAATTTTGTTATGCGAACCACATTTTCTACATTATTATCTGGTAGTAAAATTAATTCGTTTGCTAGTATGAAATATATCCATCTAAAATCGAGTATAATCAATTAGATATAATTGAAATATTTACAATAAACAAAGTTATAACTTATTTACGAAATCATTTAATTAACAGTTAAATTCAAAAGAATGGTTTTGCTCCTATTTGTTTGCCCTGTTCGGTGCTGAATTTGATACTTGTTTTCATGCAAGGCACCAACTATATTTGGCACCAATCGATTTGAACGATTTAAAAAACATTCAGTTTCTATTAATGGGGAGATGTGCTGATTAGTTTTTGGCAAAGGCAAGTCCAGCTGTTTCGACGATACGGGTCAAAAGTGCAAAAAATAGCGGTTCAGTTATTGACTGAGCGGAATGTCCGATTGAAAGATTCAGAAAACATTTCACTTGACTTGGCAGGATAAATATTTGATGAAGTTTTTGGGAAATTTTGGGTCTGCCCAGCGGTTTCAGAGATCTATAAAAGAGTTATTAAAAATTATTTGGCGGTCAAAAATGAACATTGAAAGTAGATTTTAATAATAAGTACAAATTGTATTTCCATTTCGTGGGGTACCTACCATGATTTATAATGTTAAAAGTGTTTTAATTTTTACTTATAAATTCAGACAACTTTGATATTTTGTTTTGACAGTTTTTGATATTTTCGATATAATAGTATGGATCAACCGACTTGAATGGGTTTCATAATTTTCAAGGAAATTGAAAAGTCAAAAAAATAAAAATTTAGTTTTAACAAAGTTATAACTTATTTACGAAATCAGTTAATTATCAGTAGGTAATTTTTAATTTAAAAATTAAAATTAAAAAAAAAGAATTTTTTCAAATTTTTTTAAAAATCTAATTCTTTCAGAATTTTAAAGCATTTAAAAATTATCAGTTACTGTACGGGAAGTTTCAGAAATTCGTTTTAAGGCACAATGCCATGCACCACTAGTTGAATCTGATATTGTTATTGTTTCCTACACCTGCCCCACGCACAGTATTCGCGTGCTCGCTTCCTCGCACGTGCGTGAAGCGCGTCTTGCGCCGAGAGAGAGCACGAGCCGAAAGATCCGACCGCACGCGTGCCGAAACGCATAGTGTTGTATTGGCTTAATTGTACATCTTCCTGTGCGAAGAAATTTGTCGATGGTTTCTGTTACATATATATTACTTAGAGATCTACCCTTTTATTAGAAGATGAAATTCACACGCATTTTTGTCTTTATAACCACACTAATAATTTTGTAAAAAGAATAAAAAATTATAACAAAACATAAAAACATTCGATTAGTATTGATGGGGACGTGCTGATTAGCTAGAATTGGTAATTCAGCTTTTGAGATATCGAAGTGTCCGATTTGAATGATTCAAAAAAACATTTTATTTATATTTACAAAATAAATGCCATTTGGCGAACAAAAATGATCATTTGATATATACATATCAAATTATCAGATATTTTATAGAGATTTTAATGATAAATACAAATTTTGTTTACATTTCTATGGATTTCGTATAAATGTTAGACTGCCACGCGGCGCTTACGCGCTTCTATATTTTATCTCTACGCAGCGCGATTGCTTTGAAAACAAACATATCAATGAATTTAGGATCAAGATTTATACCCAACGAAGTTTGAAGTTTTATATGTTTTTAAAACGAATTTATATAATAAACTAGCAAATCGGGCGAACTCCGTTTCACCACCAGATGGTTTCATTTCATTTGGTGATTAAAAGATGAAGAAAAAAATTGCCTGCTGTTGAAATTGAATAAAAATTTGCACAATACACGTTATTGATTTGATGGTTTCCAATGAAATGTTAGGAAACAAATAACTTATTTTTTTACATTTTTTGCACAATTTCACAGTGAACATAACGCCGGTTTGTCACATGAAATTAACTGAGCAGAGAACAATGAGTAGCAGTCAATCAAAAAATATTAGTTTGTAGTACATGCTAAGTATCAGACATGACGCTGTATCTGAAAAAAGAAAAAGTGTTTTCCGCTTTTCTGTTTAAATCTTTGTTCAATTTTCTTTGCTATAAACCTCACGGAGCCCGAGACCTTTCCAACGAATGCAAGATCGACGAAATCGGTTCGTGCGTTCTGGAGTTATATCGTCAGGAGGGAAAACCGAGAGGGAAAAATAGATAATAATATTAGGCAAAACCTTGTCGATAATACTAATGACATATGTTCACTTTATGTAGGGTAAGATTGTTCAAGTCGCACCTCGGATATATTTTAAGTGAAAATTATATTTTTCATTTTGATTGTGTTTTTTTTTTCTTTACAAATGCTCATTTATATTACTTATTTGATAATCGTTTAAACATTTATAAATGAAATAATTAGTTTATAAGGTTATGTCAGTAAATTTAATTTTAAACTTTAAAGACCATGCAGCTTAAGTCGTACCTGTGCAAAATTCCTTACTCGCACCGGTTTAATATGAATTTTTTATGGATTTTTTTTGATAAATACAAAGAAATGCTGCATAAATACAATATTTCAAAGTTTTTGCTCAATTCGGAAACACCAAGTTCGTATAAACAATAACGGCCTTATATTCATGAACAGTTTCTTACTCTTAGACCAAGTTCTTTATAGTTGTTTAGCAATAGGTACGAGTACACGTGTTAAAATACCTATTTTATTTAAAAAAAAATCAGGAACTCTTAAGCCAATTAAACAAAGACTCGGAATATGCATAAGATTTTGTTTTATTAACAGAATTATTTTCTCGAGGGGTACGACTTCAGCAACTTATATAATATCTGATCAGGTATTAGGAAAATGCTTGTCGATAGTACTAAAATTTATTCTATGCACAACAAGAAAATTATTAAATTGCCAATTACAATCTTACTTCAATTTCTGCAATATGCAGCCAATTTACAATATCTTTCAATTTATAATCGAAAGTGATCTAGTCGGCACTAAAGTAAGATGAGGCTAATAAATACAGAACGCGTTCGTGCGTATGACTTTTTATTATTACCTCATTAACGGATAATACGGAAATGATCAACCGTGGAGATAATCGTAACGGGCAATAACACGAAGATGCGTTACAGCTTCAGATGAGATACTTACACACTCGTATAAACCAGCGAATAATTAAGGGCAGTAGTATAATAATAATGAATTGGATAATTAATAATTATTGTGTAAAATTTGAATGATAAGTAGATGGAGGAATGGGATTTCAATCAGAGATTCCAGGTTTAATACCCGCCTCCAACAGCTTGATTTCAAGCAGTAGTGACATTGGCTGCAAATGAAGTAGCAATATGTTTCCAATCAGAAATGGAGCATTGTTGCAATATCCAAATTAGAAAGACGAACAAGGAGTTGCCTCCTAATATCGTTCAGTATTAAAAATAAACTATATCTCAGATAGTAAGGACAAAGAATAAATTGCCTCCTCATAACGTTGTTTTCTGAAATAAGCTCAAATAGCCCTTCGAGGCATTGCTGCAATATCGCAAATGAAAAGACGATCAAGGGGTCATCTTCTAATATCGTTCAGTATTAAATAAACTGAATTATTTTCGGTAATAGGCTCTGTGAAGCTAATAATAATAATTTTTTTTTTGGTTTTTAAAAGTTGTATATAAACAAATTTTGCTAAAGCGTTGAATTTATATAATAAAGCAAGTTTGTAAATGTAAAACTATATCACGTTGTAGTTCATTGATTAGCATAAATAACTATTTACTGGAAGTTTTTTCGGTACTGGAAGAAAGGGATCACAATCTTTTGACCAACTTTTGCTTATGAAATTTGTATTAGAAGTACCAATAACTGATTACATTAGTAGAATTTAAAACGCTGATAATTTTAGTTAGGGAGAAATGTAGTCTAGTGTTTAGAGCTATGGGCTTTGAATCAGAAGTCCTAAGACCCGCTTAGGAGTCCAGTAGTAGTGACATCAAATATCATTTGGAAATATAGAGAGCAATATATATTGTTGCATCAATAAAAAAAATCATCATCAAATAGATATAGGCCAACCGCAGGTTTTCCTGCTAAAAAGCTTGGTAGTTAAGTCAATACTTCACAACAGCTTATAGGACTTCTAAGTTCTGATCGTTGTTCAAATTACAATTACAAAATAATAATAATTATTATTATAGTACTTGAAGCAAATAATGATTCAATTACCGAGTACATTCTAACGGTGGAGCGTTAGACTTACGTATGATTACACTTACAAAAATCGTTCAATAAAAGTCTAAAAATAGTCATGCATTTATACATTTTATTTGAAAATAATAGTTGTCCCTCTTATGTACGCGTATAAATGAACATATAATCTCGAATTAGGGCTTACAGTTAAATCTGACAGCAAATTGTCAGTATGATTTAAATATTCGACAAAATAATCCTGCAGAGCACGTGTCACTGTTTTTTCTTTGATACGAAGGATTTAGAATATTATGTTACTTCTATACGAAATGAATTATGAAATATTCCTAATCTCTGACAGAAAATGTATAGACAAATATTTTTGTGTTATTCTAATACTTGCGTTAAGTACGAAAATCGGGATTTATGGATTAGCATTTAATGTAAAGTGAGGTAATTTGTCATAAATAACCTTGGTTTTGTTATTTATATATAAATTGATATTATATTTATCATTTAAGTTATAAAAGTAAAATAAAACGATTGGTTTGTGTTTGAGCAATTCGATCCAAGTTACAGTAACAGCTATAAATTTATATTATTTATATTCTAGATTAGATTACTAGTAAGATATTTCTTCCCAACCTAGATTACCGGTAATTTAATCAAATTATTTACATACGTAGTATTACTGCGGATTTCTAACAAAATAATGTAAAATGTATTGTTACAGAATTATAATTTAAGAGAGAATTTATAAAAATATTTAACAGGTACAGCTCTATACTAATCGTATTTTTTCTCTATTTCTGTTTTGAATTTCTCGCAATTTAGCAAAATCATTTTGATATTCAAACTTTTGATTCAACGTTTCGAAAAAGTTTGTTTTCGTAAAAAAATCCAAATTGCTAATTTTATGATAAATAGTTGAACCGATTTCAAAAATTAAAAACCATTCAATGCACCTCGATAAGGGCTTGCGATTGTCTCAGCCGTTTCTTTGTAACAGAAAAGTTTTTAAAAAATTGTCCACGTTTTTGCCCACAATCTTGATTCGATTTTGAAAATTCAAAAAATTTTCGAAAAATTATTGGTTGGGAATCGCCTTGATTAGTTTTGTAAAAGATTGTTTTTTCATAAACAAATTTTGAAAAAAAATTGATGATTTGTATGAAACTTTGAAATATTATATTACATAATGAAATATTATAGGTCTACGATAAGCGGTTGAATTATAGAAAAAAACATCAAATGCTTCAGCAAGATTCTAAATAGAATCTATGCCAAACATTTACGTACGTTCCGTGTTTTGTTGGTAGCTACTGATTATAGCTGACGGTCCACACTTCAATAAAATACATTTTTAGAACACCAAATATATAAAATAAAATTTGTTAAACAAATTAATTTAATTTATGCAATTGCATTTATAATAAGTATGCATAAAAGACATCAATGATGTCTACTGATTACAGCTGACGATCCACACTTCAATAAAATTCATTTTTAGAACACAAAATAAATAAAATAAAATTTGTTAAACAAGCTAATTTAATTTATGCAATTGCATTTATAATAAATATGCATAAAAGACATCAATGAGAAAGCGTATTGATTATTTTTAAAGCAAAGATTTTATTTTCGAAATAGTTGAACATTTTATCTAAATAGTTGAATCTCAATTCGAGTTGATTATGAATACGTTTCTAGTTAATGCAATTTGTCTTGAGGCAAAATGATAATTACTACTAATAGTTACTTAGTCAGTTAAACTCTCAATATAAAGAAGATTCGATAAGGGTGTAGAGTTCCTTTACAATAAGTTCAATTACAATTTTTTCCGTTAATATAGGATTTGTACCTTGTGCACCTTCGATTGCTTGGGCTGCACGTTTCTTAGCGTTCGGAAAACTATTATTTTCCGCCTCGGTGTCATGTCATGACACGTTCGCGAAAGATGACACAATTCGCCGTCCAATCGCGCCGGTCGTGTATCAATTGACAAGGACTGCAATTGAAAACCTCTCGCGTATCATTGGAGCATCATTTCTGCGAGAGGCGTCCATTGGTTGTTTGTGAGCTTGATTCTGTTCGTGATGCGGCAGTGACTTGCCATGGGCGCCGCTTAACGCGGCAGCAAAATCACCGCGGAATTTATCCAACCGGAAACTTTTTATAAACATACAATATAAAAACCATATAATACTATTCAACTTAATTATTTTTAACTTCTCGTTGGGTAAGTCATAAAAATCGCAAATAAATCCTAAAAAAATATATTTTTTCAACAGTTTAGCATACCTTAGGAAAAAATGGATGTGTGTGTATTTGTATGTTTGTATAATCGGATACAATTTTTGGTAAACTATTCCTAGAGCACAGATGTACCGATATGAACGATTCAAAACGCATTCAATTTCTATTGATGGGAATATGTGCTCATTTGTTTTTGGCAAAGGCAAAACAGGTCCAGCGGTTTCAAATATATGGGTCAAAAGGGCAAAAACAGCAATTTCGGTTTTGAGAGAACGGAACATTCGATTAGAATGATAAAAAATGCGCTTCACTTATATTGACGGAGTGAAGAACTGATGACATTTTTGGAAAGCAATATTCAGCGGATTGGGACATGCAGAAAAAAGCTCAAAAAAATGAACCCTTGGATATCAGCACATCAAATTATAAGATAATGCCATGCACCACTTGTTTTATTTTTAACTGAAAATGTAATCTGAGGAATTAAACGTTTAAAATTAAATCTTGATCACAAACAAGCAATTTAAATTCTAAAAATATTCCAAAATTAATTATACTTTGGTTTATATTTTCATCACAGACAATCCAATTTTAAAACTTTCTACCTTAATCCTATATTACGTAAATTACAGCATTCTAACAAATTCCTTTTCATATCAATTATCAAAATTAACTACATTTTGACAAAAATATATGTTGATAAACATTATGATTTTTAGTCATTTTTAATCAACTTTATTTATACTTTAATCCGAGTCAGAATTATTTGGCGAATGCAATTATAGATTAAATTAAATATAAATTTTGTTAAATTCGAAGACGATACTACTTTTATGATTAGAATTTTAAGATTCATTGAAATATTATATTCTAAAAAATACTAGAATATTTAAAAAAATATAAATTAATAAAAAATGAAGCAATAGCTAAAATTAGATTTTCTTATTCATTAGATAATAAATATTTATTGCAATGCAATTATCCGATAGTTTATTGATTATCCACAAAAATAATTGTAAACTTCTGTAATTGGTTAATTTAGTGATTAAATTAATTTCAATTCTAGATATAATCGAATTTATTATGTAAAATACATTTAATTACGATACCTTGATTAAAATTATTTGTTTTATTTTTTTATAAAATATTAAAATTGTAGAAGTGTGCATACGATAAAAGTGTTTCTGATATATACATTAATTAATTTTTTTTTTTTGGTTTTTATTAATAACGGTAGATTTATCATTGCATGGGCTTTTGGTAAGAAATCACAATTTAAATACCACAATTTCATTATAGTGGTACTAAAATATAATTTTTAATCTCGTTTTTAAAATCTTATGCTACTTTGTTAGTTCTGTGTTGTCAAATCGAAACATAGCTTGAAATGCAAAGTTGGCTTATTTTTTTATTTCGATAAATATTTATATAATTATTGTCAATAATAATTTTATATTATTGATATCTGAGCATGTCATGGTGTATTTGTTAAAAACGTGAGTAAGCACTAGTCCAAGGTTTAAAACCAGCTCGATATCAAGCAGTATGATATCAAATATCTACTTGCGGTTATAGATCTCAAGTATAATTACAAATGAAAATTTCCTTTTGTGGGTATTGCTGCAACAACTCTATTGGATATACATTTCTAATATATATTGTCAAACATGAAAAAGTATAGTGGTTGACCGTTGGGTTGTCCTCTCGGGAAAAATACTAGGTTAGGATGTACGATAATAAGAAAAGCTTATAGAATACGTTATTCTGTTTGCTGTTAAATAAAATAATAAATAATAAAAATATCTATTATCCTCGGTAGCGACGCTCATGCCGATTAATATGCATACAGTAGTCGCAAATCTCGACTGGGAGGAGTTGATGATCGTGTGATTGCATCACAAGTGCAGCTCAATGGTCATATAAAATTATGAACAATTGAAAACAATCCCTGTACTTTGATTTATACGCTACTCTTAATTGGACAATAGCGGCTCATCAGCGACTTATACTTATACGGCTGTTAGATTTAAGCAATACACGTTGTAAATATCTATTAAAATGACATGCTTATTACTTATGTGATTTAGTTTTTTCTAGACCTATTCAATGAGTTAATCCAACTGACGTTTCTGAGTCAAGGATTCCAATAACTTAATCCCTGGTTATATATTTCAAAATGTGGTGAAGCTATGTCATCCAAAGACAATCTTATTAGTTACAGATTTTGTAAATTATTAAAAAGCATTCGATTTTTATTGACAATGAGGTCGTTTGATTTTGGTAGAAGCTTTTTTAGCAATTTCTGAGTTGCAGCAAAAAAAAAATTGAAATATTCATATCAAGTTGTTACAATTTCGTCCAGATTTTGATATTATTGCTTCAGTATATGCAAATAAGAAACTCTAGAATTATGAAAAATCTGTGTTGGCTTTTTACCGACGTAGGGTTCAAACATATTTTTTTATTTATATTCATAAAGCGTCAATCAGAATATCAAATAATTCTATGAGCTGATTGTTTTTCTTAAATACACCATTCCAATATCCTATATCCTCTATCTTTGTTCATATCTTTCAAAATGTTGTAAGTCTATATCATTATTCAAAATCAATCTTATTAGCTACATTATTTTGTTCAATTCAAATTATCAAAAATTGTGTTTCGATTGTTATTGACTATCAGTTTGTTTAATTTTGGTAGAAAAATATAAATTATCAGAATTTTCTGAGTTGCAGTAAAAAAGTTTTGACAAATGAATGTCAAGTTATCAGAATTTTGTTCAGATTTATATCTAAACAAAAATCATTAAATAATTTATACAAAAACTAAAAATTGAATTCGATTTTTACTAATTTAGAGTTGTGTACAAAAACATAAAATATTTTCCTTTAATATAAATTCAGACTCATAAGCAGTAATATAATAACCACATATTATTTTTTTACAATCTAGTATTCGTACTATGTTCACACTATTTTTTTCTGGTAATTTAATTAAATAAACAAAAAATTTGGATAATCAATAAATCCAATACGATTTTTTTACAGATAATTAAAATTTCAAAATTTCTTGAAATTGTGAACAGTCAACATAAAAATTTCAAATTTTCAGATTACTGCAACGATATTACATACAACCGATATTATTTTTGATTATTCTTGCTAAGTTTACGATATTTTTTAGTCTGGCAAAATAATCAATAAGACCAACAATTTGAATTATTGTGATAACAAAATTTCGATTGTTCAATTCAATTTTTATTCTTAAAGATTAAAAATTCCAAAATTTCTTAAAATTGCGGAAAAGGTTAAAATCGTCAGAGAAATACAAATTAATCAGTAGGTACTTTTAGAACATCAAAAATTTTAACGATTTTAATTTCAACATGCATTCTGTTTGTGAATACTGTTTGCCACCGATTTGTTTCAAAATTTTATACTATTCCAATATAGATTGCAAACTTTAATTCATTTATTAATTGCACCAAACATTTTGTTTATAGAAAGAGATCTTCCAGCATTTTCTTTACTTTCATTGAATTTCTAATTTCATTTTGTAATAATATAATTTCATATAAATTAAACTCTAAAAAACTTCAATGAGGTCTTATTGAATTTTTTATAAAAGATTTTTTTAACTTCCCGTAGGGTAAGTTATAGTAATCGCAAAAAAATCGAAAATAAAATTTTTTATATACCTTTACGTTTCAGAGGTTTCTGAATATTTTGGCATACCTTAGAAAAAATGGATGTATGTGTGTGTGTGTGTGCGTGTATGTATGTGTGTGCGGATACAAATTTTCGTCGACGATTTCGGGAACACGGATGAAGCGATTTGAATAATTCAAAAAACATTCGATTTGTATTGATAAGGAGACGTGCTGATTAGTTTTGGGCGGAGGCAGGTCTAGCCGTTCCGAAGATATGGGGCAAAAAGTGCCTAAAAACGGTACCACAATTTTTAAGAGAACGGAGCGCCCGATTTTAATAATTCAAAAAACATTTTACTTGTATTGACAAGATGAAGAATTGGTCATGAAGATGGAAATTTTCATGAAGTTAGGTATAGCGGTTTCGAAGATCTAACAAAAAAAGTAAAAAAAAATGCCATTTGGCGGTCAAAAATGATCATTAGACATATGCACATCAAATAATCAGATATTTTATAGAGATTTTAACAATAAGTATAAATTTTGTTAACATTCCTATGGGTTCCGTACCAATGTTTATCCGTTAGACAGCGACGCGGCGTTTATGCGCTTTATATTTTGTCTCTATGCAGTTAAAGCAGTACGATTGCTTTGAAAAAAAGTTCAGATTTTCCAAAATATGTCAAAATAAATTATATAAAAAAAAAATAATTTTTTTGCAAAAAAAATTTTTTTTTGATTTTTTTTTTCAAAAAAAGTAATTTTTTGTCCAATTTATAGTTTCTTAAAAATCTTATTTTTTCGAAGTAAAATTTTTTAAAAATGTTAATTGTTAATAAATTTTTGGTACATGAAGTTCCAGCAATTTGCCTTAAGGCACGATGCCTTAATTACCTTAAGACAGAATTCCACTTACAGCTAGTCAATTAATTATAGAAAAAAATGTCGTAGTCTTCTGACAAGGGAATGCAATATCCTGAACATTAACAATATTGCATATTATTTGCATAATTATGTAATCAATATAGTTTCATTTAAATTTTTATGTAAACTAATTAGTTCTTATAAAAATTATTAAGGCTTATTTTCATGCTTCATTTAATATTTGTGGCTACTTAGATATAGATCTTAATCGACAACATATTATCATCTAACAAATGCATTATTGGATCTTTTACGTTGTATATATATATATATATATATATATATATATATATATAAATATATATATCCGAGTTGAATAATATATTACATATGCAGGTTTCATTTCTGATTTATCAGAATTTCACTTATTGCAATAATAAACAATTCATTATATTTATGGGTAATTACGCGGCCTAGTGGTTTGCGGTTTGTGAATTGTATAAAATTGTACGGAATTTTACTAGAACAAGTAAACGTTTATCAGAAATTTACAGGAAATGCATGTCATAATTTTTAATAAAAAGAAACTGTAGTAAAATTTTTGCATTGGTTTCCGCGTTTTCTCAACTATGTAATAGAATCATCAGTGCTTGGTTCATGTTATAATTATATATCATGAGAAATTAATTAACCATCAAATAAACTGATGTATAGTAAACAAAGGCAGTTTTAAATATACCGCTGGAATAAGTTTCATAATAATGATTTGATATAATGATATGAGCATTTGAATGTATCTAGCGTTTGGCTTAACAATGAGTAAAATCTCTATACAAAATTATATACATATGTATGTTTTACTATGTTACATTCACATATGTCTAATTGTTCCTGTTATGAATGATTTCATTCTTTGGTTTCCAACTGAGAGATACGTTTAGTGATGAATAATCGTCAATTATTTGTGTTTTTATCACTATGTGTTCCTTGCTAATGAGTCTGTTAGAAATTATTAAGACTTTATATAGACACATCCGATATCCAATCAGGTTATTGAGAATTGCTTCATTATATGATTCAAGATGATATGATTCAAGTATATTAATGATGCTATTTATATGTATATATATATATATATATATATATATATACTAGCTGGTTCGGCAAACGTTAGCCATAAAAAATATTTCTGGAATTTTGGGTATAAAAACTAATTAACTTATTGTAGATGTGGAAGTACGCGGTATATAAGGGAAAGGCAGACCTGTCATAAATATATGCATGAATGGGTTACCCACTGCAAAGCATGCTGCATATGAATGTTTATAGGGCATATTGATAGTCATAGTCACATAAGATATTAATTTTAATTTTAAGAAAATCTTAATTAAAATCCATTGAAAATAATTTATTGACTGAAAGCATAATAAAAAATTATGTGATCACTCAATTGAAACTTACAAAATAGGGGTTTGTGATAGGAAGCTAAAAATTTAGGTCGAATTTTTTTTTTTAACTATAAAAAAATGTTAGAAAAAAATCTTAAAAGTGGCTATCCTTTACCACTCATAGGTATGGAAAATAGATATTGTATGAACATTTTGGTTCTCAGAAATGGATATGCCTGCCTTTAAGAAAAAAATTGATCAGACGTTCTTTAATTAGGTAAAATAAATTATATACTTTCATTGAATATTTTTGTATTTAATAAAGTTGAGCTCTATTCCAAAGGTTATATTAATATTTCATACAAGCGTGGCAAAAAATATCATATCTTGATTTTATTTCTCAGCTAAGAGAACAAATTTGTTGGTCAGATATAGATATGCATCCATTTAAAATGAATCTATTTTAAGCAAATATGCTTTGATTGGGTAAAACAAATAATATAATTTTAGCAAATAAGCTTTATTCGGAACACCATACTTATATTCTGCTCAGAATCGCAAAAAATATAATTTTCAAACACTTTTCGATAAGTTTTTAGATGTTGCAAATCTTCTCTTAGTAATGCAAATCTGTTGGCAAGAATCTCATATGGATATGTCTAGATTTAAGAAAAAAAAACTATTTTAAGCAAATATGCTTTGATTAAGTGAACAAATAATGTAGTTTCATTGAATATTGTTGTATTTGAGAAACTTGAGCTTTATTTGCACAAACATTTCAACTCATCATTTAGATTCAAAATATCATTTTCAAACAATTCTGGATTAGTCCTCAGTTGTTGCAAATCATCTCTAAGCTCTAAGTAATGCAAATCTGTACAATATGGGTATGATACTTTTTCAACGAAATATGCTTTGAATAAGGAAAATAAATTATATACTTGCATAAGAGATTTTTGTGTTTGGGAAATTTGAGCTTTATTTGAACAACATATTTATATTATACATAAGCGTCGCAAAAAATATATCTCGGTTTTAGTTATCAGATCTTGCTTAAAGAACGCAAATCTGTTGGTATAGATATGAACATGTATCAATTTAAGAAAAAACTATTTTGATCAAATATGCTTTGATTAAGTAAAACAAATAATATATTTTCAGAAAATTGAGCTTTATTTGAAACACCATATTTATATTCTGCTCAGAATCGCAATAAATATCATTTTTAAATATTTCTAGATAAGTTCTCAGATGTTGCAAGTCATGCAAATTGCTCTCATTAATTAGTGCAGTAAACGGAGCGTTTTAGGTCTGAATTTTTTTACGGTGCTCCGAATTGAATGAAATTTTGGAATTAGGTTCATCTTACCCTCAAGTTCAAAAGTGAAAACAATTCGGTTTGCGCTATCATCCCCCAGGGGAATGACACCCCCTCTCAATTGTGTAATTACATTTTTTCAAAATAACGTCGGAAATCGATAGAAGAACTAATTATAAGAAAAAAATGTCTTCTATAGTTTTTCAAAAAAACTAATACTTTTCAAGTTACTGGCCACTAAAGATTCATATATTTTTGGCGTTTTTTTCGTTTTTTTTGCAAATATCTCCTAAAATATACATTTTAACGAAAATCATGTAATGAACAAAATAATGTCAATAAAAATCTTAATATATCGGTATTACATAAAGTGTTTTAGGAAAAATGTTAAGAAAGATTTGAAAGAGCAAAGTCGTTTTTTATTTCGTTCAAGATTTAATTGTTGTATTTAAAGCCATCTAGTGTCGAGGTTTTACATTTTATGCATATAGGTGAAATTGGGTTTTATAGTGCTCAACATAAGCTTTAAAATGAGTGCTGTTACAAGTTTTTTGCGTGTAAAATGAGTGAGCTATCATGCAAATAAGAAACATATACGATGTTTTTTTCTTTTAAATCATATGGTTTAATGAGCGCCATTTCCACCAGAATTAAAGTAATTCACATTCCATCTAGAATTCACTTTATTATAGACATCTTGATGGATTCTAGCAGATTCACTACTTTAGTACAAACTATTTTCAGAAAACTCACGATTTTATAAAAACTTTTTTTTCCAATTTTTTAAAAAATCGAAATTATTTTCATTATATCTCAAAAAGAATAAAAGATACGTATAAAAGCATATAGATAAAAATCAAAGGGATCTTTCTGGCTTATTTTTGTTTTTTATTATGTTTCTTTCACACAAAAATTGACAGAGTTATGAATGTTTAAAGACTGCGCGGCCGCGCAAATTGGAAAAAAAAGTTTTTATAAAATCGTGAGTTTTCTGAAAATAGTTTGTACTAAAGTAGTGAATCTGCTAGAATTCATTAAGATGACTATAATGAAGTGAATCCTAGATGGAATGTGAATTACTTTAATTCTGGTGGAAATGGCGCTCATTAAACTATGTGATTTAAAAGAGAAAAACTTCGTATATGCTTCTTATTTGTATGATAGCTCACTCATTTCACACGCAAAAAACTTGTAACAGCACTCATTTTGAAGCTTATGTTGAGCACTATAAAACCCAATTTCACCGAAATGCATAAAATTAAAACTTCGACACTAGATGGCTTTAAATACAACAATTAAATCTTGAACGAAATAAAAAACGACTTTGCTCTTTCAAATCTTTCTTAACATTTTTCCTAAAACACTTTATGTAATACCGATATATTAAGATTTTTATTGACATTATTTTGTTCATTACATGATTTTCGTTAAAATGTATATTTTAGGAGATATTTGCAAAAAAAACGAAAAAAACGCCAAAAATATATGAATCTTTAGTGGCCAGTAACTTGAAAAGTATTAGTTTTTTTGAAAAACTATAGAAGACATTTTTTTCTTATAATTAGTTCTTCTATCGATTTCCGACGTTATTTTGAAAAAATGTAATTACACAATTGAGAGGGGGTGTCATTCCCCTGGGGGATGATAGCGCAAACCGAATTGTTTTCACTTTTGAACTTGAGGGTAAGATGAACCTAATTCCAAAATTTCATTCAATTCGGAGCACAGTAAAAAAATTCAGAGGTTATACCCTTTTTTCCTCTCCGTTTACTGCACTAAATACGAATATCAAGTAGGTACAAATATTCTCATCAGTGCGCATCTTAGTTCTCAGATGTTGCTCAGATATGAAAATATCTACATTTAAGAAAAAACTATTTCAATCAAATATACTTACAATAAGTAAAACAAATAATGTACTTTTGGAAACTTGAGCTTTATTCGAAACACCATATTTATATTCCGCAGAAACATCGCAAAAAATATCATTTTCAACCATGTCTGAATTTAATTCTCAGATGTTGCTTAAAGTAATGCAAATCCGTTGGTTAGATATGGATATGTCTACATTTTGCTTGTTTTTATTATAACCGTGTAGAATATCTATAAAGATGTATAAACAATGGAAAAGGGTAACGTCCTTATAACGAAAGAAAAAAATTGATCTTTCATATATATGCAGGTAAATGTTAAAATAAAGTACAATATTTATATATTGCAAGGATACAAGTTTTATGCCTGATAAAACGTTAGTTTTATTATGCCGTTTATTTTCTCCATTCACGGAATTTAATACTAGCTTGCATCGGCCGTTGTAGGCGTGAGTGTATTGTCAACCGACGAGAGCGAGCGCGAGTGAATGAGACACAGGTAATAATATGTTTTAGTACTTGATATTTACATATAACATTCGTAAAACATATTGCGAACAACGTTTGGCCATCGTAAACGTTCGAGTAAGTAAATTATGCAAATAACGAAGACCAATACCTTCATATAATAAATGACCGTTTTACATGCGTTTAATGCATTTTTGATAAATACTTATGTTTTTTTAGTTGCAAAGTTTAAGGCTATCATCATTCTATTGTTGCTTAGTATAATGCTTATTCTTTACTTAATTATAGTCCTCATTGACTATATTTTTATATATTTTTAACAGCAATCATACTTAACGAGTCGTGTTGAGATGATTTCTTAAACGACAGGTAAAACGACTCTATGTGATGAATTTATTATTGATGCTGCTATGCTGGATGAGGGCTGTTTTCACTTGGAAACTATTACTTGACGCTAGGCTTTCCGAGACAAATCCCCAATTTCTAACTCGAAGCTCCGTTAGATATACGATACGCAAATTTAATGATTCAATTTATCTATTTTCATATTAAACTTTTTTCTTTCTTTATTTCTTTCTTTCTTGTTTTCATTCTTTTTTTCTTTTTTCCTTTCTCTCTTTCTTTCATTCTTTCTTCCTTTCTCTCTTTCTTTCTTTCTCATATTTTACGGTCATGTTCATATGTTCACGCAAGCTTAAAGGTCCGCAGATAAAGGTCCACCACCATTCCCTCAAAAACAAGTGAAGTGTAGATTTTTTTAACGATTCTATTTTAAAGTAGAGAAAACTTTTAATGAAAATATTTTCTTTCCTTGTTAGTCTTTCTGTTTTTGGGCCTGGTTGTTTAGTTCACCATAACTGAATAAAATTAAGTATACGTTATTTAATTTTTTTATGAGATATAATGTTATTATCAAGTCATATTCAACAGTGTTTTTTATAAACTTTTAAAATAGCTTACATGTGGTCCGGGTAAAAAGGATTAAATAAGCATGTAAAATAAGTTTGAAAAGTTATAGTTATTCCAACTCAATGATGAATTCTTCTGACAAAGTTCCATAAGAAAGTTGTATCCCGATCTTAAAAAAAATTAATGTGGCCACAAAATATGTATTTTAAGTATACCTTTTATAGACCCAAGCAAGGTTTATGAAGTAGTAAGAGTCGATAAATTTTTTTGTTTATTATGTTTAAAAATACATACTTTTATTGTGATTTTTAATTTTGTTGTTCGACCTAATAAGTAAGCGGCATTGCACTGATTGTATAATGTAGCTTTTATTCTAATAAACCTTTTTAAAATTAAAAATATATTAGCAGATCTTTTTGTCCCTTGGCTGTTCCCTTTTATTCTGTCTATGGTGTAAATAGTATAAGGTGAAAATTTTTAGCAAAATAGCAAAAAAATCAAGTTCTACAATGACGAATTAGCTCTGAATTTTATTGAAAGTGTTGGGATACAAATGTTCGTCGACGGTTTCGGAAACACGGTTCAAATGATTTGAATGATTCAAAAAACATTCGATTCCTATTGATAAGGGGACGTGTTGTTTAGTTTTTCGACAAGGCAGGTCAAGCCGTTTTGAAGATACGGGGCAAAAAGTGCTAAAAATTTTAATTCAGTTTTTAAGAGAATGGAGCGCCCGAGTAGAAAAAGTAAAAAAAAATGTCATATGGCGGTCAAAAATGTTCATTAGATATATGCACATCAAATTATGAGTTATTTTATAGAGATTTTAATAATGAGTATCTATGGGTTCCGTATCATTGTTCAACCGTTAGAGTGCGACGCGGCGGTTACGCGCTTCGATATTTCGTCTCTACGCAGCTAAAACAACGCGATTGCTTTGAAAAAAAGTTTTAAGTTCCCAAAATATTTCAAAATATGAAAAAAAAAATCGAAAAAGGTAATTTCAAAAACTTCAAATTTCTCAAGAATAGATCTTTTTCGAAGTTTTTTTTTTAAAAAAAAAAGAATTATACGGGAAAGTCCAGCAATTTGCCTCAGGGCTCGATGCCACACACCACCAGTTTTGTTAAAAAATTACGAGCTTTTTAAAAATAATAACCAAATTACTTCAAATCCAATCACTAAACTCAACAGCTTAACAGCCAAAACAAACATACAACATCAAACCAGCAAAAAACCAATATTTTACATACACAAGTCCTATAATAAAGCAATTTTATCAATTACAAAGTGCACGTGAACATTTAATAGCGGTGGTTTTATTAAAGGCACCTAATGAGCGAGGGCACGCGAACACCATATCCCGTGAATGCTCCCGAACCGCATACGGCCAGTTTTAAACATAAACATAATCAATTGAAAATATGAATTGGAAGTGTTTTTTTTAGTATTTGGTGTGATGAATCAAAGTACCAACCGGTTTCTGATGCTGGGTGTAGCCTGAAAAGTGACGTAGCTTAAGAGCGTTGGTGCTTTTGAATAAATTATGTGGGCCCATTATAATATATATATATATATATATATATATATATATATGCATGTTTATATCGATTTGTATTTGTTTATCTATACACAGGTATAAAAAGTTGTGTTATAGTATTATAAATGCGCACATATATATGAGTAGTATATGTTCCAACACTAGGTGATAGCCTGATCGGAGTGTGTGGGCCCGGAGGCCTATATATGGGCCTCTATGACATACACTATCATGCCCTGGACTATTAGCGATAGAGTTCAGGTGCGAATTGGAATTTCATCATTGCATACGTAACGGACTAAAGCGACGATAACACATTAACACTCTATATACCCATTATCTCTATAAGGAAATTGTAATCATTTTTACGAGATTAGGTTTTTATATTAAATTATTTTATTTTGATCCGGAAAAAAGAGTTTTTTATATTTATTTACTTTACTCTATGTTCCCATTATCTCTGTAAGTAAATTATAAATGAGGTTTTTATATGAAATTCTTTTATTTTGATCCGGAAAAAAGAGATTTTTATATTTATTTACTTTACTCTATTTACCCATTATCTATGTAAGATTTTTATATGTATTTATTTACTTTACTCTGTGTACCCATTATTTATATAAGGATATTGTAATCATTTTTACAAGATGAAGTTTTTATATTGAGTTATTTTATTTTGACCCGGGAAAAAAAGCTTTTTATATTTATTTACTCATATAGGTAATGGGTACTCTAGGTACCCATTACCTATATGAGAAAATTTTTATATTCATTTACTTTACTCTATGTACCTATTATCTCTATAAAGAAATTATAATCATTTTTACGAGATGAGGTTTTTATACTAAATTACTTTTATTTTGACCCGAAAAAAAAGATTTTTATATTTATTTACTTTACTCTATGTACGTATTATCTCTGTAAGGAAATTATAGATGAGATTTTTATATGTTAAATTATTTTATTTTGATCCGGAAAAAAGAGATTTTTAAATTTGTTTACTATACTCTATGTACCCATTATATATAGGGAAATTGTAATCATTTTTACGAGATGAGATTTTTATATGAAATTATTTTATTTTGATCCGAAAATAAGAGATTTTTATATTTATTTACTTAACTCTATGTACCCATTATCTCTGTGAGAAAATTATAGATGAGGTTTTCATATGAAATTATTTTATTTTGATCCGCAAAAAGATGTTCATATTTATTTACTTTACTCTATGTAGCCATTATCTATATGAGAAAATTGTATTGTTTTTACAAAATGAAGTTTTTTATTTTAATTATTTTATTTTGATCCGGAAAATAAAGATTTTTATATTTAACTTCTAATTACAGGTTGGCAACTAAGTAATTGCGGATTTTTGTTAGAAAATAAGACACTTTTTTCATGGAACTAAATAACTTTTTTTTGTAATGTATTGTCCATTTTGATCAATTACTTTTTGTCGTCTTTCAGGCAGCATCAATATCTCACTTTCATAAAACTTCTGGTTTTTGTAAGCAAAAAAACGGAATCAGATACAATTTGACACCATCATAATCATTGAATTGTTTACTCGAGATTGAGACAAAAAGTAAAGGTCAGGACTATATGGTGAATATAGCAAAACATCTCCAACAAGCTCCAATAATTTTTGCCGAGTGTCTAAAGATGCCAATAAAGTCAATATGTCATAATGTCAATAATGGAATAAATCACCGTTTCGATTTGCCAATTTAAACCCTTTTTTTCAATATCAAATGCATTGTATAACTTTGTTTGTTTTTTATTGTAGACATCAGCATTGATTATTTAGTTGATTATAACAGTTCAAAGTGGGCAATTACCTTGAACTTCAACAGGACAACCAGAGCGTTTTTCATCTTTGAGTGAAAAATCACCAGATCAAAATTTGAAACATCAGTTTTGACACTGCCGTTTAAAGGACGTGTCGCCATAATCAAATCATAACTTCTCGTGAGCTTAAGATGCTTCTTCACCTTTGCAAAAATAAAAAAGCAAAATATGAGCAAAAAGTTAAAAATTAATAAAATAGATAAAATTTGGCGGTCAAAAATGCTCATTAGATTATATGCAATTCAAATTATCAGATATTTTATAGATATTTTAATAAGTACAAATTTCAAGTTCAAGTTTCAAAAAAAAATTAAATCATTTAAATTTTTCAATTTTACTGTGCGGGAGGTTCCAACAATTTGCCTTAAGGCGCGATGCCATACTCCCCTAGTTTTTATTTTAATTGTACTATTATAATGTATCAGTTATTTATTACAAGATTTTCTACTCCTCTATCGTTTTCAATCCTAAATTATACACCTCTGACCTAGACCTCACACTATCAGTTATTTGTAATAATATTCGTTATGAGTATCTCATATCCCTGTAATGGCCATTTTCGTGTATATTACATGTAACAATATATTGTTGACGGTACAATATCTATACAAACGACGAGACTAGATAAACATTCAACGAATCTGATTGAATTGATTCCGTTAAATATGTTCAGATATGACGTAGATTTTGAATAAATTTAGTAACATTCACAAAGCATGCCCATATATCGAGAGTAAACAGCCGATAAACATCTTTTTATAAAGTTTCGAGACGTTTTCTATTCTGAGTTTTCATGCGAATAGACATAAAAATGGGTGATTACTATTGTTTGACTATAAAAATATGTGGCATTTATTTAGTATTTTTGCTAAATCGAAGTTTAATCCTTTGTCCAACATTTATTCATTCGTCACAACCCAGATGGATTTACTCTTCTAGATGTATCTCTAATATTACTCTATGTATCTTCGATATTATATTATTTTATGCATTTTTAATAAGAATCAAAAGCTAATAAGTTATATGAGCTTTTAAGCTGACTTCTTAAACGATGTGACATCTAAAGATGGCAACCCTAAAATTTGTCCTATCTCTATGTCTCTATGAATACATTATTACAGTTTCTGTAATACGATGATTTTTTTAATTTATGAACCAATGCCGCAGAAAGACTACTTCTCTACTAAATGTATCTCTAATATTACTCTATGTATCTTTGATATTATATTATTTTATGCATTTTTAATAATAATCAAAGCTAATAAGTTCTATGAGCTTTTAAGCTAACTTCTCAAACGATGTGACATTTATAAATGGCAACCCAAACGTTTGTCCTATCTCTATGTATCTATAAATTATTACAATTTCTGATACTGATGAATTTTTATTTATGAACCAATACCCCAGAAAGACTATTTTCAATACTGTTTGGCATCAGGTTACCTAAGGCGGGTACCTGGAACTACTAATTCAAAGTCCTTAGCATTAACCCCTAGTCTAGGTTAATATTCTAGTAAGGAAAACCAAACTAGAATTTTAACTTATGCTCTCTAATTTTTATAGTAAAACAAACAAATTATGAATATAAAACAAATTCTCTATTTTTCGGATATATTTCTTGGTCATTTGATTTTAATAGCAATTAGAATTTAACGAGTAATATCAACATTTGATCTGACATTTTGAACGGCGTGAATTTTATAGATGGCAACCCAAACGTTTGTTGTCCAGTCTCTATGTGATGAATTTATTATTACAATTTCTGTACTACTTATGAATTTATTTATTTATGAACCAATGTCGTAGAAGGACTATTTTCACTTGGAATTAGATAACTATATATATATTTCCAATTAAAAACTGATGCTGCTACTGCTTGACATTACACTGTCCAAAGCGGATGTCAAACCTGGAAACTCTGATTCAGAGTCCATAGCCTTAACCTCTAGGCTTTGTTAATATTCTAGTGAATTATGTGCCCTATTTTGTTATCTGTACCCAGAATATCAAGCAAACACTCTATTTTTTTATATAAAATGATAAAAAAAATATTTTTTTAGTTACACGGATGATAGCTCTTGGTCATCCAATAATATTAGCAAAATTCGTTTACATTTGAACATGTTCGGACCTGAATATAGTGTCTGTCCCACGAAACGGGCTATGAATTTATTACTTTGTTTTTCTGACAGAAGTTTTGACCAATAATAAATTTTCATGAAAATTACATCACATAAATTTATAAAACTTAACTACGCTTTGAAATAAATAAAAATCATATTTGAAATATCTTTGAAAATGTTGAAAAAGTAACAGTTTTTGTAACAATTTTTATTATTTCTTTGTGCTGTTCGTGACTGTCGTTGAAAATTGTTTGGTTATTTAACTTAATAATGTTACTTTTTTTCTTATATATTTAGACCGCTATTTTAAATTAAAATTTTGCAGGGAAGGCAATTTTTATCAATTTTTATATGAGCACTAGTTGTGTTGCATTGCGTCAGATTTTTTTAACGTTCATTTTATTTAATATTATAATATAACATTTATATTATAATTATATTAATTTAATTAATTATACTACTTAATTTGAAAAATCAATAGCAAATTTTGTTTATAAATTATGTAAAAACTTAGAAATTCTTTCTGAAATCTCAGACTGTAAATTATATTCGTTTCTGATTTATATTAATTGATATTTTAAGATTTCTTTTAATTTTTTTTACTCAATCATCTCCACCGTGAACTGCAAAGTTGTTTTTGCTTACTAAACACTTGGCATACAAAGATATACATTGATATTATTATAAAATTTTGAAAAAATATATACTGAAATTACTTAAGACCTTCAGGCCCGTCGTGCTAATTTTCATACATGGTTGCTTTTCAATATTTCAAATCTTATGACAAGATATTTGAATCAGTGCCATATTCCTAGATATTTCTAAATATTTTTATACAAATTCGTTATTGCATTTCTCATATTATGCAGCTGTGTTATTAAAATAAATATTTATAGCAAATAGTGTGAAAGAAATTATTATTCGTATTCAAAAAAAATTCTGATATGTGTATAATATATATACACGATGTGAAAAATACAACGTTTATCTCAAACATAAACAGCAATTATCCTTGTACATTCTGATGCCAATTTTTAAATGCTTAGAGTGGTTTAAACTATTTTCGAAATATCTATCACTAAATCTAATTTGACAAATTTTGTTATAGCTTTTAAGTTTTTGGCACAAACTGAACTGTAATAATATCTGAGAATATAACATTTAGTTGAATGTTGTTTGATCGTTACAATATAAATATTAAATCAAATTTTACATAAAACGTCGTTACAAAATGTGTTATTCTTATTTAAATACCATTTCAAATTGTTTCATAAAACTTATTTTATAATTTGTGAATCTTCAATAGTCAATTTGATCAGGATTGTAATAAATAAGGAAGTTTGTTTTACATAATAATTTATGTAAAACTGCATTTTATAGCCCATTGTGGTGCACGGCACTCCTTAATTTGTAGGAAGAACAAAAGGTCTAGTGAAAGGATTATTTTTTATATCAACAGGTCATATTCATCATACATGCTATTTCAACCAACCTGACAAATTTTAAGAATAACATCTTCAAATTTTTATGTTTCAGATATATTGTGAGCGCAATAGGAATTGATGATATCGTTATTTTTCAGAAGTGGTTTTCTCTGAATTAAATTGAGCCTTATGTTGATAGATGCCTCTGAAAATATATTAAATTTATGTTATGGTTAACTTCTAAAGCAATTTACACAGTATCGCGAAAGAATTCTCTAGCTATGCCGTAATAATAATAAAGAAAAAGAATTTATAGATGCGACAAACATCTCGAAATCAACAGATCTGCCGAGCCAAGTCGTGACATAGGACGCTTGTACAGAAATAGCCTATCGCTGACGTTGCCTAAGTCTGCGACACTTCTGGCCGTAAGACTCATACTATCACGTGATGAGTAAGGCAAATGTTAGATGTCCTAGAAAAGTCTAGAAACTCGTATTACTTGTCAAACGATGGGAAACTTTTAATTCGTTTAGATTGATACGCCAATTGTTAGTCAATCGATCGAGTTCTTAACAATGCCTGGGAATTTCTGTTTGTAGAATCATTGTAAATGCTCCTTTTCAATCGTCGCATAAATATCTTAGTGTTATGTATCGACGGGCGAAGGTTAAGAATGACCGGATATGTGTGCTCGTTAAATGTGAGTATCATTAGGAATAAGCATTAGTGGAAAACATGTCGTAGTAATGTTTACGCACCTGCTGGAGCAGGAGGGGCGGGACACCACAGCGCCACGAGATCCTCGGCATAGTTGCCGTAGTAACAAGGAGGGCATGCACTACTATCCAATAACACTCCACGATTCTTAGGTTCGGTGAGCGGAGCACTGTACTGATGATGGTGATAGTCCAAAGCTCGTTGCACATTGAGTCGCGGCCGAGAATTAATCGGCGCACCGCAAGTGGTCGCAGGAACCGGCGTGACACTGCCGCTGACGGCACAATTATTCGGTGTGCCTTCCAGCAGCAACTGTTGCACTTGCAATATATCCACGTATTCGTCTTGATTAGTCCGTATCCGGCCCGCAGGACCGTCACTGTACTCGTCTCGCGTTCTCCGCATGGCCTGATAAGACATTGGCAGTGGCGGCGGATTTATCATGGCGGTTACAAGCCGCTGCTTTCACAGGGATCATCGGGGCCATTCCGCACTGCACTGCACACTAAGTAAGCTAGTGAACGCGCGTCGCACGTTGATTTACCAGATTGTTGATGAACGCGCACTTGCACGACGGCGACGCGTGCGAATTACTCGGTCGTCGGCGCATGAATGAGCCAGGAGTCCTCGTGCGCGCACCGCCCGCACACAAATGCAAACACACATACGCACAAGCACGCAAACGTCTAATACAGCACACAGGTATCGGGAAACAGAACGCGATCGCCCCCGGTTCCTTAGTACGACTGATCATGTGACGTCACGTGTCGTCATGATCTGTATGTGATGCGTGGGTTCGCGCGATTCTCGATCCTCGGCTCTTCACTATATTTGTGCGGGCGTTCGCTTCGGCACTCGCGCCTGCTCTGTGCGCCGCGGTTGCGGTACGCGGTTCGTGTCCTTTCACCCGCTGCGTTCGTCGTTCGTCCGGCGAAGATCTCCGCCGAGTCGCCGCTGCCGCCGTCGGCATCACCGGCGCTGTGCTGTGCTGTGTTTGCCGTTCTTTCCGTTCTACGCCTGGACTAAACACGTCCCACATACTCCGGAAGTGCCGGAAGGGCCCGATGACCTTGTTCCCGCGCTGCTCCCGTACATCAATGTCGCGAGTCATCTGCCATTGCATACAAAAATCCCACGGCATCTTTTAAATTCCCGATTTATGCACAAAATATACATAAACATTTTAAACATATTTTAAAATACTTTTTATAAAATAATATATTTGATATTATGTTGAATTATATAATATAAATTACAATTAAAACATTTGATCATCAGCCACGATTTGGCACAGTTATTTATTTTATAGGCTCGTTCTTAAGCAATTTTGATGTCAGTAGTATTGAATAGTACTCATTACGATATGTTAATTTTTATTGTCTTTATATTGACTATTGATTTATTATTTCATAAGCAGGAATTGCAACATGCATCGATGTTAAATAACTGACACCTACTTTTTATCTGTGCATAGAAAGATAAGTTCGCAAGGTCAGGAACAATAAAGGATTGATTCCTACATAGCAAGAGCAAATTAACTTTAATATACATTCATGATATAATATAAACTAAACATATAATAAGGTTAAAATGTATTTCTGCAAATAAAATGTAAAATTTATAATATTAAATTATTTATATCGTAAGAAAGGTAAACAAAATAATGACTCTTGGCGGTACCGTTCTCGAATAATGCTATATTATGATGATAACCTGATCGGCAATCATTCTTTACCATTATCCTCGTATAAGTTCATATATAAATGCCTTCATGTAGACATATATATTTACCCATTAGTTAATATAAATAAGAATATATATATATATATATATATATATATATATATATAGAATTTTACGTCAAGCAGAAACGGGGTGATAGTATTGGCTTTAAATTGAGCTTTGAAGTGCTCATAATTTAGAAAAGCTCTAGTTGAGCTTTGGTGATATTATGACTATTTTTTGGTTATTGTGATTAATTTTTAACCAAATTTAATTAATTTATTAACCAAATTTAATTAATAACCAAATTTTATTAATTATTTAATTAATAATTTTGTTTATTTAAACTTTGGAACCGTTACGGTGAATAACATTTTAGCAGCACCTTGAATAACATTTCTAGCAGCACAGTTCACAATAATAAATCAATTGCCCCAAGTTTTCATAAATTAAGACTTTTTCTTGAAAAATTGAAAATTTTTAAAATCTGGTCGGCTTTGAGAGGCCATCATTTAAGAAAAGTTCTTAAGTGTATAGGCAAGTTTATCAAAAGTTGGTGCATTTAATCAAGATTGTAAAATGGTAAAATACTTGACAATTTTTTTATTGGAAAATTTCGAGTAAAATTTAAAAACCTAATAATGACATGGTTTTTGCAAAATACATACATTCACTTATTTAATTATTTTAAAATTGAAAGAATTTTTACTTTTTATAATTTTTACTTTTTATTTCATTAATTTATCAAGATAAATTATTCTTTATATTGACATAGGATTAGCGATGATTAGCCAGTATAAAACAATAATATAGCAGATGATGAACAATAAGAACATAACAATAAAACGAAAAGTCGGTTAAGATAATGAATTGGAAGTTTTAATATTAAAAAGTATACTCATAGAGTGAACGAAGACGTAATTTTCAGTTATATCTTCAAACATAGTTTTTGGTGCGTTTTCATGTTTGCTGAGTGCTTGAATTAGAAAATGTTTGGTTATTAAGAATAAAGTGAATTCTTTATCTTTAAAATTATTAAATAAGTTTATTAATAAAAACTTTTTTTATTTGTTACCAGTAGTTTCTAAAGAAGTGACATCTCATATCTCCTAAACGTTGAAATAATTTGAAAAAATTAAATGAATATTTTTTAGAGAAAAAAAGAAAGTAAGGACCAAGAAACTCGGAAGCTGAAGTTTGGCAAAAAAAATGCATAAAAGTGAAGAAAATGTAATTAATGGTAACAATATGACAATGAGAATGATACACAGGTGGGAAAGTAATTTATTGATTTGTGGTGCTCTCACACCATAGACCTCCTTTCGAGCAGACTACCATTGATTAAGGTGGGTTATTTTATTTTAGGTTTGATATTTGGAAATAGTATGTTAAATCTACTGCAAATACAAACAAGGGAAAAATTTGTTGCCTTCATATCACAGGTTTTCGATCAGGTTATAACTCAAAATGCCAATAAAGTCATACAACCAGTCCTGATTATTGAAGTCCTGATAATTTGACAACATACAGAACAATACATTTTATTATTATGGTTACAATTAGTACACCGTAAAGCATTCGCTTTTCGGTCCCAGATACGAGATCTTGTTTCAAAATTGAAATATGAATATTGTGTGTGAGATTGAAAAATCTGCTTTCGCTGATCTCATTTTTTTCATATGTTTCGTCACTTAAGTATATTTTAATAATTTTTCTGACATTTTGCTGAATTGTTGTTTTCAATCATAAACACCAAATAAGCTTATTGAAACAGTTCAAGATCGTTCCTCTCGAAGGGGGTGTGTTTGGGCACACGAGTCCCTTCGCGATCACTATCTGCAAGCGCGAACATTTCAAGGAAGGATCACGCTAATATCCATTATATTGTGGTTCCAGCGTGTCCAATGCGTAATGCTGTGATTGCTAGCGCATAATGGACAGCACCGTGCCGCGTCTATCATTTTGCGCCACGCATAAGCCGCCAACCATTTATATTTAATTTCATTAAAACTTTTGCCTGGACTACCGCGCGAAATGCGTAATTGTAACGTTTACTGAGGTCGTTACGCCTAACTTACAACACAAGCGCGAAATCTTTACACTTTATGATTATTATTAAATCCACTTCCATTATTATCTTGATAGTGCGTCGTGATATTTAGGTTCGTGTAATTTTAATATTATCTAGAATTATATATTGACAATAACGTATAATAAAATATAATAAGACAATTTATTATAAATGATTATGGCAAAACATTGTATCGTAGCAAAAAATATTAATAAAAATTTTTTAGAATATAATTTTAATACCAGAAAACAATAAGTTATAACAAAGAGAATATAATTAAATTTGTTTTCGAATTATAAAATTTCCACTTTTGTAGATCTCGAATATAGTTCCAAGTGAAAATCGCATTTCGTAGATTTATGTTAGATTTATCTAACATAATACTCTCATAAAATAGAATGGTTAACCTCTGGGTTGCCTATAGAAACGTTAGGTTAAGAAGTGTTCAACAGAAGAAGCTTATAGAACACGTAGTTTTGATTGCTGTCAAAATATACAAATAAAAAAATTGTCTTCAACCAAAATGCAACAAATCAAACTTAAAACGCCTGAACTTAGTCGGCTTTTCAAGAGAAGATCAAAACTATCTCCAGACTATAAAATTCTTCTGTACAAATCTACCCGTATGGTTCCCCCTATCTCCTCAAACACCCAGGAAATAGAGCTGTATGGATGTGCCAGTAAGTCCAATATTGTACTAATGCAGATACTACAATCTAAAATTCTCAAATATGTTACTGATGATTTCTGGTATATTACCAACTATTTCATTTGTAATAATTTAGATAGTAAAAGGTACAGATCCAGTCAAAAGATAGATGATATAAACTTTTAAGGTTACCATATTTTTTTGCGTAAAATCCGGGACGGATTATAATGCGCGTTAGAGCGGGGGGAGGGGTGGTGTTGGACATTTTTTTAGTTTCAATTTTCTAGTTGAAGGATTATTAAAAAAATATTGGTAATCAAAACATTTCAAAAAATCTGGGACAATCCGGGACAAAACATCTAAAACCGGGACAAATATTGCTTTTAGAAAAAGCCGGAACGCAAGGCGGAAAATCTAGACTCTCCCGGCCAATCCGGGACGTATGGTCACCTTATATAAACACCTCTTAAAGTTTAAAGATTATTCGAAACAACTATTAATTTCTCTGGTTAATTTTTGAATAACGAAGCGACTCAAAAGAAATTGGCCAACAGATTTAATGTAATTTATGTTTATTATTTTTAAAGGCTTGCCCATAGGTAAAAGATTAGAGCAATGGTATTTGAATCAGAGGTTTCAGGTTTGCTCTTCTCGAGCAGCTTGATATCAAAGCATCGTGACATCGGCTTTTTTTCTAAATATAATAGTAAAAATAGTCAGCTACATCAATAAAGATCCAATACTATCGCATAAATTGTAATAATAATAATTATGACATAGAGATGAGACAACTATTTAAGTTGGTGAGTTGTTCCATGGGGTCGTCGGTTCGATCTCCGATCTGAACAACCTGTCCAGCAGCGATGTTTATTATATATAGATCAAAAATATGTTTCCAATTGAACATAGCCCACTTCGAGCACTGTGGTGGGAATGGGAAACTTCTCACACTATTCTTCCCTGAATTGAGTTGGAGTTTAACTCAGCTCACGTATCTGCCCTAGAGCACTAATACCCATTATTATTACAGTTAAGTTAATTAAACAACAGCTCATAGAATCGTTAAGTTCTGATCGCTGTTCAAGTAACATAAAGAATATATTTGTGAATTTTTCATTGAAAAGATTTTGTTACTAACACAAACAAATAAGCAGTGTAAGAAGTAAGTAAATGTGACTCTGTAAAGATATAAAATAAATAAAAAATACAAAAATGTATCATAATTTTATCTAGTAAATTGTTTCTATAAATACTATTGTCTAATAACAAAACACATGTAAAATTGTAAATAATTTCAGTACAAGGTATATATTACCAAAACCAACCTGTTATTAGTATATAAAGACTCTGCCTTAAAATAAACAAAAAATATCATAAATTCACTTCTTATATTACTCTTAATTCGCGATCAGATAAAGTTGTTATGGTATATGATAAAATTCTTTGAGCCAATAAATAATCTGTACCTTGATCCTGTAATTAACGGACAGGAATTTATTTTTGTCATGATACACAATTTCTCAATTGTGTGCCTTATGGTACGGCGTACGTCATTAAGCGAGTACCGGGGTACATCAACATATCATTAGCGAAACATTATCCCGACGCGTATACGCATGTTCGCAGAAATTCTCAATGAAGAACTTTTGACCCCGTCGCGAAAAAAGTTTTATGTCTTAAACATGAACAACATCAGCGTTCACAAAAATACAAATAACTTAATAAAATACTCAGCCATCGACTGTTTATTTATATGCATTTATTCTGGTTCTATCAACTCTGTAATTACATCGATTTAGAAGAACCCATTGCAGTAAATCAAAAAAGAGCATCAGATTTCACAAACATTTAATCAACATTGTAGACATTTTTTTTATTGTATTCAGTTGATTATTTATCTACACGGGATATGAAATTGATTGAGCATGAAATAGAATAGAGTAAAACTAAGAACTGCATTCATTGATGTAGTTCTTTACAGTGTTTAGATATAGATTGACAAATAAAAGAGAGGTAAGGCAAATAAAGTTTGCACTAATTAATCGTAGACAGTTAATCGCAAAAACGGGAAAATGAAAATTTTTGGAAATCTTTACGTTTCAAAGGCTTTTGAACATTTCGTCATGCCTTAGAAAAATGCTAAAAAGTAGTATGTGTGTATGTATGTTCGGATACAATTTGTCGTCCATGATTTCCAGAAGATCACGGATCACGGATCAAGCCATTAGAATGATTAAAAAAATTCGTTTGTATTGATTAGTTTTTGGCAAAGCCAGATCCAACCGTTGTGGAGGTACGGAGCAAAATGTGCAAAAATAGCAGCTTTGGAGAGACCGGAGCATATGATTAGAATGATTTCAAAAACTTTCGATTCGTATTGACAAAGAGTCATGTTAATTAGTTTTTGGCAAAGGAAGGTCAAACTTGCTTTAGACTTGACTAGATTTTATTTCAGAAACAAATATTATGTTTATAAAATACGAATAATGAAACATTTATGATAACCTATTTGAAAACATTTGAAACGATTATTATTAATTATTGAATTTTTGTAAATTATTTTTATTGATTTTTGCTGATTGTTTTTATTCATCGAATGTATAAATACGGTACGGAAAGTTTTATCAATTTGCCTTAAGGCACGATGCCATGCACCACTAGTTATTGTTTTATATTTACATTATCTTTTTCCATTTTTTTCTGTTTTTTTTCATGACATCATATTAGAAATCATATAAATTTTGAAACTATATACACAATCGCACAAGCATTAACGAATTGTCTGCCTACGCTTTAACTCATTTTGGCTGATTTCATTTGTAAAATAATTGCGGATTTATCAATATTATATATTAGAATAACAGCTTTTTGCGATTGTTCATTGTAACAATAGCAAACATTAGCTAATAATGACACCTACTTATTCTTAGTAAGAAGGCGTATAGAAATTTTATTTCCTCTCAATATTTTTGTTCCGTTCTCATGAAATAGGTTTCCGTATTTTTTATTAAATGCTTTCATAAAGATTGATCGACTAATAGGCCGTTATTATTGCAAACAAATAAAAAACAGGATTTGTTCAAATATTAAAGGGTAAGCCGAAGCAAAATTTCCAGATGACTCATCAAGGTAGAATTATACTTTTTGCAAATTTTTTACATTTTTATTTACTTTTTTATTATTTACACCTTTGCTAGTGTAAGAGTTCAGTTAGTGCATTTAAGCGTTTATAGAGGTAGTATAAAAAGCTGCTGAATCTAACCTGAAAATTACATTAAACCTTATAAATAATAAGAAAGGCTAGGAATAATGTATACTTAAAAATTATAATCCGGTATCGTCAACTAAACAACAGTCTCAAAACCAAAAAAACTAACAACGAAAGTAATACTCCCGTTAAAATATTGAGAACGTGCGCGTAAAACCGTTCTGAGAACAATGTCGGCGGAATTAACCCTTTTCACTCTCTAATTGCGAGATTAATATGTATTTTGCCGCCACAGCAGCGGCATCCAAGTGGTAAGGGTTAACCCTTTCTATACTTTCTAGAAAGGGCGATTTCTATACTTTCTAAAAAAAAAATTTAATGCTTTTTTCTTGCTAATTTCCCGTAAAAATCAAAATTGAAATTGAATTTTTTTATATATCGTTAACTTCCAAAGGTTTCTGAACATTTTACATACCTTAGAAAAAATTTGAATAATTAGAATAATTCAAAGAAGGCAGGTCTAGCAGTTTTGGAGATTCAATAAAAACGGGGAAAAATTGCTATTTGGCGGTAAAACATGATAATTAGACATATGCACATCATATTATCATATATTTTATAGAGATTTTAATAATAAATACAAATTTTGTGTACATTACTATGGGTTCCGCTCCAATGTTGCATTGAAAATTTTCAAAAAAAATTCAAAATAAAAAAAAAACTTCAAAGCTTAAAAAAGCTTTTTAATTTTTGGTAACGGAAGTACCAGCAATTTGACTTGTTTTTGGTCAAATCTGAGTTTTTTAACTTACAAGAACATTATTATTTCTCTTCGCAAGGTGTTCGATGAGCGCTCGTAATGAAGAACATGCCGACAGTATACGAATACGCCTAGTAGTCAATTCTTGATGGATTTTATCGATACAACGCGAGATAAACGCATGGCGGGCGTGTCGGACCGGCTACCGTGCACCGGCTCGCCACTCTTAATAAACCGCTACGCCGGTGTCCGAGATCACAACATATGGCATAATAACGCACAGAGCTGGCTCATATTTCAAAAGACTGCAAGTCGATTATCACACTTCTCGGATTCAATTAATTTCACAGAGATTTTGCTTGCGACGAGACGTTTCCAATTCGAAGCTGCCTTTGATCGCGCAGTTAACCCAATTTTGCGCTACTTAATTAATTTTGTTATATATTAATGTCTAAACTAGTGGTGCATAGCATCGTATCTTAAGGCAAATTGCTAAAACTTCCGTACTGTATTTTAAAAAATTTAAAAGCTTTTATTGTTTTTTGAAAACTTTGAAAAAAATAGTTTTTTGAAATATTTGAAAAAATTACCCTCGGATGTTCTTCATTATGTCCGCATGTTCTTCATTATGAGCGCTCATCGAACCTTGCGAAGAGAAATAATAGCGTACTCGTAAGTTAAAAAAGCGGAGATTTAATCAAAAACTGATCAAAAACTAATCAAACAAGGCAAATTGCTGGAACTTTACTTACCAAAAAATAAAAAGTATGAAAAAGCTTTAAAATTTTTAGAGAACCTTAAAATTTTTTTTATTCTGAAATTTGTTGAAAATTTTCAATGCAACATTAAATTTGATTTTTTTACACAAAATTTAAATTTGTTTAATCACTCTGCGTAGCTGTTTTAGAGATGAAATATCGAAACGCGAACGCGTATCAATCTTGGTACGAAACCCATAAAAATTTAAACAAAAATTTACATATTATAAAAATCGCTGTAAAATATCTAATAATTCGATATTCATATGTTTAATGATCAATATTAACTGCCAAATGGCATTTGTTTTACGTTTTTTTTTGATCTCCAAAACAGAACCACCCAACCTGCCTGAAATAAGTGAAATCGAACGCTCCGTTCTTTCGAAGACTGAATGCAATTTTTTGCACTTTTTGACCCGTATGTTCGAAACGACTAGGATTGCTTCCGCCAATCTCCCCATCAACAATAATCGAATGCTTTTTGAATCATTGTGCTCTCGAGATCGTGTACGAAAGTTTGCATCCGAACATTTACACATACTACATACATTCATAACTACACATACGACACACACACGCTCTAACATTTTACCTAACAAAGGTAGCCAAAATGTTCAGAAACCTTGGAAAAAATATGCAAAAATTTTCGTTTTCAATTTTTTTGCGATTACTATACGGGTAACTTACCCTACGGGAAGTTAATAGAAAGTTCATTGTTTTGACAATTTCTCGACATTCAAGTCAGATAGAGGGTTCGATCAAGAACTAGAGGAATTGTCAATTAGAGGAAAATAATGACAAAAAACTCATTTCAATATTTTTCTGTGTTGGAAAGAAAATTGGAGACAACTTAAAATATAAGCTGATCAAAAGTACTAAAAATGTTTGTAAAAAAAATTATTCGCTCAGATTGACCTGACAAAAATTTGCAAAGAACCGTGTATATTTAATATGAATTGTTTGTAAAAATTTTGAAAAAAACTGCAGATAAATGATTATCATGCACAAATATTTTTTTTCATTTTGTGCATTTTTTATTTGTGAGAAATCGTTGTCCTTCCTCCGACCAATCGTTGTCAGGCCCACAAATAATTTTTATCAGGGCCCCGCCAAGGCACAGTACGTTTCTGATATATATATATATATATATATATATATATATATATATATATATATATATATATTATAATTGACCATGATGAATATAGGCGGCAATACTTTAGTGGTTATTAATTGAAGCTGTTACTTATGAATATTTGAAATAATAACGTCTTTTCTAGGACCGTCAAAACTGATCAGACTCGATGATAACGTCACAACATGCTACTCAAATTATTAACTAACTCATTTGATTTATGCACCGTGTAATATATTTACATGTAATTTTTTCATTGAGCTTCAGAATGTGATATTTTTTCAGAAATATTAGTTTAGTTCAGTTATCGCCGGCCGGTATCTCAACGAAGACTAATACTGGGTATTTATCTCTCCGAATGTAATGTATAACAGAGGCGCGGGTATGCTCGGAATTGATGTTGCACAATAAATACTGCGCCCTGAATCAAACAAGTAGTGATATGAGGTTTTATTCCTTTGAATAAATATTCTTGGCTCGGTTTATTGCCATTGCATTTACATATTTCAAAGAAGCTACCGAACGATATCTATAAACTCTATCCGAGTATCTTCCGAGATTTTTTCTTCATTCATTCAAATATGGGCGCCACTATAAATTAGTAGTTAGAGCTGTGTAAAGTGAATTAGAAGTTTCCAGCTCAAAACCAACCTCGGAGAACCTGATGTCAAGCAGCAGTGACATCAGTTTACACTTGAAAATATGTATGGCAACATGTTTCCAAGTGCAAAAACCTTTATCCAGCTGTTGCCTCAAAAAAGAATCATTAACTAATTTACTTGTGGTATTAAATTCATCACATAGACGCAGGACAACCATTTGGATTGCTATCTATAGAATAGAGCATAACAGCTCATAAGACTCATTAAGGATTAAGCTCTTATTGCTGTTTCCATGAAAATCAGCAATATTTGTGATGTTATTATATGTTCTTGGTTTTTAATTTGCGACAAAAAGGAAAACAATTTGCAAAAATATTTGTTTTATGTAAAATGGATATCATCAATTTATTATCTAACGGATTACACATTGATCGTCGCGAGTACATATTATTGTTGTTATGTAAGCAAATTAATTGTTTTATTTATTGCTTTGTACGCTTAAATTGATCGTAAACAAGTACTTGTCCCCGTAGAAATCTATAAAAACATTATTGGTAATTAAGACAAGAAACCCGTGAAAGTCTTGCCAATGCTTACTTTGTTAATGTTAATGTTAATGTTTTTTACTTTCCTTAACAATAAATTGATTTTCTTGCTAATCTGGCAACTCAAGTAAAAAATAATTCTAATAACTAATTTTCGAATTTCTTTATCAAATATATGTATATCAGATCATTTAAGCATTTCTCTATAATTATCATGCTAATAAGATCTATCAATATTACAATTCAATACGTCTCTAGAAATAGGTTCAATAGAATTTGAAGAAGAAATTAATTTGAATTGAGAGCCCGATGTAGTGTAATAGTTAAGAACGTAGCATTAACCAGAACCGGGTTTAATCATAACTTTGGTCAGCTCGATATCTAGCAGTATGATGTCAAGTTTCCACTTGAGGTTAAGGATCTTAAATACAATGTCAAGAAAAATTCGCTTTTAGTGGACATTACTGCAACATATATGTGCTATAACAGTATTGGAAATACAAGTGCAATATATAATATATAGTTATAAAAATAAGAGTTGTTGATTGTTGGGTAGCTCTCTTGAGAAAAATACTGGGTTTGGTTTAGAATAAGCTCAATGGAGGTATGCCCACCTCGCACGTCAGAGATCTTTGGATAGAGCCCTGGCACTGTTTATAGAATGGTAAATTTTAATACTGAATATGATGACATGATATTGGTAATTGAATTCGTTTGGTGTTAGAATACACTATTTTAGATTTTAGATTTAGTTAGAATACTAAATATGCTAATATGTAAAGATAGAAGAAGTATAAGTGTTCTGATAGCTTTTAACGAAAAAATTGGGAATAACACTCTGAGAAAAATGCTAGAAACTGCAGAAATTTTGCATATTTCAAATATTTTGCGCTGGTATGTGCTTCGAAACATAATACCACCCTCAATTAGGTTTCGTATCGTAAATTTGTTTTTGTATGGCTGCACGCACACGCTGATCTGACAACTAAACTGATGGGCTTATTGTTGCATTAAATATAAGATGTTAGAATACTTTGAAATATTTTATAATATATATACATATATATATATATATATATATATATATCGTTCGATGTCTCGAATAAATCATGATAATAATTGCTGTTGGCGATGTTTAGTTATTTTCATTCAATTAAAAGTTAACAACATCGAATGCCGGACTTTGTGTACTGGCGACTAGTCACGCCAGTTTTACTAAATGCATAAATACTAGAACGCAGTCCAATTTCAACGTATGATTGAATTCAAATTCTGTAATGTATACCGTAGTAGAACATGATGATAGAAAATTGAAACACTTGTTATATTATACATGAAAATAGTTACAAATAGTATCGAACCTTTGATATTTGTTTTTGATTGCAACAAGTTGCACTCAAATGGGGCTAATGAAAACGTCATTCAGTAATGGTCAAAACATGGACAATATTAAAGTTGACAAATGTAGTCAAATGTACTAGATTGATAAAAACATTATTGCTGAATCGATAGCCGTCCTTTGTTTCACTAATATAAAAATATTTATTTACGGGTGAAAATTATGCACGAACAATAAATAATTCATTCTTTCTACAGTTAATAAATCCTGGTCAATTTTTTTCTACTAAATTGCTTAAAAATATTATTATCAATAAAATTGAACAGTTGTTCTGCATTTAGTTCTTTCTAAGCAAACTGAGTCTCGACTTGAGGAAGAGACTAATAAATTGTTAGGTCTGGAGTATAGCACTTTCTGGATCAGAGACATGGACTCTAAGAAAGGCCGATTAAAACTATATAGTCATTTCTAAAATGTGATTCTGAAGGCAAATGGAGAAGACAAAGTGGACAAATAAAGTAACAAATGAAAAAGTGCTTAGGAGGGTGGGCAAAGAAAGAATTCTATTGAGCACAATCCTGAAAAGTAAAAGAAACTGGATCGGTCCCATTCTACAAAAATAGTGCCTTTTACTCAGGATCAGAAAGCATGGAAACAGAAGTTTGGAAAAGAAAATTCATAAGAATAAATAAAATGTCATTAATGGTGATAAAATGGTAATAGAAACAAAGGAGGGAAAAAGATTGTAGTGCTCTCATACCACGGGCTTCAGACAGACTACTATTTATTATTAGAGTTTTTTCATAAAAACCCGACACCGGTCAAAACTGTTTTTTTTTAAATGCTATTTGAAAACCGGTTTTTCAAAATGTGCATTTTTGTATAAAACATAGTCCTGGCTAAAAACAATTCTAAAAAGAACTAATTGTCCTAGATTTTTTTGGAGTCTTTGTAGTATATGTTAATCTTACTTTTTTTTGTAGAGTACAAAGTTGGATGCCGTATGTCCAGATCGGCTTCAGGACTGTCTTATATAAAATGAGTTTAATATAAATCAAAAGTTCAGACTTCCTACCCAGTAGCCAATATAGATTTGTTTTTGAAATCTCTAATTGTTGTCTTTCAGCCCGTATGTGGAATTTCTAGCACATTCGAATATCTAATGACATCCAATGAAAGACAACTAGCAAATGTTTGCACAAAAAACTCATTTACAATATATCCTCGATTTGATTAATGCTTTAGAGTATGCACGTGTCGTCTGTCTTTACAATTAGCCGGTTGAAACATATAGAAACGTATGTTATTGTTGTTGAATTGAATTCTGTCGAAACAAATACACAAAACGGAACGATCGTCGTTCGTTTGAATACAAAATGATTTTAATGGAACCGCAACCGCCTAATGGCTGTCGTGAGCGACACGCGCTATGACACGGTTAGATGCGTTGTTTGTTCTTATTTTGGTCGCTGTCTAGCTGATTCCGGCTGGCACCTGTTGAGAGACATCAATCACGGCGCGGCCACCGTTTCTTCAAGTTGCGCGGACAATCGATCGATCGCGATAGTGATATAAAGTGCACAGGCACATGCAATTTTCAACACTTTTAGGCACATTCTTTATTCATTTTTTGTCTAATTATCTATTTAAGATTTGTTGAAACTATAATTATGTCTTCTTACTTATCATGTCTTTGCCATCACTCCTTTTAGACATTATTTAGTACACCTCAAAACACAGGTGTCTGAAATCATTGGTTAAATGATAATGACAATAGCCAAATAAAATTTATTTTATTTTATAAGTTGAAGAGTGAAATGTTATTAAATCATTATATTAAAATAATTATTGAAGCTAGTTATAAATTACTGGCTGATGTTTGAAATTAGGGGTGGTGCAGTTTTTGATGATATTTATTTATTAATTTTCCGTAGGGTAAGATATAATAATCGCAAAAATCGAAAATTCTTATATCTTTACGTTTCAAAGGTTTCTGAGCATTTTGGCATACCTTAAAAAATGTATGTATGTGTGTGTATGTGTTCAGATACAAATGTTTGTCGTCAATTTTAAAGCGTGGATCAACCGATTTGATTAATACAAAAAACATTCGATTTGTATTAATGATGGGAGACGTGCTTAGTTTTTGGTAAAGGCAGGTCCAGCCGTTTAGAAGATACGAAGCAAAAAGTCTCAGTTTTTGAGAGAACGGAGCGTTCGATTTGATTGATTCAAAAAACATTTTATTCGTATAGACGAAACGAAGAACTGATAAAATTTTTGGAAAGGCAGGTCTAGCGGTTTTGGAATTTCAATAAAAACAAGTAAAAAAATGCCACTTTACAGGCAAAAAATATCACCAAACATATGCACATTGAATTATCAGATATTTTCTGGAGATTTGAATGATAAGTACAAATTTTCCCACCTTTTGTGGGTTTCAATTTTCTTCTTGCTGAACTTTGTTAATTAACTACCCTGTCTTTTTTGCAAAATAGTAGTACGTCATTGTGTCTGTATATGTATGCCATTTTGTCCGGAAGTGAACAAAAATTGATAAATAATCAAAATTTCATCAAACAGCAGATAATTGCAATAAAAATCATCAGAATCATTAGTACTAGCATAAGTTCGGTGATTTTAATCAAAATAATAACAATGAATAAGTTCAAAAACAAAACGACTCTAACAATGAAAATTTGAAGGCATACCCTTACTGCGACTGGACAATGACGCTCAACATCTGACAGGATTGTGATTATAGCTTTTTTCGTGTCATACAGTCGCGGAAAAGTTATTAAAACTATCGAATTTTTTTAATTAAGCCGCTGTGTCATTTTGTCTATATTTACCATTTAGTAAATATTCTTCTACGTAACATTTGTAATATTTTTTCTTTTTTTTGGTTATTTACGTTAAAACTGTTTTTATAACCTCAGGTATATTTACCTAATATAGAGTACATAACATAAATTACATCCAGAAACTAACTTGCTCTTTAATAAAAAAAAAATTGAAATAGATTTTTAATAAAAATGAGTATGGAATAAAAATTGTTAAATAATAATTACTGATCAAGGTATTTAGTCAATAAATTTATTATTGCACATTTAAAGTTTTTTTTTAATATTAAAGGATATTTATGTGTACGATTAAATTTATATACTATATATAAATTTATATGTTATGAAAATATTACAAATTATTGTTTTCAATTTGAAAATCTGTTATATGCACAACTTGTTTAAAATTAATTTTTACAATTTCATTGGAGAAACTCTCGTATGTGATAGAAACAGGGTTCGGTATAGTTTGGCCCGGGACCTTAATAACACATCATACATCATCGTCTATTGAAAGGACTGTTACTGGCTGTCTAATTAAAAACATATTTTCAAACCTGTGATTATGTAGTGATCGCGGACGAGCAGCTCAACCTGTAAGACGTCATGACGTCTTCTATCATAAGCACAATAGCGGAACTGAACTTAATGCTCGTTAATTGTACTCCTTTTAAATCTTTTTATCATTTTTATAATCTATGAGTTTGTGTGTGTATTATGATTTCTACGACAATCTTTCGAAGCGTCAGATGCTTTCGATTGAAAAATGTGCTTGAAAGCTTTGTTGACAAACGATAAATTAATGTTTTCGACACTGGTACGGAAGCGATCAGATTTCAAAGAAAAATTAAAACTGCATTAGTTAAAAAATATGATAGGTTTTTAGAATAGAAAATACATTTTTAAATACAAAAGTTTATGTCTAGGATACAGTGAAACTAAATACATTACTTAATTCCTAAAATGATTCATTATTACAAATTGGTTTTAGACCTGAAAGGTGAGGATAAATGAAGAAAATGCTAAAAGCAGTCAAAAGTATTGCTGTAGTTTGAGGATATTTACCTATTTCTATTATATAGTTTAAGGATATTCACCTATTCCTATTTATGTATTATTATAATAACAAATAGGAAATTTTTTAGTTCATAAAATATCCATAACTGGCACATCCAATACATTTTTTAACAACTGACAGAATTGTAATTTAAATACATCAAATATATAATGTGCTCATCATATGTATATTATTTATTTTATATCTTTATTTTATTTATTATTATATCTTCTACACCAGTTTCTCTCCTCCCTGCACTTTAAATCTTATTATACCTTCCCGCATAATACGATTTTGTTCGTGGTACGCGTTTTTTGTCCGATTTCTATAATTTCGTCTTACTGTACCGTATTTCAAAAAACAGTCAAGTAAAGTACGTGCAAAAAAAAACAAATGAAGAATATTCAATTATTTTATGAACATTAAAAATAATCACTGTCTGATGGCTTTTTTGTTGACTCGGAAGACTTGCTTTTACAAAAATTTATTGTGAGCAGATTTTTTTACTGAAAAATAAATGTTTCTATTGCAATTAGGCCCTCCTATTTATTACTACTAGATAGATTTTTGAAAAATCACTATAATTTTGATATTTTAAAATTTTAATTTTGCTCTTCATAGTTTTCTATTACTCTTTTAGCTAATCGCAATTCAAGTTGCAGTTACTATTGCAGCTTGCAACAGTAATTTCCCATTCAAAAATTTTTGGTTGTGGGAGTTTGTCAATTTTTGGTTAGCTGTTAATTTGTCATTTTCTTTTAATTTCAGATAAATTAAAAGCAATAAAAAACTCGATGGCAGAAGTACACAATATCGAAAATCCAACGATACAAAGTAAAAATTAGTACTAATTCAGCAGCGTGAACGAGAGCCGAACGACGCAAAGTGAGGTATGGATATATATATATATATATATATATATATATATATATGGCTAAGATAATGATTTAAACTTACGGTACAATTTCTCGGCACAAATATTACAACTCAATATTGTTTTTAAATTGCACATTAGTTTCCCCAGCTTACTCTGATCCACTAATAATTCGAAACTAGTTCAAAGAAACAATTTTTCATCATTCCATCTAATTATGATCGAAATGTGCGTTTCTAAAATAATTCTCACTCCGCGAACCGGTATGAAGTATGATTTAGATAACACTGAAGAAGAAGACATATACATATCACATTCTATTTGCGTTCATTGCGGCCGTCTTCGCTCGTCTTCTATTAAATGCTCTATATCTGAATGATTTACTGACAAAAGTCGCATCATCAATTGGATTAGTAACTAATACAATTAGCTGTTACTTTCAATGCCATAGGCCATCGCTGCTCATTCATTACATTGAGTTCGCGATTAATTTAAAGACAGTGGCAGACTGTGTATCAGCAACTACTCTTGGTAGAGATAACATTTTTTATTAATTTTATAGATATCAATCAAAGTAATGAAATTTCATGAGGTATTTTTAACTTCCCGTAGGGTAGGTTATAGTAGCCGCAAAAAAATCGAAAATGACCATTTTTATATATCATTACCTCTTCAAATGTTTCTGACTATTAACTTCCCTTAGGGTAAGTTATAGTAATCGCAAACAAATCGAAAATAAAATTTTTTATATATCTTTACGTTTCAGAGGTTTCTGAATATTTTGGCATACCTTAGAAAAAATGGATGTATGTGTGTGTGTGCGTGTGTGTATGTGTGTTCGGATACAAGTTTTCGTCGACGATTTCGGGAACACGGATGAAGCGATTTGAATAATTTGAAAACCATTCGATTCGTATTGGTGAGGAAACATGCTGATTAGTTTTTGGCGAAGGCAGGTCTAGCCGTTCCGAAGATATGGGGCAAAAAGTGCCAAAAACGGTAACTCAGTTTTTAAGAGAACGGAGCGTTCGATTTGAATAATTCAAAAAACATTTTACTTACATTAACAAGATGAAGAACTGATCAAATTTTCATGAAGGCAGGTCTAGCGGTTTTGGAGATCTAGTAAAAAAAGTAAAAAAAATGCCATCTGGCGGTCAAAAATGATCATTAGACATATGCAGAACAAATTGTCAGATATTTTATAGAGATTTTAACAATAAGTATTAATTTTGTTTACATTCCTATGGGTTCCGTACCAATGCTTATCCGTTAGACGGCGGCGCGGCGCTTACCCGCTTCGATATTTCGTCTCTATGCAGTTAAAGCAGCTTTGAAAAAAAGTTCAGAATTTCCAAAATATTTCAAAATACACTTTTCTTCAAAAAGTCTTTTTTTTTTCAAAAAAAGTAAATTTTTGTCAAAAATTTATAGTTTCTCAAAAATCTAATTTTTCAGAGTAAATTTTTTTCAAAAATGTTAATCTTTTTAAAGAAAAATAATTTTTGGTACGGGAAGTTCCAGCTCGAAACTCCTCTCGAAACGTATGGAAGTCGATTAAGAATATTTTTAGAAAAAAAAATTAGTGTACTTTCTATTTTTATCATCTAGATAAATGTATAAATATATAAATTTATTGATATTAGCATATTAGAAGAGGTCGGTCCTGAGCGTTATCAGAATTCCGTGAGTCAGGGTCTCGTTTGTGAGGTCCATCGCGGGTTATGCCAGAAATGCCCGGGGATCAATTGGCGACCATTAAGTCCGCGTCGCGGTGTCAGTGCGCCGTATCGTCTTCAATTGTTCAGCAACGAGAGGGCCACGCGAACACGACTGTTTTTATATGTCGAACTACCGAAATTGACGATTATTTTTATTTACGGCCCACAGGTCAAGATAAGATGGGTAATAATGCTTTTTTGTACCTAGTCGATAACCTCGGAAATTCACCAGCATTACATTTTAATGAATGTAATTATTTATATAGATTGCTTTCGTTTGTATTATATATATATATATATATATATATATCATTAACTAATTAAAATTCATAATTATATAACTATGTCGTTACATTGAAGAATATGGTTATGTCAATTATCAAATATTCAAAAGTAATTCCATAAAAGTAATAATGATGGTGAGAGTAATAGTACACAATTTAATATGTACTTATTACTGTGTAATAGTAATTTATAAATTAGTCAGCCAAAATATTGATAAAACAATTTTATTATACCATGAAAAAAAAGTATACATGCAAATTTAGACAACTTAGAACTTCTAACTTTACAGTTAGAAAATATTGTAATTTAGAATATATCCGATTTTCTTTTTTTAAATTCTGAATTTCCAAAAAATCTGACTCTAAAATTATTAAAAAAATTCTCTATTGAGGTAATGTAAAAATCTACATTTATATGAATTCGTTAATAAAGCGTCCAATAGCAAATCTGGTCCGGATTTCTAGAACTACTAATTAAACAAGACATTCAGAATTCTCGATTCTTATTGATTGTGTCGGTTATTTGCAAAATGCCACTCAATGCCATTATCTTATTATGTTTCTATTTTGAAATCACGTTTAAAACTTAAACTAAACAAAATTGTTGGGTATTGTGAATTCTATTTTCTCCTAATCAATTCCATTCAATAATTAAAAATTAAAAATAGTGAAAAAGTTTTATTACTAAAAGGCGTGAAAGTCTCATAATGTTGGCACCTGACCATACCCATGATTTTAGATCTCGAAATAATCTGAAGAAAAAATCTTTATTAATTATTAATCTAAAATAAACTCGCTAGGACAAGTTAAGTTAAAAAAGTTTTTTTCACAAAATAGCGATTGTCTGAAAAAAAAATTTTAGAGTTTTTTTTTATAATCTCTAATTTTTTGAAAATAGTTTAAATCGGAATGTAGGGATGAGCGTAGCTCATACTGAAGAAAAGTCTATAAAAAGACTTTTGAAAAATTAGAAGTAAATCGGTTCAGTAGAAATTGAGAAATCGTGGGTGTCGTATCGAAAAAGACAGTTTCGAGAAAAATGCATTTATAATTTTGCGAAGGAAGAAAATAATCACTATTATCGTGATTGAATAGCTATATCTCTGTAAATAATTTGAATTTTGAAAAATCTCCTGGTACTTATCTTCTTGTAAAGTTTAACTTTGAAAATATCATAAAAAGCAAAATCGATTGTTTAAAATAAACCCTTTAGGCTAAATACAGCTTACACCTAGTTGAATCTCATAATGTTTCAAATTAGTGATATGTAATTTGATAATCAAATTCAAATTAAAGAAAATTGTTGATTCCATTATCATTGTAATTGTAAATTTCATTATCACGTTATCAATCTTGTAGTGTTTCGGCATAATCATATTTCCTAAAACCATAGTGTTTGCACTATGGTTTTAGGAACACGTATCTTACTACGTTACGTAGTAAGATACGTGTACGTGCAAATAATTATAAAACTTTTGATATGTTACAAGTGTCGAGTGACCGACCGTCCAGCCAGATGGTCCACGCGATCAGATAAGTGCCCGTCCTGAGTTCTCCGGTTGCAATCGGAATCTGCGCGTCTCGCAAACGTTTGGCACACGTGAGCTTTGCTATGATCCATATCACATTAATATATCTGCAAACTTATCATTGCTTAGAATCTAACGGCCTTGGTTTTACATTATGCTACTTTAACGAATGAATCATTTAGAATTAAAGTGAAAAATACTAAATGCCGCCGCCGCTAACAGTCTCATTACGATTCTATTGATGTTTGCTGATAATTGATGAAACTAGGAAGTACAGTGAAATTTAAAAAAGGAAAAAAACAATGCTATTTATTTAAAATCTTTTTACATACATTTTTCCTAAGCTTCTCCGTGGCTTAGTGATTAAATATATGGGCCTCGAATCAAAAGTTTCAGTTTCGATACCCATTTCGAGCAGCCTGATGTCAATCATTAGTGACACCGGTGTTTACTAGAAATTGTAGGTAGTAATATGTTTCGAGGTGAGAATATCTCTTCTCCAGCATTATTGCATCATTATAAAGATCATCAATATTACAATTTCTAATAACAAATTCATCAAGTAGAGATAGGACTATTATTGGTTTGCTTTTTATAAATCCACGTCATCGAAAAATAGATCATAGAACTCGTTAAGTTCTAGCTGCTGTTAAATATATAAAACAGTTGAAACTTTCAAATATCATCATCGTATTTTTCATTTCGAGTAGAATCCGTACAATAAGCATTAGAATTTTCATCTTGTCTAGAATTTCTACTAACACTACAGCTGCCGAGTTAATACTAAAAACACTAAAATGCATCAAAATTCACACCTCAACGAACAACTTCACCAGAGTTTGTAACTTTTAAAATTGTCACAAATTTTGACAGGCTTATTATTCCAAACTCTGAATTTGGTAATTGAACCACTTTTTGCAGGCCAACAATATTTAAAGATTATTAACCCTCAAAGTTTCATCAGAATCACAAAAAAAGATCAATTACCAAAAACTAATCAGTGTGAGTTTCCAAAAAAAATGAACAAAAAGTTTTACATTTTTGTGCTAAATAGAATCGTCTGGGCCGATCCTCATGCAAAAATAATCAATGCGAGTTCCTGTCGAGATTCAACAATGGTTTTTAAATTTTTGAAATCAGTGTAGCAGTTGAGAAAACCTCGGCGAAAGATCAAATATGGGCTCACATAACACACACATGCACTTTGTCCAATGTTGGTGTTAAGCGATTCAGAATAACTCTAGACTTCGAGAAAACATACCATTGAAAATCGGATTTTCTGGCGGAATAAATAGAATTTTTATATTAAAAATGCAATAATTTTCAAATTTTATTAGAACTTCTATATACATCATTTGAATCAACTTTTTGCAAAATGTCTGAATATATTATATAAAAAATATTGTAAAGTGAAATTAGATGCTTAAATCGATTTTTGTTTACCACCTGTAAATGTTGCTGAGAAGAGCCATAATCAAAGGTTATTTTGTATCTTAGACTTTATAAATGCTGTTCACTTTCATTTAAAAACGATTCACGATCACAGTTCCCTATATATCAAACATGCTGTGAGGCACTTAAAAATGTACACGGACACCTTTACGATGGGACGTGTGTCACTTAAATTGCGTTGATAATGGTCGCTATAACATTATTTGAAACATTATAACACGCCACATATTGAGAGATGTACAATAAACGAATCGAATAATATCACTACATATTTTTCAAATGTTCAGAACAGTTATTTAATAACGCCGAATAATCACCACGCATAAATTAAAATTGTTGGAGCAGATGATTTTATTTCAAGCATTTCAAGCTTTAAGCTTGAAGACAAATTGATGTATTAATATGAATTGATGATTTTCGATATATGAAAAGAATTGACAAATGGAAACGACAAAGAAAAAATAGAGTGTTAAAATTACTATTCATAATATATTCATTTAACATGCAATATACTCATAATACATTCATAATATCTTGGAATAGAATACATTTTTTCATTACTATTATACGTTGTTCCTTTAAATTATATTTTTACACTGCTTATTAAGTTTCATAATATAAGTAGGGTAGGGCGGGGCACAAAGGTCCAATTTGCCTTTAAGCATTTATACCGTCTAAATTAAATAAACTACATCACAATACGTAACATGTATCAAACAAACAACAATCGAACTATGTTCAGTAAAATTTCCAGTTAACTCCTAACTACAGAAATATGTTTTTTTTATTATACTCTAAAATTTGTCATCTGTCGATTTTTGTCTTATAGGCGGGGAAAGAAAAGACCAGCAAGGAGCAAAAAAATCAAACTTTTTTTTAAATTTTAGGTAATAATATCTACATTATTTAACCAATGATAAATCCAAATTTTATGGCAACATTTTTTCACAAAGATTTCATTGTACCTATATAACCTCTGTCTGGTATTCCGAAAGAAATATTCATCAGCAATGGTCAAATAACTATTAACCCTTCGCACTCGGATGCTGCCGCTCCGGCAGCAAAATACATACTAATTCCGGAATTAGCGAGTAGAAAGGGTTAATTTAATTTAGCTCTTGTAAATTTTTTTTTAAACTTAATTTATTTTTTTATTTATTATTTCTTATTGTTTACTTCTTTGCTAATGCAAAGGTTTAGTTGGTCCTTTTCACCCCACCCACTTGTAAGCTTTCATAGAGGTTATATATAAAAAACGGTTGAATCTAACTTAAAAATAACAATATATCTTGCAAACCATTTAAATAAATTATACCTGAAAATTAGATTCAGGTAACATAAACTAAATACAGATTTCAAAACTAAAAAAACTACCAACGAAAAAAAAACACATTTTGTATGAATATTGATACATTTCCGTTTATCTCCGGATAGCGACGTTGTAAGAATTAAGGTGATGATTTCAGTATGAGTTGTAAAAATTAAGGTGATGGCTGGTTACACATCTATTGCCCCCTACTTTAAAATAACATCATTAAAAAATTCTCTACTTTGCTTGTTTTTTAGATGATGATGGTGGACCTGTTAACGCCCCAGGACTCCAAGCATTATGATTCGATCATTTTACTATAATTGCTGCGATGGTAAATTTTGTCAGAGTTCATAGTTTTAACGAACATCCTAAAATATAGGCCTAAAAAGTGGTTTGATTATAAAAATGCATTGACGTTTGATATATTGAATATGCCAAGATTTCTTCAAGGCAAAATGTCACTTACGCCTAGTTATTATTGCCATTCTATTAACAACCAATAAGTTCTAGGAAAAATAACAATAAATTAAAACGGACATTCGTATCGGAGGTCAGATATCGTTGATAGGGTTCATACACGAAATTCACAGTTAGCGCCCGTATCGGACAATTGCTATATATTAAATGAACTATATGCTTCATTGCTATTGACAGAAGATAAGAGAAATGGTTTACCAATGTATAAATTATGTGCTTTCCATCATTAAAAAGCAGTAAAATTACATATAACGTTTTCCTCTGGGTTTATTGGTTCACAATCGATTCTTACTGGACCATTAGATTATTTGTGAGAGGGAAAGTGCGTGGGCGACACGGTTCTATTTATTTATTTATCTCTAAGTTATGTCAAAGCGACTTTACAAACTCTTGAATAATTTATATTAGATTAAATTCAGGGATTTCATTTCCATTGAATTTGATTGTGATGTTAAAAATAAACAAGCCGTTGGCAATTATACTTTTGCGATTGCGGAAAATTTTCATTTGACGTCTTGTAATAATATTCACTGTTGATTTCGCGACAGGATTGCAATTAGTATTAAGCGACCGTGTCGACGCCCGAGGATAAAAATATTCAATTGACATGACATCATATATGAAGCCTTCCAATGATAAATATGTGGATTATATGTAATTATAAATATACATGATCGCAGTCTATTATTGGGTGTATCTAGTTAATCTAATAAATGTTTTGCAATAACTCATTATCATAACTATTTATCACATTATTAAGTATAAAATAAAATGACATATTTATGTTATTTCTATTTAACAAACGAAAATGCACCTAATTTTTGGAATTTACTTAACAGTGTTTTTATGCTCCGAAATTTTCTCAAAATGTATTCTTTTTCACTAAAAACGACGTGTACCCTTTAAAGGCTTGCTAAGAATCAACAACCATTTTTTTTTTCTCACTGGAATCGAAAATATTGAAGCAAATTGCTGCTCCAAATAAAGAAAAGTGCACAATTTTTGCTCTCGCGCTAATAAAACCGCATATCCCACATTTTTAAGTACAAAAATCAGTACTGTTTAAGATTTCAACAATTTAATATAAAATACTCCACTTGCCTCGCGAAACCAGTTAAAATTTAGCTAAAAATTATAAAATCAAGTAAAACTCTTTGTAACTAAGAAGTTAAATAAATTAGTGAATTAAACAGTGAGTTTTACTAAAAGCCAAAAATTTAACTTTATGGGAATAAGTCCCAAAAAACTAAATTTTGGTTATAACTATTACATCTTTTATAAGCTGTATTGGGCACTGCTTATTGCTATGATTGTCCTTATTAAATGGCAATCCATTATTATTTGAGATACAGTTTTAATTTTAATACTAAACGCTATTAAGAGACAACCCACAGACGCCTTTCTAATTCGAATATTGCAGTAATGCCCCGGAGGGCTATTTTTGCTTGGAAACATATTGCTATATATATTTTCAGGTAAAAACCTATAATAATTACTGCTTGTCATCAGGCTGTCCGAGGCGACTATCGAACCTGGAAATCCTGTTTGGAAATTCCTGAGCTCTAACCTGTTCCACGGTGGAGCCTTAATAACTATGTTCGCCAATAATCCTTATTATTATTATTTCAACAGCAATCAGATTATTGTCACAATCGGTGTTCCATGAGCTCTTGTGATGTATTGCCTGCTATCAACTTTTATTAGAAGGCAAACCAATGGTTAACATTTCTTTGTGACAAAATTCTTCACTTTACATGCATGCAAATTATGATGAGGTATATTTCAGTAATTATGTTCCCAAAGGCTATTTTCACCTGGAAACCTATCTGGGTCTACATTTTCAAGTGGAAACTGACATCACTACTACTTCATATCAGGTTGTACATAGCTTGGTATTAGAACTCTAAACCAGGTTGCAAAGTCAAAACTCGTACCTCTGCACTGGTAGGGTTACTCATCACTACTAAAATTTAACAAAACTGCTAATTTATTTTGTGGTATACATTTGTACTCAGATGTACATGTAATTACTCTTATCCTTTTTGCTAGAACCTCTCCTAGCAATAATTTTTAGGTATTTATATATGCGAACATTTATCAACCAACGCCACAAAAAATTTTGGGTAAGTTACAAAAGTGCTGATCAAAATTTGACCATGCACTACGAATACCCCTGAACCTTAATTTAATTTTGAAAAATTGAATAATTAATATTAAAATCAATTATTAATTAATTAACATCAGTAATTAATCAGTTTCTATGCCGTAGGCACACGTTGATAATAATGAAATAATGTAGCGCAGCTAATAATCATTTGATTGTATCTGATCTGTTGAGTGGCGAGATAGGGTCCCTTACATAGTGTATACATTGGTCTTATGGTTAGACCCAGGCAATGTATTTATTGTTTTTATAGTATTATAAATAACGTATTGTATATATGCTCATGCGAGGTGTGTTAATGTCAACATTAAATCAACCGTATGCACACAATGTATGCAATTATATTTATAGGATATCTTAAATAGAGATATACAACATATATCATGGAACACGAAATGCGGATGAGCCGGGTAAGTGCATAAATGGCAATATAACGCAAACGTTCTAACGCGGTTTACTAGATTGTTAATTATGCTACGTGGTTAAACTAATGAGCGAATTTTGAGATTTTCGATATTTTCAGTATATTAAAAAAAACACTTACGCTTTTGTATGTCGTTTCCTTCATTTTCTGATTATTTTATTTTGTAGATTAGATTTTTATTCTTTCTGTTAGACGTCCTCTTTTATATACTTTAACCAAAGTGACCATATTTTTTTAAGTCAAAACCGGGCCGGCAATTTTTAGTTATGCTAATCAGGAACAGGTGTGGGGGACTTAAATAACTCAAATAACAATATTTGAGGATACAATAAAAAGAACAGTTTTTTATATAATTTTTTTAACCAGAAGTGCGGATTTATAGTAGGAACTTCATTAGTCGATTATATGTTACCTATGATATCATATTATATCTTACATTTGTTTATTTTATTTTATTTTTTTTTTTTGCTTTTTTTATTTTGAGTCTGAGTATGAAATTCTATTCCTTTAATTGATTTTAAAAAATTAGCACGTTTTCATCATTTTTATTAATTTACCAATTAATTTTCAAAAAACCGGGAAAATCCGGAGCAAAAATCTGAATCCGGAACGAATATTGCTTTTAGACAAAACACAAGCAGGAAGTCTGTAAATGTCCCGGCCGAACCAGGACTTATGGTCATCTTACTTCAACATCTAATTTAAAATATCTCATTTTCTGATTTTATTTTTTTTTTGGTTTTCTAAACTTTTTGATTATTTATTCTTGATTTTATATATTCTTTTGATTATTTTGTCATCATTTTCAATCGCTTTTTATAATTTCATTTTATTTCGTTTTGCTTTTTTATGTAACATTTCTAAAAGATTATGGGTTTTTATAATATTTCTACCCTATTCTATATTTTTATACGTTAATTTAAACACAATTGTATCTTGAATTTCTTAATTTATAATTTTTGATATTCTCAATTCTATATTCTTCAATTTTCCCTATATTTTTAGAAAATTTCTATACGATTATTATATTTTATTCGATTTTTCTGTATTACCTGTATTACCTGATCATTACCTGTTTTTTCTTCATTAAATATTTTATAAAAGTTTTTCACAGTTTTTTCTTATTTAAAATATTTTGTTATTAGCTATACTTAAAATTTGTTTATTCTTGCTTATTCTTCTTTCAGTTTTGTCTATTGTATTAATAAAATCTGATGTTTTATTAGTAATTATAATCGACTATCTCGGCAAGTCTTACACTTCACAACTTACACTGATAACATTAATAAATATCAATTTAAATTCTTTTTATTTAATTTAAATTATTCTGAAATTATATTTTGTTTTACTAAATTTTGTTTTCAATTATCAAGTGACAAGTAACATTTGGGAAAAAAATATTTCCACAAAATGATTTTCAAAACATTATTTAATATTACTTGATAATTTTCATAAAGCAAAGAGGTATCATGCCTTTTGTTTATACTATTTGTGTAATCCGAATATCGTACTTCAGTCATAGAGCGCTGAGGGTCGATATGCATAAACCACTTTGTGAATTTGGCATAATCGTAATTTAATTATACGGATAAGTTCTTGACTAAATTTCAACTGAAACAGATAATTGTAGGTACTGCTAAAAATAAAAAATATTATTATCCGCAGTACTCTTTAGCTCCCAAATTTCAACATCTCCGAAATTAGTTCGTTCCAAGGAAATCCTAAGTCGATTACACAGATGTGTCTTTTTCCTGATGCGGGTGAGATATGATTTGTGTTGACGGCGCACTCGATATTCATCTCATCGATTCATATGCATTGGAAAGAGTTTGGTAATCCGAATGTGGAGGTGTTCGAGATTGTGAATGGATTGCGACAGGCCGGATACACAGGGACTTACCTTACCTTACACACTATGACAGACATCGGCAATCATGCCACGCGTGTCAATAGGTTGAAATTTTATTGGCACAGAAAGGAATTATTCAAGAAAAAATCATAGTTAATGGAATCGTATAGTTTAATATTGTTATGATTATTAATTTTCCACATTTCTTAACGTTTTGAAGGATTCTGAACATTTTGGCATACATTGAAAGAAAAATTATGTGTGTGTGTATGTATGTATGGATACAATTTTTTGTCCACGTTTTCTGGCGCACAGATCAACCAATTTGAATGGTTCATCGATTCCTATTGATATGAAGATGTGCTGATTAGTTTTTGGCAAAGGCAGGTCCAGCCGTTTCGGAGATACGGAGCTAAATGTGCAAAAATGGCAGTTTTTGAGAGAACTAAGCTTGTGTTGACGAAACAATTGCTTTTGGGAAAAGAAATATCTTTTTCATTTTTTTTAATTTCCGACAAATATTTTTTTTGAACATGGAAAATAAATCGGATTTTGATCTTAATTAAGGTTATTTATAACTAAATCAAAACATATTTTACGAAATGTTTATTAAATTACGATTTATGTTAGATAACAAAGTTATAAAACCAATCTAAATTAACAAAACCGCATTCTTTGCTAAAAATAATTAATACTATCAATCAAACTGTGCTATCAGAAAATATGATTTTAAACAGTGGCATCTAGTACCGGACATTTCAAAATAACCTGCATTGATCACACATGTAGCCATCTCCACACTCTGGAATGTCTGCACATGTGTCTTTGACGATTATTCTTAGATATTGCAAAAATAAGTCACTATTCATCCACCCTTTTGGCTGGGCCACACCGATGCTCTCAGCTGGTGCATTCATAAGCTTTTCATTCTTTGACTAGGAAATACGAAAAATATGGGTATGTAGTGATCGTTAGTACTCATACAGAATAAAATTAAATAATTGGAATAAATTACGTAAATTCTCACAAGAAATATGAATATGTTACTAAGGGACGACTTAGTGTCCGGTGCTAAGGGACAGACATTTTTGTTCATTTGATGGCACCTACTAAAATTAGTTAAAAGATCTAATGATATTCTATCATTTTTCGGATAACAATCAAGTACAACTTTTGTTTTTGCATACCACTCAAATGTAAATGCATAAATATGCTAAAATTGCTTCCATTGATATTTAGGTGACGCCGTGATTTTGCGCTTAAAACAGGAAAGAGTTGCTCTCGCCATGGCCGAGTGCGTCACAGGCAGCGCTCTTGTACCTGTGTGCCCCCAGTGCCCCTTTTACTTGTATTTTGAAATGAAAAGATTTATGCTCGCTTAAATAATACGTGTTAAATAGAGTGTCCGGTGCTTGGTGCCGTCCGACGTTACGGGACTTCCCCCTAATGATAATGCAAACCAAATTTTTATGACAATTTGATATTATCTGTACAAAATGACGCACCTGCACACTTCTGTTTACTGCGTGCCAGTAGCTATGACAAATTTATGCTGGACGGTTTTTATGTCGAATCGAGACAAAAAAATATTTAATATCGTTTAGGATATTGCTTCTAAAGTACTTCTGCTACTACTCTCCCCTGTTACAATAAGTCCCTACTCTGCATAAAATATCTCAAAACAGACTTTGTTGATTTATTTATCTCGGTTCGCTGACATCTACTACAATTAATACTTTTGTTACTTTTAATATTTTACACAAAACAGAAGCATCAATGTTAATGGTCTATGAAAAAATTACTAATAGTAGTACTGATAAAAACAAGTGACAAGTAATTAACATTGATAAAAGCAAATGCGTGCATTGAATTTAATTAGACTGTATCCACAGACAGGTTTCATAGCATAATTCTAATTAATATCGCCAGTACTATGTGATAATTATAAACATCTTCGACTTGTCTGACGTTTTCCAGTGGTTCAGATATTATTTATTACTATAAATCCATTTAAAAGGTGTTTACGTTGTCACAGAGGAATATATGGATTTATTCTCCGTTAGACGCGTGGGCATTAATAACAAGCATGCATTTATAGAATGTCTATTCGTTTTACTCTCGAAAGGGATACATCAATTTAATCGCAAGTGTATCCATACACCCGCATAAGGATAGTGACCTCAGGTCTAGACTCGTGAAAAATGAAAATGGATGTTTATCTAACACTGTACCTATGAGAGAAATAAAAAAAATATAACATTGTTTTGATGTTATAATGGCCAAGCTTTACTTATTATAATACTTAGCTGGAAGGCGGTTAGGCTCTGCTTGGAGATGGTCGAATTTTGTGCAGAAGTAGCAGGGCTGAGTAGTGATCAAGTATCGTATAGATCTGGTATTTACATATATAGAAGGGTATATAATTTGTCAGATACGATATGTAATTACCAGAGCTTTGTCTGTTGATGGTCGACTTTCCTATAGAAGTAGTCGTGAAATAGTTGTCGCGCTTTACCTAAATACTATCAGTCTGGAAAGTGTGGTCATATTCAACCTTCAGTTGATCGAGCTCTGATTTTCGTGGTTCCTATTTTTGCATTCATATATTATTTGTTACATTATTTAATTATCGACCCTACATGACGTTTTCAAGATAGATTTTGTAGACAGCTTGAAAAAGTTCAGCAATGTTCCCCATTTCCTAAAACTTGAAGATCATCCTAAATCTAGAGTCGTTCAACTTCTTGAGACACCAATTTCTAGAAGGTTGAAGAAGAGGATCCCAAAAGATAATATTGAAGGCATTTAACTTTACTATATTTTTAGAGACCTGAACTGAATTGATGAATAGAGTAACAATGGAGTAACAATAATTTCATTTGTGTGTTTATCGTGCAGACATTGGGCTAGTTGTTTGGTAGATCGGAAGGCCATTTCTTGCTTAGTCTTTTTAACGGTCTGCGAATCGCTTGAATAGGATTTGTATGCGGGATTAATTTATTGTTGAAAGATGAACTTCTACTTTTGATCATTTCGTTGACTGTAGAGATTTTCAAATCCTTACGTCGGCAAAAGTTCGAAATATACCAAGGCGCATTAGTTAGGAAACGCAGAATTTTGTTCCGGCATCTTTGAATGATGAAACTAATATGAATAACTAAACTATGATAGATCATAGACTGTCGTTTATTCTGATTGCTATTGAAAATAAAGCGATAAAAATTTTTTTTTGAATACCAGATGCCAGAAAATACAAAATTGAAAATTATTGTAACTTTTTCAAGAACTACCAGTTTCATAGTTCGAGTCAGTGTGCATATTACAACGTTACCTCAATATTTACAATTAACTAGTTATTCTTTTTTGTCAGTTGAGATAGAGGGTTCAAAATTTGTATGAATATATTGATGAGTAGCATTTATTTGGTCTCATTTTGAAAGGTATATCAGCACCAGTTTGTCAATCTTTCCTGTTTCTATTTTTCACGGTGATCTAAACTTTGTAATATCTTACATTAAAAAATAATCCGCCCGTGAGAAAATATATTTGGCGCCCGGCATCGAGATTCGTTCACAGTCAATAATTCAAACGAAACTGGCAAATGGTATCTATAAATGTGAATTATGTTTTCATTTCTGACTCGTGTGTGCTACATACTTTTCCGCGGTCCCACGCAGTCGAAGTTCCGGTCCGAAATACACACAGGTATAAAAAAACATGCTACCATTTGTCTGTTTTATGATGATGCACGTATTAATGAGTTAATCATTATGAATATAATTAACTTTCCGTAGGGTAAGTTATAGTAATCGCAAAAAATCTAAAATGAAAATGTTTATATATCTTTACGCTTCGAAAGTTTCTGAACATGGATGTCATCTGAAAAATGGATGTATGTGTGCGTGTGTATACATGTATATGTATGTGTATCGCGGATACGAATTTTAGTCGACAATTTCAGGAACACGAGTTAACCGATTTGAATTATTCAAAAAACATGCGATTCGTACTGATAAAGAAACGTGCTAATTAGGTCTAAACATTCCGAAGATACGGAGCAAAAAGTGCCAAAAATGGTAATTCAGTTTTTGAGAGAACGGAGCGAAATTTTTTTTCGAAATTTTTAATTTTCAAAAAAAAAAATCGAAATTTTGACAAAGTTAAAAAAATATCAAAATTTAAAAAAAAAATCGATTTTTTACAAAAATTTGAGAATATTTCGAAATGTTCAACAAAATCGAATATTTTCAATAAATTTTAGTAAAAATCAGTTTCTCTACAAATAATTGATGAAAACAAATTGGAAGTTTAATTATCAGAATCAATTAAAACGTGCATAATTTTTTGTTGACGTTTTTACCAAAAATCCTGAACTAACTTTAGAAATTCAAAAACTAAATAGCAGTTGGAAATTGTGCTGATTAGTTTTGGATAAATATCGGCCGGGCTGTATTTTAGTAATTAATTAATGAAAATTTTTTACAGTTTTATCACGTAGCATAGTGATAAAGTTCTTGGTTTATACTGAACAAATATTCTAAAATTTCCTAGGTCTACAATATATGATTAAATTACAATATGTGATTAAATTATAAAAAATCATTAAAGTTTGAAATAAACAATGTTATTTTTGTAATAAACAGTTTATTTTAATATTTTATAGTCTTATTTTTTAGTCTATTCTAAAACTTACTAAAATCTCTATTCATGCTCCTCGTGGATTAGTGGTTATAGCTATGGAATTTGAATAAAAAATTTCAAGTTTTATACTTTTCTTGGACAGTCTAATATCAAGCAGTAGTGACATCGGTTTTCATTACATGACATTATATTTCCAAATAAAAATAACTTTTGTCTGCATTGCTTTATCAATAGAAAATTCATCAATATTACAGAAATTGTAATAATAAATTTATAACAGAGATAGGATAGGCATTTAAGTTGCCTTCTACAATAAGCCACGTCGAAGTCAGCACAACAGGTCATATGACTCTTTAAGTTCTGATTGCTATAGAAAATATATAAAATAAAATTTTAATTCTTATTAATTGAGTCGATTATTGACGTACATCAGGAAGTATATGTAATTTGCTTTAAAGCAAAATTTACACTAATTTGCAATTGAGATCAGAGAGCTTATTTATAAGAATTTTTATGTTTTATTTTTATGCTACTCTAAATAAATGAATTACATGTCAAAATTGAAAACCTGAAAATTATTCTATATATTTCACATAAAATTCCAAATTTATGTGCATATATTTTGAAATAATTTTTTCCCAAAATATTATGTTTTCGGCAACATGTGCGTCCCATCGCACAACTTGTAAACGATGCCAATGACAGGAGTAACAAACTTGTTACTCGTGCGTCTGTTTATTACCTAATACAACTCACCTTCACTTCAATCAGCATTTAATTATTTAATGATATTCTACGTTTTATCCTGCAATAAAGTGAGCATTCGAGGCCTCTTGTTTTATAGTGTAAACATTGTATGCTGCATTTGCTTATCGCATATCGTTCCGTTAATTTTGAAACAAGGTAAACCTATTCGCGCAATATGGTCAGAACTCGTAATGGTTTTATTAACACTTGCAACTATTGGAAGGAATCGCAGACCAATATCTGATAACTATGACAGAGGATATTACCATATTTTCTGCGAAACCTACAAACCTTGAAATTTCACGTGGGCCGAGACATATAAATAATAACAATGCACTATTTATTCTATTCTTGCGACAGTAATCCGTATATACTTACAGCTTGTTTCCTCTGAGAGCATCATGTTGTATATTTATATACGAGTATGTACTTATTTCGTAATATATGTAGAAAAAGAATATGTAAAAGGTGCTATATTCATAAAATATCTAACAATAATATTACACTTAAGCAGCAAAAATGTTTATGAAATATTTGATCATACTACTATATCGCAAAAAAACAAAAATATATGTTTGGTTTATAAATATTTTTTTATTAACTTCCAAATAGCAATTCACAACAAATTATAATTCTAAAACTATTGTGATTCTATGTAACTCAAACTCAGTTTTATGATTTGCATAGTTTTATTGCCAATCAAAATAATATTTGAAAACACAGTATTTGAGTTCAAAAAAAAAAACACTCTTCAGTAAGAGTTTCTAATTTGATCATTCAAATTAAATCGACTAGTTGCTTCTTTTTTAATCCTCTGATTTTGCATCAACAAGATGTAGAGAAAATTGTGATGTTCTCGTGATTGTAAAGTCTGAATAAAAATTTAGATAAACAGTTGTCAAGCCAAATATTTGAGGATATTTCCTTAATGGTTTTCCCCGTAAACTAGTGATTAGGGCTATGAGCTTTTAGTCAGAAGTTCCAATTTTGGTGCCTTCTTCGAACAACTTGATGTCAAGCAGTTGTGACATCGGTTTTCACTTGAAAATATAAATCTTAATTTGTTTCCAAGTAAAAGCCCATACTCGTCAATGCTGCATCCAATAAAAGTCATCACTATTGCAATTTCATTTTAAATATTAATTATAGAGACTATTTATTATAGCAAGAAATTTCATAAAAACGTAAAGATTAACATCAAAATTTAAACCTATTTTGCAGTTATTTTATTAATAAATGCATCTGACATAAATATGCTAATCATTGGGTTTGCACCTATAAAGCCACGTCATTAAGGAGCCATAACAACAATCTTTTATGACTATCAAACTTAAAAAAAAACAAAATATATTCTGAAGTATTAGGTTGTTTAGAAAATTTTGAGTCAATGCTTACTAGCGCAACTTACTCTGTGGTTGACGAACATATTCGTCATGAGCTCAATTTCAACGACACAAAACTCTGGGGACTGTTTGATGTGAGTGTCACAGTTAACTGGTTAAAAGATTTTTTTTTATCATATCTTAACAACCAGAACCTTACGTCTTATGAGCAGTTGGGGCTGAAACTTCTCCTTACTTCGTATTTTTAGATGGTAACCCAATGGTTAATCTATCCATATTGGACGATTTTATTATTATTAGAATTTATCTAGTAGGGTTGACATTTATTAGTGCAGCAATGCTGCACAAGGGCTATTTTTACTTGGAAACATATTGTCAACTATATTTCTAAGTGAAAACAGTTGTCGCTACTGCTTGACAACAAGCTGCTCGAAGAGGTCAAGGGACCTATGCATCAAGTCCCGTCGCTCGGTTAAAAGACACGATAATAAATTGTATCTTATCTGAAAGATTGAGCAGATTGATCAGAATCAAGAGTAGTTAAGAAAACGAAACCACTTCAATTTTGTCAAAAAATGTCTTAGTTATTATCAGATAATAAGTGAGGTGCAATAAAAAATGATTGTGTTTTAGAACATAAAGTTGACTATAGTTTCTCGTAACGTTCTCAATAGAAATCTATGTAAAAATATTCCAATAAATCAACAATGCACGTATTGTCATTTCAAATGTCGGCTAACATCAAAGCTCTACTATACATAAATCTTCTGCAATAGAGCGTATTACGTATTACAATATTTAGATATTCAATATAGATTTTCTTGCCGCGGAGCTCTGGCTTAATTAAAGCACAATTATTGAAAGGTCAATGCAAAATCTATATAAGGACATCCTATAATAGTGTACAGTGCAGTTAGTCCATCTCTGACCCGCGTTATTAATATATTCAAATGACTAACGGCATTCGCAACTGATGCACTAAACTAGATTTAATTTACCGGGCCGATGTCGCGAGATGAGTATATGCGCGTTCCGAGAACAACTACGGAACACATAGAGATGAGAATTGGGATGAAACATTTGTGGTATTTTCGATTTCAATATCGAAACAATGATTTATTTGCTACATTATACATGGTTTTCATATATTATTTAATTTGCATTATCATTTAGACTGCTTTCATAATTGATTTTTTTAAACATTTTGTTCAAAGAAAATGCTGGAGTAAGTCATTTTATAACTATTAGTGCATGGCATTGTATTTTAATGCAAATTGCTTGAACTTTCCGTACCATTTTAAAAAAAGATTAAAGATTTAAAAAATCGTAAATCTTATTTCTTTTGTTTTTTTAATTCTGAGTTTTTTTGAGCATTTTTTAGTTTTTTTTTTTATTTTTTGTAAACATTTGTAAATTTTGAATTTCATGAAAATTTGGAATTTTGAATCAGGCCTGTTTTACCACTTTTAAAATCTTTAATTCTAAATCAGGCCTGATTTACCACTTTTAAAATCTTCATTCTTTTGTTTGATTCTGAGTTTCTTTGAACATTTTTTAGGTTTTGTAAACTTTTGTAATTTTTTTTAAAATTTTTTGAAAAGTTTGATTTTTTTTTAAATTTTTCAAATATTTTTTGGAAAACTTTGAAACCCATGTTGCTTTATCTTTACTATCAAAAATATCAAGGACATTTGTTTAATGATCTTTAAAAATAATTGAATGTTTCATTTCATTAAATTATAACAAACAAATACTACAAATAAGTAACAATTTCAAGATTTAGAAAAAAATGCATAAATCTATAATAACGTTTTAAGAAAACAACAAATAATATTAAAAAAATATTTAAATTATAATATTAAAATAATAAAAAAATAAATATAAATACATATATACATATAACACATTTTAGAATTATCAATATTATGGTTCAAATTATTGAAATTAACTAAATAATAAAATATTTATTATGTTTACAAAAAAATCACTTATTTTTAAATAAGTAATTATTTTAAACTAATAGTAGAAATCTGAATATGATTTATAATAATAAATATGTTATTTTTTGCTGAGTATTGCAATACCGAATCCATTGCAAATCAAAATTTAAATAATAATATTTTGGTAAGACATCTGTAGGTTTATTAAAAATTATTCATAGAAATTAGTTTATTTAAATTTAACATTATGTTTATCAACTATTTGTCTAATAGGTAAGTGTAATATGTATTAAATGTAAAAAATAAATTCGAAGTGCAGATTTCTTGAACCACTGATATTATTATATTCTCGAAGGAGAAGTCGACTTGTTAATTTTATGTTTTCTCGTCATTTTGAATGGTTTGAGACTAAAATTGGAAAATGTATATATGTGTGTGTTTGCAAGCCAAAATTTGACACTTTGTAGAAGCTTTATCAATAACAAAGGCACCGATTTCAAAAAAATGAAAGTCATTTAATAAAACTCGATAAGGATTCACGTCGATTTTCGAAACAATCGGCCGAGCCGTTTCTTTAAAATTAGTTAAAAAGTGACAAAATTTTCGTCCACGTTATAACTAAAAATTCTGAATTAATTTTATAAGTTCTGAATATAGACGAAAGATATTAGTTGGAAATCGTGCTGATTGGCGAAGAACAGAGATATTTCTTCGCAATTACCTGGTGATTTTTTTTACGGTTTTAATGAAATTTTGTACGATGATAGAGTTCATGATATAAAATATTATGAGTGTATGAAAAAGGGTTTAATTATAAAATTTCATTAAAGTTCAGAATAATGGGCTGTCTCAAAATTTCAAACGTCTATCTTCACAATTTTAAAAGTTACTAATATTAAAAAGTCTCAATTTGTATTATGTATGTCGAATATTTACACATATCGGAAAATTTTTGCAACTTGCTTAATGAAACAATGCCAATTACATTGTAATCGACTTCAATACTCAGAAATAAGGTTTACTCTAGAATTTTCAAAAAACTTACCTAAAGCTCATTAACAAAGACTCATTCCCATATATTAGCTGCTGTCTTGAGTTCAACTGCCTCATGATGTATGTTTAGAAAATAAATAAAGGTATTGGATATACTTATTTTTTCATTCAACATAACTCTATGACACATTGTTTCAATCAACAATATATATTACCAGAATTGTATTTCATCTCGTTCATCGACCATTTTTCTCAACTCTCATCCCTAGAGCACGCGTCGCGGTGCTACTGATTCATCAATGCATTCATGACAATCACAATAAATCACAGATGATTTCCGCAGAAGGCTCTTGTTGGTTTGACTTATCGTCATCTAGAATCGTAGTATTCTACGTTATATTGTCGCTGGACGGATGCTGCGTATTATTTTAATCGTCGTCCAATTGGCCAAATGGGTACCGACGACGCTCTGCCAGTTAGACGTTGATTTCATTCTCTTGGCTTGGAACGTATCGGAGTATAAGGACTGCGCTTGAAAAAGACAAATGAAATGAAATATTATAATGTTATAATTCATATTATGATTATAAATAATATACACATTCTGTTTTGAAAGGCATGCAAAAACAATCAGATGATCAGGTGAAGAAAATTATAATTTTTGGATTTTTTGTGACTTCAATAACTTACCCTACGAGAAGTATTTTTATAACTTCCCGATCGTCTAAAAATTAAAAATGAATTTTTATATATCTTTACGTTTGAGAGGTTTCTGAACATTTTGACATACCTTAGAAAAAATGGTTGTACGTATGTCAGTGTGTATGTATGTGTGGATACAATTTTTCGTCAATGCACCAATAGTTATTATTTTATTTGGAACCCTAATTCGAACATTGGTATTGATAAAATTCAATATAAATATAATATATATAAAATTGTGGTTTTACAATATATGATTGATTGTCTTTTATCTCAAAGAAAAAAATAATATAATAATTCTCTACGACAAGTCAACGAATTGATCTCTATTATTTGTAAATACATATAAGTATTTAATGTGAATTTATTCAATATAAGTAACTGTTCCAAATATTTAAATTAAATTTAATAATCTTTTAAGTGAACCTAATCATGATACAAATTAGAGCGGGGCTTGAATTCGGTTTACATTTCTATGGATTCCGTAACATAGTTGCCCGTAAGACGACAATGCGGCGCTTACGCGCTTCTATAGTTCGTCTACTAAAGCAGTGCGATTGCTTTGAAAGAAAGTTCAAAATTTCCAAAATATTTCAAAATACAAGAACATTTTTTTTTCAAAGTTTAAAAAAAAATGTCTTTTTCAAAAAAAAAAAATTTTTGGTACGGGAAGTTCCAGCAATTTGCCTTAAGGCACGATGCCATGCACTACTAGTTATTGCTTACAAACAGATGGTAAAATGCGATTTGCGATTTTGATGAATCTTGACACTCATTGTTACTATACTTTACCAAGATTGTGACCAAAATTTAAATTTGGAACATTCAATAATTTCTGAGATTGTAATCAAAATTTAGATTTGGAACATTCAATAGTCTCTGAGATATGCGAGGTTGATGGGTGGCTGGCACCACGCTCAATACTAGTATTGAAACAGATTGTACGTTTTCAAAAATGCATAATTCGATTTTGATGAAACTTGACACACATTGTTACTACACTTTACTAAATATTTGACAAAAATTTAAAATTGAAACATTCAATAGTTTTTGAGATATGCGAGTTTGATGGGTGGCTGGCTCCACGCTCAATACTAACTTTGAAACAGATGGAATGTTCTTAAAAATGCGATCTGCGATTTTAATGAAACTTGACATACATTGTTACTACACTTTACTAAATATTTGACAAAAATTTAAAGTTGAAACATTCAATAGTTTTTGAGATATGCGAGGTTGATGGGTGGCTGGCTCCGCGCTCAATACTAACATTGAAAAAGATGGCAGGTTCTTAAAAATGCGTTCTGCGATTTTAATGAAACTTGACACACATTGTTACTATACTTTACCAAAATTGTGACCAAAATTTCAAGTTGGAACATTCAATAGTTTCTGAGATATGCGAGGTTGATTGGTGGCTGGCTACGCTCTCAATACTAGTATTGAAGCAGATTGCACGTTTTCAAAAATGCATAATTCGATTTTGATGAAACTTGACATACATTGTTACTACACTTTACTAAATATTTGACAAAAATTAAAAGCTGGAACATTCAATAGTTTCTGAGATTAAAAAATTATATTAAGGTCTAGTAAAATAAACACCAGTTATACCATGGTTATTAATTAACTTCCCGTAGGGTAAGTTATTGTAATGGGCCGAAAATCGGAATTGAAAATTTTTACATTTCTCGACGTTTTGAAGGTTTCTGAACGTTTTGGCATACCTCAGAAAAAATGGATGTGTGTGTGTGTGTGTGTGTGTGTGTGTGTGTGTGTGTATGTATGTATGGATACAAATTTTCGCCCACGTTTTCGGGCGTACGGATTAACCGATTTGAATAATTTAAAAAACATTCGATTCCTATTGATAAGGAGAAGAGCTGATTAGTTTTTGGCAAAGGCAGGTCCAGCAGTTACGGAGATAAGGAGTAAAGAGTGCAGAAAATAGAAATCGAGTTTTTGAGAGAACGGAGCATCCGATTTGAATGATCTAAAAACCATTCAATTAGTAATGATTGGGAGAAGGGGTTATTAGTTTTTCGCAAAGGCAGGCCCAGGCATTTCGGAGATACAGAGCTAAATGTACAAAAAATGGCAGTTTTTGAGAGAATTAAGCGTCCGATTCAATTGATTCAAAGAACTTTCTGCTTGTCTTAACAAAATAATTGATTTTGGAAAAAAAAAATGTACCAGTTTTTTTTTTTTTTTTTTAAATTTTTTTAAATTTTTTGTATATCGAAAATAATTCAGATTTTATTTTTAATTCTGACTATAGTTCTATTATACTTTAAACAAATAATATCAACTCTGCAATTCAGTTTATATGATTCTTATAAATATTAGACAATGTTACAATATTTATAATAATCTATTTGAAAACATTCAATATTCCTCGAACATTTCATTACGGTACGGGAAGTTCCAGCAATTTGCCTTAAGGCACGATGCCACCCACCCCACTAGTTTATTTATTTATTTATTTAAATATATAGCCCACATATTTCTCCAAGAGGACTCAAAAATACAATTATTTTACATAATGAATAACAATTAAAATATATACAAAATTACAATATATCGTTAGTGACATAAAATGCTTAAGATAAAATTACATATAATGCAGAATGTAACAATATTATTTATAAACAGAATAAGATAAAATAATGAGATATTTGAAAAGAAAATAAAAAGGTTAACTTGTGCAGATGGAGATTATTTAATTAGGTGAAGTGTTGTGAATATCTATTTCATTATTAATTAAGTTAAAGTTAGAGGACATAAGTAAAATAGGCGAATTTAAGAGAGAAGGGGTTATTAGTTTTTCGCAAAGGCAGGCCCAGGCATTTCGGAGATACAGAGCTAAATGTACAAAAAATGGCAGTTTTTGAGAGAATTAAGCGTCCGATTCAATTGATTCAAAGAACTTTCTGCTTGTCTTAACAAAATAATTGATTTTGGAAAAAAAAAAATGTACCAGTTTTTTTTTTTTTTTTTTTAAATTTTTTTAAATTTTTTGTATATCGAAAATAATTCAGATTTTATTTTTAATTCTGACTATAGTTCTATTATACTTTAAACAAATAATATCAACTCTGCAATTCAGTTTATATGATTCTTATAAATATTAGACAATGTTACAATATTTATAATAATCTATTTGAAAACATTCAATATTCCTCGAACATTTCATTACGGTACGGGAAGTTCCAGCAATTTGCCTTAAGGCACGATGCCACCCACCCCACTAGTTTATTTATTTATTTATTTAAATATATAGCCCACATATTTCTCCAAGAGGACTCAAAAATACAATTATTTTACATAATGAATAACAATTAAAATATATACAAAATTACAATATATCGTTAGTGACATAAAATGCTTAAGATAAAATTACATATAATGCAGAATGTAACAATATTATTTATAAACAGAATAAGATAAAATAATGAGATATTTGAAAAGAAAATAAAAAGGTTAACTTGTGCAGATGGAGATTATTTAATTAGGTGAAGTGTTGTGAATATCTATTTCATTATTAATTAAGTTAAAGTTAGAGGACATAAGTAAAATAGGCGAATTTAAGAGAGAATTAAATTAGGAGTAGGATAATTGAAAAATGATTGTGAACGCGTAGATAGCCTTGGAACATTAAAGGATAGTTGTTGTTATACATCTTCTTGCATCTACTTTCAAATATTGTTGTTAAAAAGATCTTAACTTCACTTTAGTTATTTTAGTAATTTATATGTGTGTGTGTTTGAGTGTATATGTATCTAAGTACTTGTATGCATAATATTTTTCTTCGTTATTTCTTATTCATAGGTATCGATATCATCTATTTTATCCTGTTCGATCTAATCACTTCCAATCAAATAATATATTATCCTGATATGATAACAACATAAACCCGTTCTCGATCTATTAAATCTACTCGTTTCTGAACGATATACATATCATAATCGTAATACAATCGTAAAAGAAGTCCGTATCACTCGGTCCGTATAATTTGATAATAATGTATTTTTTATGTCGTTAAGTCATTAATTGAATGAATGTGACTAAATGTATCCGATGTGTTCGTTATTGTTATTGTCGTTGATGCCGCTGACCACAATTACAGAAGCGCAATGATACACCATACACCATACCATATGGACGCGTGGCACGGGCTGCACGGCCTGCACGGGCTCTCTCTCGTGTTCTAACTAACAACTAAATAATTGCAGACACAATAGGGAACGGAGTACGATGCGTCGCACGCGTCTGACGGTGAACGTGAGCCAAATAAATAGATCATAATTCATTGCCTTATGAATTGTGACGCGACGCTTACAATTCTCTTTTATTGTAGCTTGTGCTCAGGAATATTATTAATCTAATCTAATCTAACACGGTTTGAGTAAAAAACTAGTGGGGTGCATGGCATCGTGTCTGAAAGGCAAATTGCTGGAACTTCCCGTACCAAATATTAATTTTTTTAAAAATGATTAAACTTTTTTGTCAAACTTCGAAAAAATTAGATTTTTGAGAATTTTGAAAAAAATTACATTTGAATAATTTTATTTCTTATATTTTGAAATATTTTAGAAATTCTACGTTAGCTGCGTAAGGATAAAATATAGAAACGCGTGAGCGCCGCATCGCAATCTAACCGATAAATAATGGTACGGAACCCATAAAAATGTAATGATTTGAACTTATTATTAAAACCTCTATAAAACATCTGATAAATTGATGTGCATATGTCTAATGATAATTTTTGACCGCCAAGTGACTTTTTTTAACTTCCTGTAGGGTAAGTTATTGTAATGGGCCGAAAATCGAAATTGAAGATTTTTACATTTATCGTTTTGAAGGTTTCTGAATATTTTGGCATACCCCAGAAAAAATGGATGTGTGTGTATGTATGGATACAATTTTCCAGTCACGTTTTCGGGCGCACGGATCAACTGATTTGAATGGTTCAAAAAACATTCGATTCCTATTGATAGGGAGATGTGCTGATTAGTTTTAGGCAAAGACAGGTCCAGCAATTACGGAGATAAACATTATCAAAGAGTGCAAAAAATAGAAATCACGTTTTTGAGAGAAAGGAGCATCCGATTTGAATGATCTAAAAAACATTCAATTAGTAATGATTGAGAGAAGTGTTTATTAGTTTTTGGCAAAGGCAGGCCCAGCCATTTCGAAGATACGGAGCTAAATATGTAAAAAATGGCAGTTTTTAAGAGAACTAAGCGTCCGATTTAAATGATTCAAAGAACTTTCTGCTTGATTTTGGATTTTTTTTTAGTTTTTTTTGTATGTCGAAAATAATTCAGATTTTATTTTTATTCTGACTAAAGTTCTAATATAACTTTAAAACAAATAATTTTAACTTTGCAATTCAGTTTAGATAATTCTTATAAATATTAGACAATGTTACAATATTTATAATAATCTATTTGAAAACATTCAGTATTCCTCCAACATTTCGTTACGGTACGGGAAGTTCCAGCAATTTGCCTTAAGGCACTATGCCATACACCCCACTAGTTTTTTAAATTATGCTAACATGTTCAGAAATTTATGCAAAAAATTTCGTTCTGGATTTTTTGCGATTACTATAACTTACTCCACGGGAAGTTAATTACCCTGCGGAAAGTTAAATATAGATTAAAAATCAAGAATAAAATTTTAAAAGTTTGAAAAATGAACATAATTTACTTTTGCTCAGAAATATTAGCCCAAACTAATCTTAGATGCTTTAACAAACATTTCTGTAATTATGTACATTTTGTATATCGAAACAATTTAATTATTATTTTTATGTTAGCGTGCTTTTATATTAAACCCATCTCATAATATTTGCTTTAAATTTACTAAAATCTAGTTTTTAATAGGACCTCTAGAACATAACATGCATGAAACATTATCAAAGTATAATCGAGCTAAAGTTGTAAATATATGTAATTGTAAGTAAATCAATATCATTATTGTATCACTTTCTTAGATACTATGTTTTCTGTTTTGGTAAGATTATAAAAAAGGCAATTGGACAACTTGATTTTACGCTTGTAATATTTCTTGATATATGTTCCATACGTTAATAAAAAAACCCTGAGGGCACTAAAATATTAGTTGGATGGCTGAAAGCTGAGATAATTTATCATTCATTATTTATCGGAAATACAGCAGATAACGTTGTTGTATAATGTGGCTTAATGGATTGCGGGGTTGGAAATGTGTATGGAATGATAGAATTGAGAAAGTATTTAGGGTGGACTTTATTTAGAAAATGTTTATTCTGCATATAGGTTTGGACATAGTATTTTTATCTTTCAGATAATAAATAAATAAACATAGTAAATGGACATAGTATTTTTATCTTTCGGAAAACAAACAAGTAATTAATATCGCTGATTCCTGAATGTAAAAAAATGGCAAAGTAGGCTTTTATCGCGACGGGCGTAGCTCAATGCTAGTATGCCCGACTCGCACGCCAGAGATCACCAGGTCGAGGCCTGGCACTGTCTGTAGCATATAATGAAATAATAGGGTAGAGCGGGGTTTAAAGGTCCGCAGGTAAAAAGTCCACTGCCGACATCTCGAAAACAAGTAAAGTTAAGAACGTTTTAACATCAATATTTCAAAGTAGAGGGCAAAAGATGTATAACCAGCATTCACCTTTGTTACGACGTTGCTATCGGGAGATAAAGGGCAATGTTTGAAAATCCATAACAAAAGTATTTTTGTTGTTAGTTTACTAGAAATATAGTAAATAAAGAAATTAATTAAGTTAAAAAAGTGATTTTACAAGATATAAATTAAATAAATAGTTATTCCAACTCTGCTGATGAATATTTCTGACAAAATACTAGACCGAAGTTATATACAGTGTTACCTCTGCAAAAAATGTACTCATAACATTTATATTTTGCAAAATTAAAAATAAGATATTAGACTTGTTTGCCCTCTGGACGTCCCATTTTTATGAGGTAAAAAGGACCAGGTGGCAAATTTTTGAAAAACAGCAAAAATCACTTTTCCACAATGACAAATTAGCTGTGAGTTTTACTGAACATAGTCAGATAGTTGCTTTTTTGATATATGTTAGTTGTTTTGATATAATTAGAATGTTTTTCACAATATAATTGCTCAAAGTCAAATTGGATCTTAGTGCCCCGCACTACCTTATATATAAAGGTATATAATAGATATCAAGGTTAAAACTCCTGTTACTGCTGACCGTATATTGTTAAACGTTGGTCAATAATAAAATGTATCAATAGATATTGACAAAAATGCTTTTACCAACTAACTGTCACTCTGTTTGAAGATGCTTATATTTGTCGAACTACGTTCAAACTCTTGCATGATTGTGCACAAAGAGCAGAAGAGTAGTTTAGGATCGTGATTCGTCTACTTCTCTTAATTGGTTTGATCTGTCGACGGTGTCGTTTCCTATTTACGTAGAAAACTGCATCCAGACGCTGCGCTCTGTTAATTCAATTCCATCTATAACAATTTCGTGCGTGAGAAACAATTCTTATTCTAATGACATCTATATCTTTTTAAATATTATTGAATTGTTTTAAACCGATCATCTTGTCAACAAAAAATAATTCCAAAATTCCCAAGACATTCCACTAATGTGGTATTAATTATTTACAACACTTCTGATGTTTGATCGATAGTAGGGTTTATTTATGATAAGCGAATGATATTTTTTCGATATCCCGCATGAGAAGAACGCTCAGAGTGCACAACTGTTTCAGATCGTGTTATTGTTATTGGATTCTTTTGGATCCGACAATGCCTCAAGTCCCGTATCGGTCGTATTGCATTTCGAAGCTCAGAAGCACTATATATTATATTATAATGAGGCGAGCTGAGTTAAACAGATCATCTCTTGGTACCCTACTGTACACGATACTAATATAATAAACTCTAAGCAGAAATATAAATTATAAAGAGAAAAAGAGAATTAATACGCGGTGCGAGCCTTGCCAAGCCCTTGGGCAAATCGAATGAGTCGCGAATCTGACTTCGTCTTTAATTAAGTTTCCATTATGAAATATGAACGGAACGTGTCTTTTCGGAGATACATGCAGTGTACACTGTAATATGCATATCTAATTTGCTTTACTTGCATATTTCAAAGTGGTCAGCGGACACATCAAAATGATATTCTGTAAATGCATACAAATTTTAGAAAATACTCATTACAATACACATAGCTTTACCACTGCAACCAACCAGGTGCCACCGACCAACCAACTAAAACCAACTAATCAGTTTAGCATATTAGAGGACGACCATTAATTACGTGATTGATTTTTCAAGGTTTTTTGGACCACCCAGCGCCTTGATGATACGTGGTGATATTTAAGTTTAACGCCCCCTCCCCCATCAAACATCACGTATATTTTTAGTTACGAGAAAAAATTGTAATTTTTTTAATTTATTTTTTGAAAATGTTTGGATTGCTTTCAAAAATTAAGGTAAAAAATGAATACCCGTGATGTCTTACTATACACCTCCCTCCCCCACGTGATTTTTTGTCAAACCCCTCCTCCCCTCTAGGTGTTTTAATATTTTTTAATATAGTATAGTTTAGTTTGGTTTCAGGTTTTTAGTAGCCTATGCAGCCTAACGTTTATTTACTCCTACATACGGGGATTACCACTTGACTCATAACTGACATTTACTATAATATCAAACTAATTACTAAATGTCAACTTATGGTAGTTGCAATTTTAATTGAATAAATAAAAATGAAAGCAATCAATTTTTAAAAGATCTTAATATAATCAATACCAAAGTTCCATATTATATATTCATATTATATAAACTAAATGTAGTTAGCTATAGAGCGACAAACAAATGAGTTAGATATTATAGTGTCTAATGTAACAAACGAGGTTCATATAACATTGTAATATGTAACATATGTTATATGTAACATATAAAATTGTTATATGTAACATATAAAATGTAATAATATAGAGCCTATAAGTGCAAAGTGTTAATGAATATGATTATGGAGAACATTATAGAGTTTTAATAGAGACTTCGGTCAAACGGTCAAAAATCCAAATGTCCAAATTTGACATTTAAGTTCTGCATAACAATAAGAAATGGTAGTCTGTCCGAAGGCAGGTCTATGGTGTGAGAGCCATCACAAACATATGATTCCCTTACTCGTCGTTTATCATTCCTATTACCACTAATCCCCCCTCTTTTTACACTTTTTCATGTATTTTCCTTTTCAAACTTCTGCTCCCATGCTTCTTCATCCTGCGGTTCGGCTTTCAGTTCCCTGTATTTTCTCTTTTCTGCTCTGCATTTTCTAATTAAACATTACTGGCTAAAGAAGGTTTTCAAACTGACCTCTTTGTAATGATAGTAATTTTTATCTATTGATAACAAACCTATTGCCAACAACAGTCCTTGTCTCATTTGTAGTTAATGAACTGCAAGAGTTGTATAAATATTTTATTACATAACTTAATTAATAAAATCCTAATCATGATTGTCTTCCACTAATGTGGTCCCTGAAATATCGTGACATCACTTCATCTAATAATCCAAACTTTATTGCTTTATTTGTATAACTTTCTAAAAATATTTCCATATTAGATCCATGTTATGAATGAATTCACAGCGTCAACCCACGCGCCTGGTTATGAGCGTATGTTTGCACTATCCGGTGTTAGTAGCGAAACATTGTGTCGTATCATTTCTTACACCAGGGGATGGTGAATGGTAAAACTTAGCTGAAAGTAGACAAATGCATTCTTAAATTCAACGCCAAACTAATAATACACAGACAACCCTTTGAAAGGGCAAAGTGTGTGATGTATTCTAGGCCTGCGATTGCAAAAATGGAGGAAAACTGCATCGGGCTTATATTGAGAAAAAGGTGACTTCTACTAAGGTAATCACATTTTTTAACATTATAACCGCGACCGTAATATTTAGTTATGCTAATCCGAGACGGGAGGAGGGGGGGTTAAAGTATTAGTAAATATAATTTTGAAAAATCAAATACAATATAAATCTAAATAAATCAATTCTTTTAAATCAGAAATACCACTTTTTAGAAAAAACTTGATTATTTTATAGCATTTACTTTTGGATCTATATGTTCTTTTGCTTTTAATCTTTGTATGAAATTCTGTTCAATTTTCTTCGAAATTTTTCTCTACTTCTCGAAAATCTTGGACAATGTGGGACAAAAAATCTCAATCCGAGACAAATATTGCTTTTAGAAAAACCCAGGACACAAAATGTAATTTCGGGACTGTCCCCGCCAAACCGAGACCTGTGGTCACCTTACTTCTATATGATGTCACTGAGGATAAAATAAAATGACAAAAAGACAAAATTTAAAGCTGAGGCACAATACACAGAAGCATGGAATCAATAGTTTGAAAGTTTGATAGTAAAGAAATAAACTGTAAACAAGGAAGAGAAACCAGGAACCTAAAAATGTAGTATTCCAGGAAACTAAAAATATGAAAAAAATTATATTATTATTTTAAATTAATTTTAATTTCTTTGTCAATTGAGGCCAATTCTCCGATAACATATCAATGTTATGTTACGAGTCTATAGTCGTATCAGTAGGTTCTAGCGTTTTACACATAAAACCTAATGTCCAATTGGCTCAAAAGTCATAACCTTAACTTTGGTTAGACTTCACATATGTGTTATCAAAGTGGCATCAGAAAGTTGATAAAATTGTTATTGGACGTTTGAACATTTGGAGGTCAGGTTTTATGTGTGAAACGCTTGATCGAACAGCAAAGATATGGCTTTTTGACAATTTATGACTACCAACTCATACAATTAGACCCGTAACATAACATTTCTATGTTATCCTAGAATTAGCCCCTCATTAAGTAAATACTCTATATTTGGTACTCTTAATTGAAAATGATGTGTGTGATAACTATTACCTTTACTAATCGTCGGACACAAATCTGTTTCATCACTATAGAACTTAGTCGCTTATCTGAAAGCTTTTAATATAGCAAATTATTTTTCAACATTTAACAAACATAAATTCTATAGGTGATATTTTCTACTTATTGCTAACTCCCTTGTTCCAAAGCTTCTTGTGCGATTTGTTTTGTATAGATACACATCTAAATCGTTGAAACAAGATTTATAGGATCGGATTGCAAACGCAAAGGCTTTTTATTTACCTATTGTACTGCATTACACTCAATGTGCTTTTGCTCTAAATATATTTTACAGGATAATAAATCGAAAATAATGAACTAACGGCGTGTTTACGACATAATAAACATTCCCGCCGCAAGTATAGTGCTTTCAATGCGCGGTTTGCGACTTACGTATTGCATTGTGTTGCTTATGAACACGTAGATTTATTTTGACCTTTATTCGCACAATAAAGCTACGAGCGGCAAACACATGTTGCTTTGCTTACGAATAAATAAATTATTGGCAGGAAAAAATAAATCATCTATAGTTTACAATATTAAACCTTGCGCTACCAGCCTCCGTCTATAGGCGACATCCGCTTGACGACCTGTGTGTACGAGTGTCGTCTGTAGACGACATCCAGTGTGTCGACTTTTGCTTCAATATTAATCATTCTAAGTTAAAGTAGTGGTGCATGACATCGTGTCTTAAGGCAAATTGCTAAAACTTATCGTACAAAAATTAAATTTTTTGAAGAATCTTGAACACTTTGAGAAAAATTGATTTTTGAGAGTTTTGAGATCTTTAAAAATAATCGGACTTTATTCATTTTTTTTTTATATTTTGAATTCTTATTCAAAATATTATTAATTTATTTAATTTATTTATTAATTTCAAAATATCAATATATTATGATATCTTTGCTTTATAGACAAAATATAGAAGCGCGTAAGCGCCGCGTCGTAGTCTAACGGATGAATATTGGTACGGAACTCATAATTATTATCGTTACAATATAAACATACTTTGTATTAATTATTAAAATCTCTATAAAATATATGATAATTTGATATGCATATATCTAATGATCATTTTTGACCGCTAAATAGCATTTTGCTTTACTTTTTTTATTGGATCTCTCGGATCTCCAAAACCGCTGGATCTGCCTTTAAAATTAAAATGTTTTTTGAATCATTCAAATCGGACACTCTGTTCTCTCAAAACGGCCCCGTATCTTCGAAACGGCTGGACCTGCCTATTCCAAAAATAAATCAGCACGTCTCCCCATTAATAGAAATCAAATGTTTTTTAAATTACTCAAATCCTCCCTCAATAAAAATCGAACGTTTTTTTTAATTATTCAAACCGGTTGATCCATGTTTCCGAAATCGTCTACAAAAATTTGCCAAAAACTTTCACGCACAGACATACATCAATTTTTTCTAAAGTATGCCAAAATGTTCAGAAACCTTTAAGACGTAAAGATGTATAGAAACATTCATTTTCATTTTTTTTGCGATTACAATAACTGACCCTATCAGAAGTTAATTATTGAAAATTTTAATTTGTTATTATAATATTTATAGTTTTTTACAGGTTTAATGCTTAGTTTCAATGATACAAATTTAAAATCTTGACTTTCTGGCTCGTATAGCAGTGTCACTTTTGCTGAAAATACTGCCGTAGCGAAATGGTTGATTATAGATTCAATGTAAAGAGCATCAGTAAAAATTTATCACAATACACGCTACATCCTATGAGCTTTTTGAAATGCAGGCCACCCTAATCGAGGAATCCAACAATATCCATCACCATTATGTACATTCAGCTCGAGTGTAATCAATAATTTCATATTAACGTTCACCCAAGTCTGTATGTCATTCTGGTTATGAAAGTACAATCATCTTATTGTTTCAGTCGCATTATTTATTTAATAAATAAATGGTCGACGTCGAACTAAAATCACTAATGTAATCAAGTATGGTATGACAATCAATCATAGTAATGATGCATTGCTTTCTCTTCACGGCACTCAATATCATTGCATAATCTATAGTAATTAATATCGCCAATGAATTAATCAAAAATGTACCGCTATCGAGACACATGCCCGATGAACGCAGATAACCCTCGCCTTGAGCGCCAACGTTTGCGACATCAGACAGGATGGCAGAAAACTCAACGGCCGCGCCCTCGAACTGACCAACATTACCACCGACACCAGGGACTATCGTAAAAAAGGATTAGCTAAAGAAGGAAAGAAAGCCAGGCATAAAACTTAAAAGTAAACTCATTTCAGTATTTGATTGTTAAATTGAACACACTGCGCACTGTCTATTAGGTGATCAATAATTAGCTTAATAGATAAACAAAATTCAAGATGCTAAAGATTTATGTGGAATTTTATCAATTATTCGAATAATGTTCCACGCTTTATTACAGACATTACGATCAAGTTAACTATTTCCGTAAAAATTAAAGGCAATTGACATCCACAGTACGGTCCAGCACTGAAACGCCAAGAAATGAGATGGAACGATACTTTATGATACCGGTTAGTTTTATGTCGGTGCCCGGCGCGTGTTAATCTTTTGTAGAGGAGAAATGGTGCTGATGAGGATACTCTGTATCTGTAGACCGTATGTTTGTACTGCACAGAATGTTGGAATCAGGGCTGACATGAGTCGTCTGAAAATTTACTGTAAAAAGTTGCATTAAGTTATTAAACTCATTTAGTATCAGAAAGTCAAACTGTGTTAACATTTGGTGTTTACATTGTTTTATTTTTTAACTTTCCGTAGGGTAAGTTATAGTAATCGCAAAAAATCTGAAATGAAAATTTTTATATATCTTTACGTTTCAGGAGTTTCTGAACATTTTGGCATTCCTTAGAAAAAATTGATGTATGTGTGTGTACGGATAAATTTTCGTCGACGATTTCGAGAACACAGATCAACCAATTCGAATAATTCCGAGAGAACGGACTGGAACGGAAAATAAAAATTCAAATTTTTCAAAAAAAAGTCTTTTTCTTTCAAAAATTCACAATTCTCAAAAATCTCATTTTTTTAGGTTTCTTGGGTTTTTTAAAAAAATTAATTTTTGGTACGAAAAGTTCCAGCCTTAAGGCACGATGCCATGCACCACTAGTTAACTTCCCGTAGGGTAAGTTAAAGTAATCGCAAAAAAATCAAAAATAAAAAAATTTATGTATCTTTACGTTTCAGAGGTTTCTGAATATTTTGGAATACCTTAGAAAATGTGGATGTGCGTGTGTGTATGTGTGTTCGAATACAAATTTTCGTCGACGATTTCGGAAACACGGATGAAGCGATTTGAATAATTCAAAAAACATTCGATTCGTATTGATAAGGAGACGTGCTGATGAGTTTTGGCGAAGGCAGGTCTAACCGTTCCGAAGATACGGGGTAAAAAGTGCGAAAAACCGTAACTCAGTTTTTAAGGGAGTGGAGCGTCCGATTTTAATAATTCAAAAAACATTTTACAAGATGAAGAACTGATTAAATTTTTGAGAAGGCAGGTCTAGCGGTCGTGGGATCTCAATAAAAATAAGTTAAAAAAATGTCATTTGGCGGTCAAACATGTTTATTGCACATGTGCACATCAAATTATCACATATTTTATAGAGATTTTAATAATGTGTACACATTTTGTGATTTTTTTTCTTGTGTTCCGTACCAAGATTTTTAATTACGGTACGAGAAGTTCCAGCAATTTGCCTTAAGGCACGATGCCATGCACCCCACTAGTTTTTTTATAATTTGAACAGCGATCTTAAGGGTTCTGTAAGCTACTGATGATTTGACTTAGCTAACAACGATGGTTTTATGGATGGCATCCAAATGATTATCCAATCTCTATGCGGTGAATTTTATTACTACAATTTTTGCAATAGCGATGAATTGTTTATTAACGCAGGAATTATAGACAAGGGTTATTTTTACTTGGAAACATATTGCTATCTATATTTACAAGTGCCCGAGGCAGGTATCGAACCTAGAACTTCTGATTCCCAGCCTTAACCGCTAAACCACAAATTCAACGCTTAAATTATTTTTTAATTTTTTATTTATTTTCAACAATATTGATTTATATTCGGAATAAGTTTTTCATCCAAAAAATTGGTTTATGGATATCCATCCCTGACCAAGGTACGTATCGGTCACGGTGGCCCAATTCGATCATCAGGCACCCAACCTTACTTGAAGCATCTGCGCAATAAACATGCACTAACTAGATTACTAGATGTTCAATATCAAACATTCCGAACACAGAATGTACACACTTTTCAAAACATTAGTAAATATTATAATTTAATGCGTAATTGTCATCTATTATGTTAGAGAATCGGTGATTTTAGTAAAAGGTGCATGTTACGCATATCAGAAAAGCTGTTTGAAAGCAATAACGAATCGATATGAAAGTAATCAAATAATAAGGCAAATAATATTAACCAGTTAACTGTGGTGCACTCACTGAACTGTGCGCACAGTTTTGTGTCATCAGAATTGAGGCAAAATATTGTTATTGGGGTAAAATGTCGCCTACGACATTCCATTTATAGTTTTAAACTACTCCAAATATCTTCAAATTTGAGAATGTTTTGTTTTTCTTTCTTGGCCAATGGTCAAAGATTTATATGCATGCCGTGTATACTCGTCAATACATAAAATTCTGCCACTTTTTCATGACGTGTATAGTCGTAAATCACAGTTAACTAGTTAAAGAGCTCCAAAATTATTCAATTCCAATTTTTAAGTCCAAAAATATTTCTTTGTCTGTATTTTCAAATTTTCAGATGAATCTTATTTCAATTACTAGACATGCTCTATATAGTATTGTTAGATTATTCATGGGCAATGGTTCACTGTGTTGTGTTTTAACTAATATGAATCCAGTGACATCAGTGTCAATTTCTTCCAATTGGTGATTGCAAAAATAGCCGTCAGATTCTTCGGCACAAGAAACCTGTTTTGCATAAAACGGGTATTATTACTTAATACAATATTAAGTTGGGGATTATATCAGTTAAGTTATATATCTACGCAGAAACTTGACATTATTGCGAGACAACGGCAATGGTCCACGTGTTAAAAGCCCCATTACGTGCAAGTGTCATGTCGGGCAGAGGAATATCCACAATCGTTAATGTATTGGAAAACACGACATTTAATTGATTTATTATCTGTTATCGCACATTTTTATTAGTAATTCTGTGATATGTCGCCTTGCTCTTGTTTATTAGATAGCTTTGCATTTACGCGACTATCCGATCACTCGTCTGCATGCTCGCATACTTGCAGTAATTCGTTCAACATTAATCTGAAATCGCTGTTATTAGGAATAATTTGTATATTGAAAATTTAATTAGGTGAACTTAAGAAATCATCTAATTATAACACACACTTATATATGTATATATATACAGTAATACCTTGCTTGACCTACCTAAACGGGGCCTTAAATCGGGTTAGGAAAATTTCTATAGAAAATATGCCATGTAAAAAATTTACCAACTGCACTTATTTTTAAACAAAATAAAACCAAATATTTTTTACAACAATAAAAATATTGGACATATATAAACTTATAAAAACAAAATAAATACAAATTCAGTCAAATCATTCAATCTATTCTGCGTTTCCAATTTTTTGTCTTTTTGTCAAAAAGGCATCTAACTTAGTTTGCATTTTTTTTTCTGCGTTCTTTTAGAAGTTGTTTATGGGCAAATAAGGCATCTACAACCCTCTAACTTACTTTTGAACTGTTTCGAAAAAGGGATTATTTAAAAAAATTGGTCCATCATTTCAGTCATATAGGCCAAAGATTGTTTGCTTCTTGCTTGGTTAGTTGTTTCAAATATTCATCAGAAAGACAAGATGCTGTTTCTTGAACTAATTCTTCGACATCTACCACATTTATTTTGGCTAATTCCACAATTTCTTCTATTTTTACCCATATTTTGGTGAATCCTCGGGTTAAAATTGGTCCATAATTTCAGTCATAAAGGACAAAGATTGTTTTCTTCTTGCTACGTTAATTGCTTCAAATATTAAGAAAGACAAGATGCTGTCTCTTGAATTATTTCTTTGACATCTTACACATTTGTTTTGGCTAATTCCACAATTTCTTCTAAGATTTTATACAAAATTTGGTGAATCCTCGGACTAAAGTAGAATAGTGCTAAACCGCAACAGCGATAAGAAAAGTAGCGTTAAGCGAAGTATTACTATACATAAAAGTGTATATTTATGTAGAAAGATATAATAATACATCTAATTGTTTGGAGACTTAAATCAGGTGAGGCTTATATAGTAAAAGAGTATTTGAAAAAAAATCACGAAATATCACAAGGGGCGGAGGGGAATAAAATATCACGTGTATTTCTTTTTTACCTGAATTTAAAAGTAATCCAAAATTTTTCAAAAGAATCCCAAAAATTTTATAATTTTTTCTAGGAACACGAGTTAAACAGGGGGGGAAATATTTCAAATATGACCACGTATGACCAATGGGGAGAGGGTGGTACAATAAAACCGATCACGTGATTAAGGGACTTACCCTGATAATATTTACACTAATGGTGCGACAAATAATAGTCTCGAAACCCTTGTAATTCGAGCATTTTTTAATAAAATAGTGCAAATAGTGTTCATATTTCTATAGATACATAATATATATCTGTGTGTGTATATGTAAGTATAAATGTACACTTGTGTAGTACTGATTGTGAGATATGTCTGTAATACATAATTTGTACTGATTGACATTCATCATTAATAACTGCATCATTAGTCGTTAAGTAGTCTCAAGGCAATGAGTCTGATTATATTTAAGATGAATTAAATTAAGTCCAATATATTAAATCAAATGCAAATTTTACATCATTTTAGTAGCAATATGATTTACAAATCCTTATATAATTTTTTTATATTTTATAATTAATTTATGAGCTGAAAGATATATCTTGAAGTCTTTTTGTTCGACTTTGAAATATATTATTTGATTATTTAACAGCCAATGTTTCAAAATAAAATATAAATTTATCTAAATTTGTACAGTTTTGAGAATAAAATATGTCTCACCAGCTTAAAAGTATAACATACTAGGTATTACAATAAACTAGTGATGCATTATATCTTAAGGCAAATAACTGGAACTTACCGTACGAACAATTAAAATGTTTAAAAAAGCTTAGATTTTTTCTGAAAACTTAGAAAAAATCAGATTTTTGAAAATTTTCAAATTTTTAGAAAAAAATGCCTTTTTTAAAATAATTGTTTATTTTCACAATTTTGAGCTTTTTTCAAAGCAATCGCGCTGCGTAGCTGTTTTAGATATGAAATATTAAAGCGCGTAAGCGCCGCCTCACAGTCCAACGGATAAACTTTGGTACGAAACCGGTAGAAATATAAACAAAATTTTTACTTTTTATTAAAATCGCTATAAAATATCTAATAATTTGATGTGCAATGGTATTTTTTTACATTTTTTGTTGTATTTCCAAAATCGCTGGACCTGCCTTACCAAAAATTTAATCAGTTTTTTTATTTGTCAATACAAATGAAATGTTTTTCGAATAATTCAAATCGGACTCTTAGTTCTCTCAAAAACTAAATTCCCGTTTTTGCCCCGTATCTTTGAAACGTCTCCCCATCAATGCAAAGTGAATGTTTTTAAAATTATTAAAATCGATTGATCCGAGCGTCCGAAATCGTGGACGAAAATTTGTATCCAAACATACACACACACATACATCAATTTTTTCGAAGGTATGCCAACTCGTGAAAGATCAGGACCTTATTTTGAACTGTCAAATTAAAACTTTTGAAATTGGTTTAAATTTTCTGTACTGTAAGTAAACATCTGAGAAACAAACTGAGCAATAATCAACCAGAATTAAACTAGGATTAAAAAATCAAACATACCCACACACACATCATTTTTTCTAAGGTATGCCAAAATGTTCAGAAACCTCTTAAACGTAAAGATATATAAAAATTTTCATTTTCGATTTTTTGCGATTACTATAACTTACTCCACGGAAAGTTAATCAGTACATACTGGTTAATCAATTTTTATTTACCAACTATTACTTGTACGCTGTTAAATAATCAAATATGTGTGGCTATGTATACAAGTATGTGTTCATCTATCATATTCAATATAATTCTAAATACAAAACTTTATTGAAAATATTGTTACAATGTAATTATGGCATTAAATCATTAAATCCTAACCGGCAACGCTTATTCCTAGACCATCATCTCCTAATGATGGTCGCGAGCCGTGAGATGCGTATCGACGTGTTACGAGTGACTGCAGTCGTAAACATCATCGACAGTTCGATGGTTTCATGTTAACGAACATGTTACGAGATTGCCCGTAGAGATATTTGAATCCTAATTGGAGTGCAAAATTACGATATAGTATCTATATACGTTTGAGGGTTAGATTTAATTTGATGGTTGCTCTAATTCTTACCTGTTCTGCCGTAATAATTAGAAACACATTTGTACAGAAATTTCAAACACTGACAAAAATATACAATATAAAGGGTCAAGACGAAACGGGGTGATAATATGGACCGTAACTGTCCTGAAAAAAAATAGAAAAAAATTATTTCACGTTGTTTAGAAATTATTAACTTTTAAATGCAATCTAGAGCCCTGGTGAAATTGTGACCAGTTCTCGGTTATTGTGGTCAATTTTTAACTTTCCGTAGGGTAAGTTATTGTAATCGCCCAAATAACGAAATTGAAAATTTTTACATTTTTTCACGTTTTGAAGGTTTCTGAACATTTTGGCATACCTCCCTCAGGAAAAATAAATGTGTGTGTGTATGTATGTATGTATGGATACAATTTTTCGTCCTCGTTTTCGGGCGTACGGATTAACCGTTTGAATGGTTCAAAAAACATTCGATTTCTATTGATGGGGAAATGTGTTTTGGCAAAGGCAGATCCAGCCGTTTTGGAAATACGGCGCAAAGTGTGCAGAAAATAGAAATCGAGTTTTTGAGGAAACGGAGCGTCCAATTTGAATGATCCAAAAAGCATTCAATTTTCAATGACTGGGAGAAGTGGTGATTAGTTTTTGACAAAAGCAGGTCCGAGATTTTTGTTTGGGAGATACCAAGCTAAATGTGCAAAAAATTGCAGTTTTTGAGAGAACTAAGCATTCGATTTTAATGATTCAAAGAACTTTCTGCTTGTGTTGACGAAACGATTGCTTTTGATATTTTTTTTTAATTTCCAAGATTAATTTTATTTTTTTTCTAGCTAAAGTTTTAAAGCTCACTTATATACTTTAAATAAATAATTTTAACTTTGCAATTTAGTTTATATAATACTTATAAATATTAGACAATGCCCTTCATTTTAAATTCGATTGATTAAGTTTTGTTTATTTACTTTTTTGTGAACATATATAAGTAACAGTATTCATAATAACCTATTTCAGGAGGTTTTGAAACGTAAAGATATATAAAAAATTCCATTTGCGATTTTTTTTCGATTACTATACCTTATCCTACGGGAAGTTTCTGCTTGCGTTGACGAAACGATTGCTTTTGATAATTTTTTTTTTTTTTTAATTTTCAAAAAAAATTTTTTTTGAATATCGAAAATAATTCGAATTTTATTTTTGTAGCTAAAGTTCTAAAGCTCACTTGTATACTTTAAATAAATAATTTTAACTTTGCAATTCAGTTTATATAATTCTTATAAATATTAGACATAGCACTTCATTTTAAATTCGATTGATTAAGTTTTGTATATTTACTTTTTTGTGAACATATATAAGTTACAGTATTTATAATAATCTATTTGAAAACATTTAATATTCCTTGTATATTTCATTACGGTACGGGAAGTTCCAAAAATTTGCCTTAAGGCACGATGCCATACACCACTAGTTAACTTTTAAATGTAACCTAGAGCCTTGGTGAAATTCTGACCAGTTATGGGTTATTGTGGTTAATTTTTATTAATTTTGTTCAGTTGAACTTTGAATCCGTAATCGAAAATAATATTTTTACGGCCACAGTCAAAAATAATGAATTAATTGCCCCAAGTTTTCAACAAATAAGACTTTTTATTAAACTATATTTTTTTTTTAAAAAAAAGGCGCAATGTCATGCATCACTAGTTTTCAACTCATTAATTATGATTATTCAAATAGGCGGCAATTCACTATTCAATACAAATACAAATTGCCCTTGAGATTTACAAACCCCAAGGGCGCGCTAGACAGCCGCATTGATTTTTATCAAAAATCAAGTGCTGTGTGATCAGCAGAATAATAACATTGGTCTAATTATAACCGCGGTGCACACGTTCGTGCAAGGACGTGTTGTGTCGTATTTCACAGGGCGCGCGAAAAAATGTTAAAATTGTAGTGATCGTGTAACGATAAAAAAACCGGTGTTCTTCGAATGACAGTAAATTGAAACCAAACGATTATAAAGCGCGTTATATATTTTCATTTCTTATCTGATTCAAGCGACTAATGATAAAAAAAGCATATAAAACGTAACTGATTTAAATCTTCTCATAGCAATTATTGAATCGTTCTTGATATTAATTATGAACAACTGTACAATTTTAAAATTAACCATAACTAGTGGTTTATGTTCGAAAATTTGCATTAAGGCATTGTTCCTTAGGCAAATTACTGTAACTTCTCGTACCGTAATATAAAATATTTAAACACTTGAATTTTTTTGCAAAATTTGAAAAACGAATTTTGAAATTTTTGTAAAATTTTGACTTTTTGAAATTTTTAGAAAAAATTCAATTTTTTTAAAAGTTTTGAAATTTTATAAAAATTTTGGAACCCATTCAAATCGGTTGAACCATACTGTTGAAAATTTCGAGAGCATTTATTTGAACTATATAAATGAACTTTTTAAACATTATAAACTTTGGTGCGGAACCCATAGTAATGGTAGCAAAAATTGTACTTATTATTAAAATCTCTAACATATATGAAAATTCAATTTTTTTGAAAGTTTTGAAATTTTATAAAAATTTTGGAACCCATTCAAATCGGTTGGACCATACTGTTAAAAATTTCGAGAGCATTTATTTGAACTATATAAATGAGCTTTTTAAAAATTATAAACTTTGGTGCGGAACCCATAGTAATGGTAGCAAATATTGTATTTATTATTAAAATCTCTAACATATATGAAAATTCAATTTTTTTGAAAGTTTTGAAATTTTATAAAAATTTTGGAACCCATTCAAATCGGTTGAACCATACTGTTAAACATTTCGAGAGCATTTATTTGAACTATATAATTTTTAAACATTATAAATTTTGGTGCGGAACCCATAGTAATGGTAGCAAATATTGTACTTATTATTAAAATCTCTAACATATATGATAATTTGATGTGCATGCGTTTAATGATCATTTTTGACCGCCAAATGTCACTTTTATAAACTTTTTTTTCTGTATCTCCGAAACCGCTGGACCAGCTCTCCCAAAAATTTGATCAATTCTTGTTGGGTGAATCATTTGAATCGGATGCTCCGTTCTCTCAAAATCAGAATGGCTATTTTTGCACTTTTTGCCCCATATCTTCAAAACAACTGGGGCTACCTTTGTCTAATCAGCACGTATCCCTATCAATAGAAATTGAACGTTTTTTAATCTCTTTCGAAATCGTCAACAAAAATAGTATCCGCATATACGTACATACATACACATACACATATACATACATCCATCATTTTCAAGGTAGGTATGCTATAAGATCCAAAAACCTTTGAAACGTAAAGATATATGAAAAAGAAATTTACATTTTTTTCGATTACTATAACTTAACCTACGGGAAGTTATTAACTTAATTTCAATAATAATATAAAACATAAATAGAAGTACACAAATTCAGTATTGCACGAACTTTGTAAAACATGATTTTGCAAGCTCATTATAACTAATTATCCGAACATCAGGAATCATGACTATGCATAATTTAAACACAGAGGTATTTTTTGTAAAAGCACCGAGGAACAGAGAGTCGTCATAATGAAAATATTTTAGTGTTATTTTCGTTTTATTAACTAACATGCGCAAACCTGCTTCAGTATGGCTAATTATATTCCAAGTGGTGTATTATTACGTTCAATGTTAAGTTTTGTAATCGGTAAAATGCCGCATAATCGGCTATTGCGAGGTACTCGGTACTGTCTTGCTAGAATCGTATCTGGTCGGCCTAGGGACACATCGTTCTTGTGTTTTTCTTATTTGAAACGCATTATTAAGTTTACAATCAGTATCTCACATACGGTGTGTGTATCTATTATATATAATGGGCCGTATGATAAATATCGCATTCTTACGCCGGATAACAAGATCGAACAAAGGAGATGCATCGCGAATAATATCTCCTCGTTCGATTTGCGGACAAAGAGATTTGGAAAATGTGCAAGCGATTCTTTCTGAATCACTCGCGACCTGTCGAAAACGCGAGGCCTGCCAATGTGAATGATTCGATAAATTAATTATTCATTGTCCATTGTGTAAATATAAGAGCAAGCCGAGTAAACGTCAATAATTACTTAGGAACACAGATATATCAAAAGACTTATGTTTAAACCAGATGATTTTTAAAGCACGAACTTCAAAATTACAAGTGTAATTGAAATTATCAAGATCACAGATTAATTTATTTTTATATTATATGTTATACATTGTATCCCAGAACTCGACGCATAGTCAAGACGGGGTGATAGTATTGACCATAACCGTCCTGAAAAAAATTCGACCTGAAAAAACTTTTGTTTGAATGAACTTGTAAGTTCAACCTAGAGCTTTGGTAAAATTGTGACCATTCATTGGTTATTGTGGTTAGTTTTTAACTTCCCGTAGGGTAAGTTATAGTAATCGCAAAAAAATCGAAAATGAAAATTTTTATATATTTTTACGTTACAAAGGTTGTTGAACATTTTGGCATTCCTTAAAAAAATTGATGTATGTGTGGGTGTATGTGTGTGTGTGCGGATACAAATTTTCGTCGACGATTTCGGGAACACTGAAGCGTGCAGCACGCTGATTAGTTTTTGGCGAAGGCCGTTCTAGCCGTTCCGAAGATACGGGGCAAAAAGTGCAAAAAAAAATAACTCAGTTTTTAAGAGAACGAAGCGACCGATTTTAATAACTCAAGAAACATTTCACTTGTATTGACAAGATGAAGAACTGATTAAATTTTTGAAAAGACTGGTCCAGCGGTTATGGACTCTCAATAAAAATATTAAGTTAAAAAAATGTCATTTGGCGGTCTAAAAAGTTTATTGGACATATGTACATCAAATTATCAGATATTTTATAGAAATAACAATAATGTGTACACATTTTGTGTAAATTTTTATTGGGTTTCGTAAGATTTTTAATTACGATACTGGAAGTTCCAGCAAATTGCCTTAAGGCACGATGCTATGCACCCCACTAGTTATTAATTTTGTTCATTTAAACTTTGGATCCGTAATCGGACGTATATTTACATCCGTGATAATGACCGTTGACTCGTGAAGAATCATGACTTTTTTGTTGAACTATCAATTTAAAATTTTTAAAATTGGTTTAAATTTTCTGCACTGTAAGTAAACATTCGAGGAATAAACTGATCAATAATCAACCAAAATTAAACCTAAAGATTAAATCAATATAATCTGATGCTGAGTTCTCTCAAAAACTGCCATTTTTTCACTTTTCGTTCTGTATTTTCGAACCGGCTGGACCTGCTTTTGCCAAAAATTGATCAGCACTAATCATTCAAATCGTTGATCCGTGCTCTTCAAATCGTGGACGAGCAATTGTGTCCAAACATACACACATGCATTCATTTTTCTAAGGTATGCCAAAATGTGCTGGAGGTCTTGAAACGTGAAGATACGAAGAATAAACTCATCAATAGTCAACAAAAATTAAACCAAGATTAAATCAATCTAATCGGATGCTGAGTTCTCTCAAACACTGCAATTTTTTCACTTTTCGCTCTATATTTTCGAACCGCCTGGACCTGCTTTTGCCAGGAATTGATCAGCACTAATAATTCAAATCGGATGATCCATGCTCTTAAAAACGTGGATGAACGATTGTATCCAAACATACAGACATGTATCCATTTTTTCTAAGGTATGATAAAATGTTCAGGAGGTCTTAAAACGTAAAGATACGAAGAATAAACTAATCAATAATCAACTAAAATTAAATCAAGATTAAATCAATCTAATCGGATGCTCAGTTCCCTCAAAAACTGCTTTTTTTTCATTTTTCGCTCTGTATTTACGAAGCGGCTGAACCTGCTTTTGCCGAAAATTAATCAGCACCAATCATTCAAATTGGTTGATCCTTGCTCTTAAAATCGTGGACAAACGATTGTATACAAACATACACACATGCATCCATTTTTTCTAAGGTATGCTAAAATGTTCAGGAGGTCTTGAAACGTAAAGATACGAAGAAAAAACTGATTAATAATCAACAAAAATTAAACCAAGATTAAATCAATCTAATCGGATTATGAGTTCTCTCAAAAATTGCCATTTTTTCACTTTTCGCTCTGTATTTCCGAACCGGCTGGACCTGCATTTGCCAAAAATTGATCAGCACTAATCATTCAAATCGGTTGATCCGTGCTCTTAAAATCGTGGATAAACGATTGTATCCAAACATACACACATGCATCCATTTTTTCTAAGGTATACTAAAATGTTCAGGAGGTCTTGAAACGTAAAGATGTATAATTTAAAAATTTCATTTTTGGTGTTTTTGCTATAACTGTAACTTACCCTACGGCAAGGTAATTAATAATCACACGGCTCTGGTACAATTGTATTGAAATGCACTCAGTTCCATATTTCACAATGACAAGCCGGATAATAACGACGCAAAATCGCTTACGGTTTATAATTAATAGTAGAGGAACGCTAAATGCATTACAGGATAAAAAGCAATAATAAGAATAAAAATGAATAAGCAAAATGCATATATGCAAATGATGGACGGGCACGGACAAACAGCGGTGCGTACGATGTGTCTTGGCTAGTAATGTCGCACGCGTGTTGCAGCGCCTCGGGCCACGAACGCCGGTTCTACGCTCGTTTCATAATGACAACAACGCACGTCGCGCGTCACCGTATGGCGGTTTTAATCGAACTCATTGTCTTCCTAGTCACTCCAGATGCCACAATTAAACATCGCCTCTTGCATTTTTGCAAAAATAAGTGATTTGATGCTACTATTACCGCGGTACATAACGATCTTGATTGCCATGTGGATTAATTGGTTATTTAATTACAAATCACGTATCATGCAAAAAACTTGAACATTGCATAATGTACTATAATCGAATATAGTTTTCATTAAACTTTATAAGTTTGTATTGGCGTACACATTCATGACGTAGCCGCAACGTGAAAATCATTTGACCATATGCCACTCTGACAATGAGATCTACTGTTAGGGAAAATACGAACAAAATGGTATATATGGTATAAAATGACACATTGGCTTTATTTGATTTGATTGGCTTTAATTGACTAGTTTTAGTAACGTTTCAGCAACTGTATAACACAAAGAAAGCTATAATCACAATCCGGTCAGATATTGAGCGTCATTGTAACAGTTTTGGCGCAGTAATCATTTCAACGTGTGTCACTAGATCATTGTGAGTGTGGTTTTGTGATGCTTTTCTAGGACCTATTTATTGTAATTTGCAATTATTTTCATTAAAACCTTGAACTTATGCCAATAGGGTAGGGCGGGGCTAGTTGAGCAAATTTTTACTTAAACGGATGTAGCTCCTCAATGAAAAGTTTCAATAAATTGCTATACGGCCTAATGGATTTGTTGTTTATCGCTTAACAAAAGTGTTAATACTATTTTTTTGTAATATGTAAAATTTAAAAGCTACAGCTGTCTAAATGCAAAAAGTCAAGTATGCTCAATGTACCCCATAGGTGGAGCAAGTTGAGCACTAAGAAAGTATATTGAAATTATAGGTTTAATGTCGATTAGTGATAAAATAAAATAACTTTTTAATAACCAGTTCTATATTAATAGTCTTTATTGACAGAAAAAACAAAACTTATAGTAATTTTCTTTGAATAATTAACCAAAAGTAGAATCAACAAAACAATATCGTATCTTAGAAATTATTTTACCATTATATTCAGAATTTTTGTTTAAAATCATTATTTCTTTATATTATTACTCATAGACTTAGCTTAAATCTTAAAAATAATAATCAATTTCTGGAAGTTTGGTAATTGTCTTAGTGACAGAACGAGTTTAGCAACTATGCTCAACTAACCCCAACTCGGAATTTCAAAATAAAAGTGAGTTTATAAAAAAACCGTGAGAATTATACCCAGAATCTCTGTGCTTATTAAAAGTACTATAATCATAAGGTAGAATAACATTTACCTGATTAAGAATAAATAACATTTGACTAAACCAGACGAAAACTTGTGATGAATTACGTTTTTACTTTTTGGTCTCAAAATAAACAAAACGTCCGTGAGCCTCACTCATTTGTCCAGCGGCCACTAGCGATCGCGGGATGTTTATTTCTTCCAAACCTCTATCTTTCCGCCATATAATGCCTAAACGAACGGTGAATAGTTTTCGAGATATTTCGATTGCTCATCTTGCCCCTATGCTCAACTAGCCCCGCCCTACCCTACTAATAATTGCGATAATTTTTATAATCAGGTATTTGATAAAATTATTTTATTTATTCATTTTTCTTCAGTCTCCGACAAAACCACATACTTATACAATGGACAAAATATCCATAAGCCATAAGCGAAGCTTAAAAGACGAAATGACATAGTACTATTTTGCAAGCACTGCAGGGTAGTTTATTTGAGGCCAAGAAAAAATTGAAACCAGTAAAAAGTGATTGACTTTTGACTTTTATTCTAACTACTTCTAAAAACAGACTAAAGGATCTACTGGTAAAAAGAAGAAACGTTTATTGCAAAGGCCTCTTATCACATTTTGAGCCTTTTAGGCTTATATGTTGTGTCTCAAAGAACAAAACGATTTATTTGTGAACCGTCTTCCTGAAAATTTGTATTTCAGTATGTCCTTATTTTATATGTTATTTTGACCGTACTATATGGACAAAATGGATTTTGTAATTAGTTGCATTTTTTCTCAATAAATATGTTATTATTCGTACCTAATTAAAAGACTATGTTACTGGAGGTCAATGAATCTAAGATCAGTAAAAATGATCAAAACTGATTATAATATCATTAAATAGATAGCATATCGTTAATAAATAAAACATTTTTAATTTTGTCAGCATATCCTTTACTTATTATATCAATTATAAATTGTCCGACAATTAATAAGATTCCTTGTTGAATTGCTATATTTTCCTCCATCAAGCGATATTTGCGACTTTATTGTACATTTGTAAATTGAAGCCTATGTAAACTCAAGTCAATAAATAAAAATGGGATAGATGAAATAAACAGAAGAAATAAAATAATTTTAACAGTGTGCAATATCGGCCGCACGCAAGCACATACCTTTGCATTGTAGTGCTCGTGTTTATATTGAAATATCGTGTGCGCTTTGATCAATTTCACCTCAGGGCTCATTATTAAGATGGAAAATGAGTAATTATTTCCAAGCTCGGACTCCGGCACGCCTTCGAGCTATTCTGGCTTTCTTAATTGCGACCTTGTAATTTATCGTATCGGTTGCTGATAATCGATATTTTACATGATAAACCACTGATGTCAGCGATGGACTAGGTATTGTCTATCAAGGGCTCTACTAAGGATAATAAGTGCGCTGCATATATAATTGGCTACTTTATTAGATTAGTTCATCGAATAAATGAACGGAGAATTTTTTCACAACTTACAAGATTGCGTGCTTGTGAGATAAATATTATTTTTAACTGCATTGATACGCTGAGATCACACATTGGTATTTTCATATATCCATTGAATTATGTGACTGCGATAAAATAGTTGACATATTTGAAAGATTATCAACTTCATAACCTTTTGTTTATAAGAGTATGTAAACAAAAATGCATGTTTTAATAAGTGAACTACAGAAATTTTTGAACAAAAGATTTGAGAAGACTAATAACAAAAAATACATTGATAAATTAAAAAAGAAGCAAGAAAAAAATTTGGCCGGGTGTTTTACATATGGAATATTATAAAATAAAGGGTAAAGGTAAAAAGGTCCACCACCAATATCTCAAAAACAAGTCAAGTTAGGAATAGTTCAATAACAATATTTGAAAGTAGAGGGCAAAAGACGTGTAACCAGCCTAGCGAAGTCGGTCGGATTCGCTCATGTGATAAACCGGCATATTGTAAATTTTGTAACGAAAATAGTTTTTATGTTGATAGTCCTTTTGTTTTCGACCACGGTTGTTTAGCTTACTATGCCTGAACGTAATTTTTGACTGTATGTTATTTAATTATTGTATAACATGTATTGTTATTTTTAAGTTAGATTCAATAGTTTTTTATATAACTTCTAGAATAGCTTACATGCAGTTGGCATGAAAAGGACCACCTAAAGAGCAATTTTACTGAAGATAAAATAAATTAAAAGTTATTTCAACCCTGATGATAAATACTTCTGACAAAGTTGTGATCTTTATAAAAAAATGTGCCTCTAAAATATGTATTTCAAACAAAAGTTGTATTCACTTTATTTGTAAAAAAATGTATTTCAATAAATAATGAGTCATAATTGTAATAAATAAAACAGAATTATCTACCAAAGCAAGATTTATGACAGTAGTAATAGTTGATATTTTTTTTTGTTTATTTTGTTACATAGATACATATTTGAGCTCGCCCGCTCTTAACCAAGCGGTTAAGAGCGACGGGACTTGTTTCAGAGGTCCCGGGTTCGATACCCACTTCGAGCAGCCTGTTGTCAGACAGCAGTGACAACGATTTTCACTTGAAAATATAGATTACAATATGTTTCCAAGTGGAAATAGCCCTCACCCGGCATTGCTGCACCAATAAAGAATGTCAGCCCTATTAGATTAATTCTAATAACAAAAATCTTCAAATATGGATGGATTAACCATTAGGTTACCATCTAAAAAAAATACAAAGTAAGGAGAAGTTTCAGCCCAACAGCTCATAGGACGTAAGGTTCTGATTGCTGTTAAAAAAATAATATAAAAAAAAAATAGATACATATTTAAATTATGAATTTTCATTTTGTTGTTCAACCTAATAATCAAACTGCATCGTATTGATTAAATAATGTAGCTATTATTCCATAAAATCTTTTTAAAATTAAAAATAAAGTGATGGATTTTTTGCCCCGCGGCTGTCTCTTTTTACCCTGCCTATGAGGTAAGAAAAACAGATGACAAATTTTTGAAAAATAGCAAAAAGCATAGTTTTACAATGATGAATTCGCTGGGAATTTTACTGACCATAGTTGGTAAATCACAGTTGGATCATAGTTATAAAAAAAACTATTTTTGTTTGATATCTGTTATTTGTTTCGATGTAGTTTGATTGGTTTTCACAGTATAATTGCTCAAAACCAAATTGAACCTTTGTGCCCTGTCCTACCGTACTCTCTAGTGCGTCAGAAATAAAAAAAATACTAATTCATCTAACTTCGGTGACTAATATTCACTATATTAGATGTAAACAAAATCTATCGGTTTGACAAATTAAAAGTGTTTGACAAAAGTATTAAAATTTACATTACCGCAACATATGTGCGTTGAAGGTATTAACGATCGCGACTGTGGTCGGTGTTTATCACGAGTATTTGTTCTTTGCGCCGCGTCTCACGGAATGTGCATTTGTTATGAGTATTTATGCGTTTTAATCCACATTTCACCTCGTCCGGCTGTCCTGGGTCTCTTGATGAATGGCCCTTCGAGGCGCCGCCGTAGCCCGGTCCAGCGAAACGGGTCAATGCTTTTATTTAACCGAAAGCAAGACGCGGTTTCGCTTCTAAAACCGACGCGAATTTATTACGATACAGATTAATGGGAAACTTACATGAAATATCTGTATTCGATATCTGGATAAAATAATACTTATATCCTGCTTGTATCATAGAAAATTGATAATTTGTTATATATCATTATCTTTATTCTGTTAATAGTACTATTTATTGTTAACATCTGTTGCTCTGTAACAAATGTCGTTCTGTAACAATACCATTTCTTGAAAAATGTCTAATGTAATGTAATTCATATCTATAAGAAATTATATTAGGTTGGCATCTAAGTAAGTGTTTCTTTCACTCTTTAACGGTATCAATCGAATTTTTAGGCTTGCTGACGTAGTCCAAATGTAAAATACCTTTTATTATTGCATAGTAGGCAGTTCAGCTGCCACCATATAAAAAAATTGTTATTTAATCGGTTGTGTAGTTTTCGTTTGGCGCTCTTTGAAAGATGGAAAATCACATAAAAAAAATTTGTCATATTTTGTTTTTTAATTGCTGCAAAAAAGTATCTTAAGCTCACAAAAAGTTATGCGCTGTTTATAGTGATAAAGTCTTAAAAAAGTGGTAGTGTCTTAATCCATTTTCCAAATTTCGTTCTGGTGATTTTTCACCTAAAGATGAAAAACGCTCTTCCAAACGGTCGTCCAGATAAAGTTGGTTACAAATGAAATGTCTACTTTTACTTTTACCACCCAACCGAGCGATCAGTTGTGTAGTTTTCGTTTGGCGTTCTTTGAAAGATGGAAACTCACAAAAAAAATTTGTCATATTTTGTTTTTTAATTGCTGCAAAAAAGTATCTTAAGCTCACAAAAAGTTATGCGCTGTTTATAGTAATAGAGCCTTAAAAAAGCGGTAGTGTCATAATGCATTTTCCAAATTTCGTTCTGGTGATTTTTCACCTAAAGATGAAAAACGCTTTTCCAAACGGTCGTCCAGATAAAGTTGGTTACAAATGGCATGTCTACTTTTACTTTTACCGCCCAACCGAGCGATCAATTCTGATGTCTACATTATACAACTAACAAAATTAAACAACGCATTTGAAGAAAAACGGCCTGAATCGACAAATTCTATATTCCATTATGGATTTTATATAATTATTGGAACTTGGTTGGGACATTTAGCCACATCCACCTTATAGTCCTGACCTTATAGCATCTGATTACTTGTAGTTTCGATCTTTACAAAACTCCTTGAATAAAAAAAATGTCTTTGATTTTCTGACAAAAATCTGCACTTACTTAGTTGCCAACCTGATACATCCTAAACGTGCAGTTTTTTTTTTTTTTTTGACATATGAAATGAAGTTAATGTATATGTATATACATTTATATATGTGTATATACATGTAGGCATGTGTATACATATAATATCGTGAATTCAAACTGTTGCATATCTCGGAGTGAATTGTTTTGCTTGCTTATTCACAGAACTGCAAGAAATCATAACACTTCGTACGTAACGAAGGATTGTCCTTAAGTCCGATTGTTTATGTTCAGCTTTGTACCCCGTTGTAAAATGAACGTACAGTAATAAGGAACTTATTTAAATTCAATATTATTTAAATAATAAAGCGTTATTTGAAACGTACTTCATATTTATTGAAAAAATTAGGCCTTATAAAACAGGCTGTGTATTTGCGTTTTAGCATACTAGTTCAGATTGCCAATCTGTTCTCTATAAGCTCTATAAGCTCTATAAGTTCTAGCAACTATTATTTTAAATAATACTTTTTAATCAATTACAGTAAATAATCAGTCAATCATTATACTCAAATCCCATGTATCTATATTTCACCTGATCGTGCTCATTATTTCAAATTCAAAATGCACTAATATTTTCACACCTGTAAGGTACAAAGATAGGTTTGAATAATTCCGCTACGTAAATAATAAAGAAACGCGCTTTATTGTATTCTAAGAAATATATTGAATTACGGTTTAGTGCTCTTAAACTTACTAATTTAGTCAGTCATTTTCTAGTCACGTACAAATTATGGTCGAATTGGTTTATTTTTGTGTAACATTTAATAATTTATAGGTACACATATGCACTTTTATATTTACAACTTTGGTATAGTAAAATAAATTAGGTTTAAATATTAATATATACATTTTGAGTTCAAATAGATTCCAATAGCTTATAGATTACTCAGATTCTGATTGCTATTTTATTGTAAAAAAAATAAAAAAATGATATTTAATACTTAACGATAGATCATCAAATCATTATTGAATAGAATTTTAAAAAATCACTCTATGGAAATTGCACAATAAGGTGTACTAAAGAGAAATTTATTATTTAAAGTGTAGTAAAAAAAATCAAATCCAAGAAATCTATAGCACAATACAAAAATCGAATTTTATGAAATAGGGCACCCCCGTGTACTAATAATGGTTAGAGCTACAGAAAAGCAATTAGAGGTTCCGCATTCGATACTCCCCTCGGGCTGCCTGATGTCAAGTAGTAGTGACATCGGTTTTCATTTGGAAATATAGATACATCTTATGTCTCAATATAAAAACGTCAATATTACAGAATAGTAATAATAAAAATTCATCACATAGAGATAGGACAACCGTTGGTTTGTATAAAAACTGACGTAATTATAATATAGTTATATCAAATTATCACAACAGCTATAGAACCCTTAAATTCTGATTACTTTTAAAATAATATATATAAAAAAATATAAAGTGATATTTATTATTTAATATTGAACGCAAGGAACAAGTTTAGATGGAACTAATTCATTGAACAAACGCAAGGAAATGATAGAAACAATTCATCTGATTGTAAACACTTGTTGCTTTTAATGGACAGAAAAAATCGTTAATTTCAGCCAAGTGAAAAACTTCTGTTTTTTTTTCTAGACTTTCAAAATATATATCTTATATCATGTGTATTAAAATATGTGTCTGTTATTAAGGCATCGATTTTTGTAATGTTTATTTAGTCACATACTCCATTTCTAGATATATGTACATATTTAGTACATCATTGATATAACTTTTATATAACTGCCAACAACACAATGACATTATGTGTGAAATAAAAAGTGACACTATTGCAGCTTATTAATAAAAGTGTATGACGAAAGCAGGTGCACCAGTTCGAGATTGCCTACACATTAGCTTTCTGCATTCAATCTTCAGTCATTGCACTACCATTCATATGTACCTGAATAGAATTGCTATACACCTGTGACGTCATGACACGGTGTTCGGGCACACCTTCGAATTACTCACGGAAATATTAACTACATGCTAACTATTGCAAAGATTATGATAAAACTGGGATAAAAAGAGAAATACACGTGCTAGTAAAGGTTCGTGACTTGGTACTCTTTTGTGATCATTATGATAAGGGAAGTAAATATTATTCAACATTCAGGAAAATACTATTAGGAAAACTCGTTCATTTGTTTTAGTTTTTTACTAGGTTAATTTACCTAAATATAATTAGAATTTGATAAAGATATTATTGATACAGTCAATTCTTGCAACATTAATTTTTTAACAGCGATCAGGATACAAGAGTTCTATGAGTTGGTGGATGATTATTCTCAACTACGTGGCTTTTTCATAAGGCAACTCAATGGTTAGTCTATCTCTGTGATTGGTTGATGCAGCAGTGTCGGGTAATGGCTATTTTCAATTGAAAAACGATGTCACTGCTACTTGACATCAGGCTATCCAAGGCGTGTATCGTACCTGTAACAATTTAGTTGAAAAGATATACCTTTAACCACCTGGCTACAGAAAAGCCCCAATTAATTTGTGTAAAAGAAAATATTTATGCAGAAGAGTAGATGAGCAGACGAAAAAACAGATCATTTTCAAAGTAATTTTGGACATGCTAAATTGAAATGCTCAATAATTAGGAAACACCAAGATTTTCTGAAAGCGTTGTATCGAACATCTAATGATATTAAATGAAATATTTAAAAAATCTTTTATAAATATGCAGATATATTATTCTAATTCTCAAACTAACAATCAATGAATTTGTGTTTACGTATTTAAGTTGCTTTAATGTATATCATATTCCAATCACGCGCGTGCCATATGTCCAATTTACAAAACGTATTTGCATATATGTGAACACTTTCGCAAGGTTTTCTGCACTCTAGCGAATAAAATTAAACGCAGGCACGGATTTCTTTTCATATTTATCGATATAATAAATCTTTTTGCTTAATTAAAATATTGAGTTAACCAGTTAACTGTAATTGATAAATATACTCGTCTCGTATATATAAGGAGCATAATTTTGTGTATTGACGAACATACTCGCCATGCATATTCATCTTTGGCCATTGGCTAAATAGATTTCAACTTTTAGAACAAAAAACCTAACATGTTTCCAAATTTTATGATTTTCAGATTGTTTTGGAGCTATTCGGATAAAATAAATAGTTGCACAAGGGCAACCTTAAAACAACATTTCACCACAATTCTGATGATACATCCGATCAAAATCCAATGTTAATAACAAATCATCCCTGTTAGTATCATTATCACCTAATTCTCTTTTTATTAACTTTTTTTCATTTAATACTAGGTGGTAAAAGTAATCCTAAAAGGCTTGCTAAGGTCAAAAAAAAGTTTGTATTATTTTCATGTTTTGGCAAAAGCTGATTCTATTCTAGTTGAGTATCGAGCAATTGAGTAAATTGAAGCAGCATTCTAATATTTTATTAAACTTATTGAATAATATTTTTGGAAACAATGGCATCATAGAATCAATATTTCAATCATGCATCTCTGTGCATTTAATCGGCACGTGGGTTTTGTGCAACTGATTTATTTCCCAAAAAGGTTATAAAAATTTAATTAGGAATATTTGTAATAGGGTAGAGCGGGACTTAAAGGTTTGCCAGGGAAAAAGGTCCACCAACAATCTTAAAAACAAGTTAAGTTAAGAACTTTTTAACAACAATGTTTGAAAGTAGAGGGAAAAAGTTATATGACCAGCCAATACTCTGATTCTTACGACGTCGCTGTTGGAAGTTAAACGGCAATGTTTGAGCACAATTTAAATTAAATAGTTATTCCAACTTTGCGGATGAATATTTCTGACGAAATACCAGATCAAGGTTATGTACAGTGTTATTTCTATAAAAAATGTACTCATGAAAGTTATATTTTGGTGTAAAAAACAGGTGACAAATGTTTGAATAACAGTAGGTACAAAAAGCACATTTCTACAGTGATGAATTAGCTGTGAGTTTTACTGAACATAGTCAGATAGTTGTTTATTTGATATGCGTTACACTAGCCATTGTTAAGTAAAATTCAAACTTTCTATTTTCCTGGATCAAAATTTATCGTTTCCCATTAACAGTAGATCTATTACAAATCTCTACTAATTTCGAAATTCACTACTGTTGAATGGTTTGTGAGTATGTGTGCATTTTGCCAATATATAATAACATTCACGTATCACATTCACTCACGCGTGTGTTTATCATTCATTTATTTATGATGACGTAGAGTGGTTGACATTCGCCGAGAAGAAAGGAAATTGGAAGGGATAGTACTCCGAAGATCGGAAGAGCGAATCTTATATGAGTTTCATTAATGAACGATAGTGCAAGCTAGTACTATATTGATTCATTCAAGAATATCTTGCAATGCGGTAGAATGGAAATGGTTAGATAATATCCAATTTGCTGAAATATTTGATAATGCTTTACTACTTAATTATGTTTTTAATTGATTATATGAAGTTCAAATCTTAATTTTGATTTCATCAGTCCTAGCTAAATACTAGTAAATTACGTGTAATCTTACTTAAAATGCAAATGTACCTTTCACATACATAATTTTTAATGCTCGTAGGGTAAGTTATAGTAATCACAAAAAAATCAAAAATGAATTTTATTGCATATCTTTACGTTTCAAAGCTTTCTGAACTTTTTGGCTTACCTTAGAAAAATAGTGTATGTGTGTAGTATGTATATATGTGCGGATATAAATTTTCGTCGACGATTTCTAGAGCACAGATTAACTGATTTGAATGATTGAAAAAGCATTCGATTTCTATTGATCGGAAGGCAGCTCCAGCCGCTGCAAAATTACGGAACAAAAAGTGCAAAAAATGGCAATTCAGATTTTTAAAGAGAGTATTATTGTACTTTTCACATACATACTTTTTAATGCTCGTAGGGTAAGTTATAGTAATCACAAAAAAATCAAAAATGAAATTTCTTGCATATCTTTACGTTTCAAAACTTTTTGAACTTTTTGGCTTACCTTAGAAAAAATTGATGTATGTGTGTATGTGTGTACGTAGTATGTATGTATGTATGTAAATATGTGCAGGTACAAAGTTTTGTCGACGATTTTGAGAGCACAGGTGAACTGATTTAAATTGATCTGAATGATTCAAAAAGCATTCGATTTCTATTGATCGGGAGACGTGCTAGTTTTTGACAGAGGCAGCTCCAGCCGCTGCAAAATTACGGAACAAAAAGTGCAAAAAATGGCAATTCAGTTTTTCAAAAAGAACGGAGCGTCCGATTTGAGTATTTAAAAAAAAATCACTTCAATTGATTAAATTTTTGGGAAGGCAAGTCCAGCTGTCTTGGAGATCTAGAAAAGAAGTTAAAGTCAAAAATGACCATTAGATATCCGCACATCAAATTACCAATCTGGACCTACGGAATTGAGCTCTGGGGATGTGCTTACAAATCAAATATAGCTATAATGCAGAGAACTCAGTCAAAAATTTTACGTGCAATACTTAATTCTCCGTGGTACGTTACAAATGAAACCATTCACAGCGATCTCAACATAAAAACGGTGCAATTAACGTTCAAAGAATTCAAGGAAAAATACAAAGGTAAACTGGAATCACATTCAAACCCATTAATAGGCGACATTTTACAACCATTTGGCGTAAGAAGATTAAAACGTCAATGACCTTTAGATTTAGTCTTAGATTAGCTTCAATATATCATTATCTTTTTAATTGTTAAACTAAGAAGATCTCATTGGAGTTCTTCTTAGACATCGCTCTCAAATATTGTCAATTTAGCTTATAGGAATTCTTATGTATTTCTGATTGCTGAATAAAACAGAGTTAAAAATAAAAAATAAATTATCAGATTTTTTAATTTTAACGTTCACTTATACAGTTTTACAAGCAAATGTCCTCGTTTTTTTCCACCATGTGGATTAACAAAAAATCTAAAAAAATCTCTCTTGCAGAATTTAAAAAAAAAATTTGGCCTTCGAAAATTTTAAACTACGGTTAAAATAAACGATTCGAACCCTGCCTTATTGCTAACATAAGAATTAATTGTATTTCAATTATCTGTATTGATATATGTACATGTCGTACGTATTGAAGCCGGAACTAACAAGTGATCGTTGTTGATAATATTAGTTATCCATGTTCACCTATATCAACAGTAATCCGGTCGAAATGAAAAACGATAGTAATAAAATTGAAGCGTCTTACATGCACCTAACAATGTGTAGCTTCGTGCAACACCTAGGTCGAGTCTTGCAATGTTCGACACGCGTAACATCAATGGGTCCCAGTGAGCGACCATGACAAAAACTACGCCGTGTTCTCGAAAGACACATGAACATTTTGAAATATCACCGATGGCACTGTTGGATCTCTCGGGATGAATACCGCGTTCATATTTAATCGGACCGCTTTTTAATCGAACATGTGGCCCGCAACGCACCGTGGTTTTCGTAGGGCTGCAAGTAGACGGGTCGTTATCCTGGAGGTCGGGACTGATATCAAACGAAAATTTCTGGTTCGTTCTTTGCCCTGGTGCTTATCCCGCTATCGTGGGTCGCGGGACGCGCGAGTTATGGACGTTGCAAATCACAAATGTTTCAGGCAGCGACGCGCCGTCCGCGCTCTTGTTTGTGTTCGTGTGAATGTGTCTTCTATATGCACTGCTCCGGCTGAAGACGCATTGCACAACAGTCCTAGCGCGCGACTCCGTGCCGTTGCTTAATCTCTTCTTGCTCTGGACCTGGACCACGTACTGGTATTAATGCGATTACTATACGTATGACATCTTATGCAAAATAATATTATTTACGATAATAATTAACTAATTAATAACTTAATCATTTTGAATTCAGAATCTTGTTAATTTTTGTCAATGTCATAAAGGCTAAACACCTTTCTCATCTAAGGACTTTTCTTATCTTATTAGTAAGTCTGATTGTGAGTAGAGCATCTATTGAAAACGGCTCGGGTAACTCCTAACTACTGATTTTTTATATCACTTAAAGCTTACCCTATCTACTATTTTTATACGTATATCTTGATTGTTTTTTCAGCGTTGTTACATATTTGATTACAGATTGATTCGAGTAATGATGAATTACACATAATTATTTTATTGGCTGTTATAATTATTATTTAACTTCCCGTAGGGTAAGTTATTGTAATCGTCAAAAAATCGAAATTGAAAATTTTTGCATTTCTCGACGTTTTGAAGGTTTCTGAACATTTTGGCATACCTCAGAAAAAATGAATGTGTGTGTGTGTACAATTTTCGATTCCTATTGATAAAGAGATGTGCTGATTAGTTTTTGGTAAAAGCAGGTCCAGCATTTACGGAGATAAAGAGCAAAGAGTGCAGAAAATAGAAATCGAGTTTTTGAGAGAACGGAGCATCCGATTTGAATGATCTAAAAAACATTCAATTAGTAATGATTGGGAGAAGTGGTTATTAGTTTTTGGCAAAGGCAGGCCCAGCCATTTCGAAGGTACAGAGCTAAATGTGCAAAAAATGGCACTTTTTGAGGGAACTAAGCGTTCGATTTAAATGATTCAAAAAACTTTCTGCTTGTCTTAACAAAATAATTGATTTTGAAAGAAAAAATTGTAGCAAAAATTTTTTTTGCGAAAATAATTTAGATTTTATTTTTAATTATGACTAAAGTTCTAATATACTTTAAACAAATAATTTCAACTTTGCAATTCAGTTTATATAATACAATGTTACAATATTTATAATAATATATCTGAAAACATTCAATATTCCTCGAACATTTCGTTGCGGTAAGGGAAGTTCCAGCAATTTGCCTTAAGGCACGATGTCATACACCCCCACTAGTTTTATTTTATAATTATAGTTATGTTTTGGTATTTACTTTTAATTAAGATTCAAGTTTAAAAATTTTTATGTTTTGTTTTACCTGGTATGATTTGATGGATTATCATAAACTTATCAAGTGCCAAAACCATAGGTTTCCAAACTTTTTTGTGTCGTAGACCCCTTGGATCCGATTTATCCGATATCATTTTATGAATTTCTACCTTTTTATAAATTGTATAATAAAAAAAATGAAGTAAGCAAAAAGTAAATATTTAATTATCACTTTTGGCAACAAATGTGTAATTTGTATAAGGTTTAATCCTGGCTAATGACCAGTATATACCTTTTTCGGATAGGTGATACTATTTTACAAATATCAAATCGTTTGTCTTTAGTATCCAGAAATACTATGACTATAGCAAAAAATCTTGCTAAACCTTTCAATAGTCAGCAAATTGGATCCTTACAAGCTCAACCTTATTACGACCACGAATCGAATGATTAGTTATGCTACAACTTACACATTTTTATAAAAAATAACTAAATATTTTTATTTATTTTTTAGTTCTATTTATAAATATTGTACATGAATTTTTATTATAGATATAATAAATAGATATTAACATGGTATATTGTGATTGACTACCGTTGGACCACCATTTTCATTTCGTGGACACCGAAATTTTTGTCACTGACGTGGATCCCCTGGAAGTTATCATGGATCACTGGGGGTCCATGTGAACCACTTTGGTAATCATTGGTCTAAACGTTAAAATAGTAAAATGTAATTTTTAATCTATTTTTTTAAATTGGCAAATTAGCTGCTAATTATAATACAAAAATATATTATCTTTAAATATATTATGCCCTATTGTATTTAAATTTACATATTTTTAACTTCCCGTAGGGTAAGTTATAGTAATCGCAAAAAAATCAAAAATGAAAATCTTTATATATCTTTACGTTTCAGAGGTTTCTGAATATTTTGGCATACCTTAGAAAAAATTGATGCATGTGTGTGTGTGTGTGCGTGTGCGTATGTGTGTTCGGATACAAATTTTTGTCGGCGATTTCGGGAACACGGATGAAGCGATTTGAATAATTCAAAAAACATTCGATTCGTATTGATAAGGAGACGTGCTGATTAATTTTTGGCGAAGGCAGGTCTAACCGTTCCGAAGATTTGGGGCAAAAAGTGCCAAAAACGATAACTCAGTTTTTAAGAAAACGGAGCGTCCGATTTTAATAATTCAAAAAACATTTTACTTGTAACAAGATGAAGAATTGATTGAATTTTTATGAAGGCAGGTCTAGCGGTTTATTAAATACTTCAATATATACTTTGCTTCAGAAAGTCTTTTTTTCAAAAAAAAGTAAATTTTTGTCAAAAATTTATAGTTTCTCAAAAATCTAATTTTTCAGAGTAAATTTTTTTCAAAAATGTTAATCTTTTAAAAAAATTTTTTTTTGGTACGGGAAGTTTCAGCAATTTGCCTTAAGGCACATGCGCCCCACTAGTTTGTAATTTTTATTGGATGATATTATAGTAACAAACGATTCAAGACTATAGATCGTCTCATAATCAGTGTAATTATCAACTTCCCGTAGAGAAAAAAATCGTAAATGCAAATTTAAGCATATATTTAGGTTCCAAAAGTTTCTTAACATTTTGGCATATCCTAGAAAAAATAAATGTGCGTGTATGTAAGTGCGGATACAAATTTTCGTCGACGATTTCGAGAGCACGGATTCGATTCCTCTTAATAGAGAGGCGATTGATTATTAGGTTTTGACAAAGATCCAGCAAACAGGCAAAAAGTGCCAAAAATGGCAATTCGTTTTTGGGAGAACGAAGCGTCCGATTCGAATGATTTAAAAAATATTCACATGCACTGGCGGAGTCATGAAATATATATTTTTTTTAATGGAAAAAATGTTTAATTTTATCTCATCATAGATTTTTTACAAGATATTTGTGATTTTGTTGAAAATATATTTGATACGCGTATATTTTGTTCTAATTTCATTTAGTCAAATTAATCAGGAGTATCTTTTCTATATTATATATTCAAATAAATCTTATCTAGAATTGAACCTAATGGTAAATTTACGTGCTACAGTTGGTGGCGACATCTATTGAATGCTGAAAGAATTATAATTGATGTAACATCAAAGCGGCCGTGTTTGCCATCTATTTATACTTATTTATCTATGGGCGGAGTGAAGAATTGAGTAAATTTTTGGTAAGACAGGTAAAGTTTCATTTGTTTTTGCGTATAAGTTACTAATAAAAAAAAATTATTATATATTTAGGTTTCAAAAGTTTCCTGACATTTTGGCATACCCTAAAAAAATGAATGTGCGTGTATGTATGTGCGGATGCAAATTTTTGTCGACGATTTCAAGAGCACGGATTCGATTCCTATTGATAGAGAGGCGATTGATAATTAGTTTTTCGCAAAGATCCAGCTAACAGGCAAAAAGTGCTAAAAATGGCAACTCGTTTTTGGGAGAACGAAGCGTCCGATTCGAATGATTCAAAAAATATTCACATGCACTGGCGGAATGAAGAATTGAGTAAATTTTTGGTATGACAGGCAAAGTTTTATTTGTTTCTGCGTATAAGTTACTAATAAAAAGAATTGCATGGATAATTAACCTTGCTGATTTACCGAAAATACTTACGTTAAGTTTAAATGATTACCTCAAGTTCAACAGATATTGATGGCGCTACCTGCAGCAATCGGGCGAAGCTATTTAGCCGAGATTCTTGATATATAGAGGCTTTAGTAGACTAGAGAGCAGCACGTTTTTTGAACATCAAAATAAGTTTGTAAACATCACACATCAATCTGCAATTTATTTTTAGTAAGAATTAAATACTGGCCTTCACACCTTAAAATAATTTCAATCTATAAATGTAACATATTTATAAGAAAAATATCGCGGATTTTGGAAGATGAATTAATCAATAATATTTTATTATCGTAAAAAATAATTTATCAGGAATAAAAATATTATTACAATGCATAACTTAAATATTGCATCATAAGTGTTGTGCTTACATATGAAGTTATCGGTTGTTGATACAATTTTTGCAAATTGATTTCAAACAAATTTTATCCAGTTTCAATTTAACACAGTATTTTATTATTAAATACATTTTTTCGATAATATTCAATCATCATTTATCATCAAGGAAAAGATTTAATGTTTGAGACCTTCTATTTATTACTGCCACCACGCGGAAACTATGCCAAATTTTGATAATAACAAGCTATAAACATAAACAGAGTATAGTTTTATTCTGACGTCATCGCATGTTTTGCTAACACAACACTTCAACACACGAGCGAGCACGAGTGAGTGAAAGAAGGTATATCGTGAAACGATGTTGATAAATAAATCGTTGACTGTGCAATTAGTTAATTAGTTGACTTAATTCGATCCAATCGAACGTACGACTATTAATTTAATCAAATTTAATCTTGCAGAGACAACGTGACATATGCAATTTTCAGTGTTTTGATTGACTGTGTTATACGTGTTATACGCTTTGTTGGTATGTGTCATGTTTATGTACATGACCAAAATATTGTGTGCAGAATAGACTTTTCGTGGTGATTTTCAAAGTCGAACCCGTTGCACAATTGCACCATATTACGCAATCGTCATTATAATTGTTCAAATATATATATTAGTGCATGATAAAGCTGATTCGAGATCTTCCTGCGACAAAAACAATGTAGTGTTTTTCTTGTAAGTTCCTAATATGATCGGTGGTGGGGCATTTCATCATAACAAAGCTTTGCATTGGCTGAGAGCCATTGATCGCGTTCATGTGACCTTTGAATTTTTTTTAGTGTTTTGCATTAGCATATTTTAGAATTTAATCAAGATACAAATTAATAATCGACAGTGTAGTTCATATCGATTTCGAATCATTGACATGAAACAAAAATCACGTCAGAATATTTCGAATTAATATGTTGTCATGTAAACATTATATGACATACCGTGAGTGTTTTATATTTGTCACATGTAAATTTTATTTCCTGTACCAGTTTTAATTTTAAGGTCAACACACATAAGTGTACAAACGCACTGCGTGTGTCATCTTTCAAGTTTTGTAACAATTTTTTTTATTATGGTTTAGTGTCATTGCTACTTATGATGAAATAAATTGGAATTCTAAGACAGCTGATATATGTGCTTCATATAACTGTTAAACTCTTTCAGATATTTGGAAATCAAAATATTTTAATTGAATCTGTGGGCAGTTGCCCATCATCTATAAAAATGGCTAATCCAATGTATAATAATGACATGTTTATGGGATCAAGCGTTACTGTGAAACAAGAGCCTTTAGGCTTAGAAATGAATCAAATTTCTTCTGTGAGCATGCCAATACCTACGAGAAGGCCACTCGATGTTTTAGAATTTAGAGATTTTGGTTATGACCTTGATATAACTGAGTCTCCGAATACTCAATTTTCAGTTGAACATTCAGGTTTCAATAGTTCATCAGTGCCTTCCACATCTGGACTTTATCAAACTTTAAGTCCTTCAGTATGGGATAGTAAAATAGATATTGAAGGAAAAACTGAGACTTTTCGTATGGATGATGATGATATTTTTCAAGTGGATAAAGCAGATTTGATTCAAGGTCCGACTCTAGCAGAATTAAATGCAAATGATGATACTTTGCTAGAGGATTTGAATTTTGATGATTTGTTGTTACCTGAAGAGAATAGTTTTTACATAAATTCCCAAGATAATGGATCACAACTTCGTTTTCCATCATCTGGTTTGCACTTGAATACATTAAATGGAAATCTTCTGCATAACAGTCCTAGTCCTGGAGGTTTTGGAACATCTTCATTTCAACAATTAAACTATTATCGTGATAGCTTTGAGTCTCCAACAAGTCCTTATGATCCTGTGGGATTGGGTAACCGATCATTAGGCACACCATTTTCTCCTGCTAGTCAACATAGTTCAACTAGTTCTTTATTGCAACAATCTACGTCCTCAGTAACACCACCTTTAACAACTACTTTGCAACAAAAACACAGCACGCTTCATGAATTACTCTTGAAGAAAGAAGCATTCTCAAGTGGGAGTAATGAAAGGAATGTTCTTGGGCATTCTGTTCCTGGAAGATCAAGTCCTATGACTCTTATGACCGGGGCTCCTGGGCAAGTATCATATAGCAGACCAAATCGAATGTCAGGTCAGTCACGTTTATCCACATCTGCACCGACGCATCTGGGTTTGGATCAAATTTGGCAGCGTAGAGAACCCAGGCAACACTTATTGTCCACAGGTAATTATTTTTTTGTCTATAAATTGCCTTGAAATTTAATACAGACAAATCTGTATGTGATTTAGAAATTTCTTTTTACAATTGCTTACCATAAACTAACCTTTCTGTACAATCTCTTTTGATATTGATACATTAGATTTATTTTAAATACTTAGGTTAGTAGAAGATGTTTATATGGTTTAAGAGTATATGCAGTATATCTATTATAAATAATCTTGTTGCTGACTTATAATGAATCTAAAATTTTTCTTTTATTTGGGTTAAGATCTATATATTAGAGTCAGATGGAATTAATTTTAAATAACATACTTATATTTGTATAAACTTGCACAATAACTTATTTAAAGCTATTAATACAAGGACTATTAAATTTTGTTCTTATTTATTCTTTTGACAATTTGATTTATTTATTCTTCTGACAATATGGTACCTATAATATCTTTTATTTTATACATTAGTTAACGCATTATTTGTTCAGGCTCTTTAGCAGAAGCTGGATCCACATCATCATTATCTACTGGAGGTGTCTTAAGTCCCGAAGCACCTGATTTATCACATGATGAAGGTTTTGATTCAGAAGACGATTCAGATCATTCAGAAGAATATTCAAGCGACAATGGTAGGAATATCAGTAAAGGACTAATATAGCATATTAACTCGTTTAAACAAATTATTATTAAATTAAAATATAGGAGGTGAAGTTGCTTCTATTTGATTAAAGCTTTATTTTGCAAATATAGGTGTGGTTTTTAAAAATTATAAGTATCATCTATATTACTTACAGATACCGATAACGAGGATAATTATGGTCCCACTGGCCCAAAAATGTCAACATCAAGTCTCTCCAAAAAGGAGAGATATTTCTGGCAATATAACGTTCAAGCGAAAGGCCCTAAAGGACAAAGACTTGTATTGAAAACTAAATTAGAAGATCCTCATGTACTAAATGAAGTAACAGATCCAGTTTTTAGTCCTCATTGTTCAGTCAGAGGTATAAAACACAGTGGAAAGGCCAGGAAAGGTGATGGAAATGATTTAACACCAAACCCAAGAAAATTATGCAATATAGGTAAAGAACTGGATAAATTATCCAGAGTCATCAATGATATGACACCAGTCAGTGAGCTGCCATTTAATGTCAGACCAAAGACCAGAAAAGAGAAGAATAAACTTGCTTCAAGAGCATGCAGATTGAAGAAAAAAGCTCAGCATGAGGCTAATAAATTGAAGCTATATGGTCTTGAACATGAACACAGTAAATATTAATGACTTCATAATTATTTTTTAATAATTATGGCTAATGTTCTTATGTTTATTTACAGAGAAACTATTGAATGGAATTACTCAAGTAAAACAAATACTATTAGCTAAATTTACTAATCAAGGCAATAAAGAAGAGTTGAATCAGCATTTGGAGAAAGTTGTGAAGAACGCAACAAGTAAGTTCATTTCATTATTACATTAAATGTTTCACAAACATTATTTAACATATTATGTGCGGATAGCCAAACAGGCCAAAACTGATACGGGTGATAGGCAAGAAATTTGTCAATAAATGCACTATATAGAGTAGAAAAGCAAAGGGATTTAAATTATAAAAAAGAGTGTGTGTAAAGTTCACACATGATTGAAGTAAAACTTATTTGCTACTGTACAATATGGCATTTAAGTAAAAATAAATACATTATATGCTATTTTGAATAATGTTTATTAGTAATATGGTAACACTCGTGATGCACACATTTATTAGTGTCAACCATTATACACATTTATATGATAAATTATAAAATATATATCTATAATAGCATTAAAAATATGTATAATATTTAAAAACAATAATGTAATTAAAGTCATACTTCAAATATGACATGATCGGTTTGTCATTGTAATTAGCATTTAGAAATGAACCTTCATTAGAGAAATGAAGTATTTGCTAATTAATAAATTCTATAATATTTGTTCACACAGTGGATTATGTTAAATAACGCGTAAACAAATATTGTTTTCACAACTTCACTCATCATGTAATTGTGTTTGAAGAAGCTTGCATTTTTTTTACTTTTTCGCTGGCAATATAATCTCATTCTTTGAAAAGTTGTAATCTCTGTCTTGCCTGAAAAATATTTTCTATTTCAATACCTTCAAAGATTAATAGAAACTACGAATAATATAGAAATTATTTCTAATCAATAAACTAACTAATCATTAATCTTATTAATCAATATTTTCAAGGAACAGGGTAAAATATTCTTTTGATTCAGGCATTTTTCATTAAATGAAGATATGTACTACAATGTAACAAAATGTTTTTTTATCTATGCCGATTTCCTTGTTGATATCGGTACGCATACAACGACAGATCTCTATTCACATACACGCCTAAAGAAGTTTTATTTCAAAAATCTCAACATTTCAACAACGAATTATTCAAAATTTTAAAATCTAAGTATATATAACAGTTTTTACTATATGTTAGTAACTTTCATCTAGTTTTTATTCATGTACGTATATGAAACACAGTGTCTTAATTTTTAAGATATTTAAAAAATGAACAAAATGCCCTGAATTTACATATTGCTTATTATCAAAAAATACTAAAACAAACGAAAAACGAAATCAATTGAATCTAAAAAAATCTAAATATAAAACTCATAAAAAGAGCTATTATTTAAAGTATATTATATCTGCAGAAGTCAAGATAGCTGGTCATTCAACGGAGTATGTGAACAAAGTGTTAGAGAAAGTTCAAGGTGGTGGCCCGAGCAGTGCGATGGATGATTTTTAATAATCAGTAAGTTTAAATTTTTATTAATATCGATTTTAGAGTTATATATATAAAAACTATTGATAGTCTTACATTTAAGTGCAAAGATTTATACTGAGTATTATTAAAAAAAAAATACATGCACTATGCTTTGCATGCATGTGCTATGTATTGTTTGGAGCGATGGCGTGTAATTCGACTAAGATGTTTGTTATGAAACATAGTTTTTTTACATCATTTTAACATTACGCAAATATCAATTTATATCGTTGAAAACTTTAGCTGCGTTTTTAATTAATTTGATATGGATTTCTTATCAATTTTGATATAACTTCATATTATTAATCAGTTATATAACCTTTTGGTTTGTGTTGTGGAAAATATAACTGCAAGGTTAGGCAGGTTTTCCGAGTAGTATTTTCATCAATTGTTGATGTTTGTCAGTCTCATAGTGCTTTTTATTCACCACTTCCATTGCAAAAATTTGAGATATTTATGAGTAATAAACAACAAAGTTGTAACTATTTTATTATTGGAATATGGACTTAATTTTGAATTGTATTTGTACCCGTACAATTATTATTTTGATGTTTTGAGTTGAGGAAAACAACTGTCATCAGCCTTGTAGCTAAATAACTTTTGTTAATTTGTTTTGTCTAGCCACAAATTATTTTATTATGACAGCTTAGAAGAATTCACTTCTGTAAGCTCCTCTAATATATGCCAATATAAAGCTTGGATTACCTTTTCGTTATTCAGTTTATTAGGTAATATTTCAGTCGACTTTTTAAGAGCTGAAAGACATACGGTGGTAATTTGCATTCATATAATATATAAACTATATATCAAATTATTGTTATATTAATGGATTAGGATACCAACTAATGGTTTTTAATATTATATACTTTTACTTGATTATATGAAGTTTTTTATCAATTTTTCATTGACATCAAATTCTTTATTTTATATGTTACTGATACTATTTTATAGTGGAAAATCACTTAATGTTAATCAAATAATATGCATGTATTAAAGAATTAAGAACGAATCATTTTATAGAGGATTATTATATCTTTTTTTTTATCATACCTAGCAGACATTTGTAAATGTTATCTATATTATTTTACCTAGAATTTACAATTAATTGTGAATTCTACATTTTTTAAATGCAGGCGGTAAGATAAGGAAATAGAACATTGGGTTGGGTTTTAAACATTACATTTCATATATTTGATCATTAAATTTATGCGGCAGGTACCTAATTATAAATATATTTGGAAAAAATTATTTCTTCATGAATTTGTTGAAAACGCATTTGTTATATTATTGATTGTGCACCTATTCCCCGCTTTACACGGAAGATATGTTTCATAAAAAATCGTGCTAAACGAAAATCACTATAAAAAAGCCCATTTTGTCAGTTTTTAATATGATGAATAACAAACACATTGAACAAAAAGTAAATATCATATCTTTAATATTGAACGCATTTAATAAATTATCAAAATTAATAAAATATGATTTAGTTTTGATCATAAAGCAGGGATTCCCACCTATTTACATATTTCCATAATAGACATAGATTACTAAGAATTTGTAACGGTAACATACATTTTGCAGTGTTGTCTTTTGGAAGTGAAACAATGAAAATCTAATTGTAGATGTAAGCAAATTATAGTTTAGTGTTTATATTTCGTGTAAATGCAAATTTAATAAATTTTGCTAAAAAAAAAAGATTTTTAAAAAACCTGTAGGATTGAAAACGAGTACCGTGTAAAATGGGGATAAGTGTAATTTGTTTTTGATGTCCACGAATCCACAATAATTTGATTCAGCTTTAAAATTGATTAAAAGCTGCAAATGAAACAAAAGCTTTAGAGTATTGTCAATTCAAAATATAAATAACAAATAATATTTTGGCATACTCTGACAATTAGAGTCGTTATAATTTCCATGTCCATTGTATTTGGAAATATTTATCCAAGTATATCGTGACATTACAAATTTGCATTGTGAATTGCTCTCTAATCAGGAGAGCAATGCACTTGAAATATCAAAGAGGTATTTTTGAAACTTATGTGATCTTATATTTAATGTAATAATAGAGTTGTTTATATTTTACATATTGCAAATGTGTGATACACACATTATAAGGATACAGAATTTAATATTTTTACATGTAATATAGGTATTATGAAATAATATATTTTTATCGTCATTTAGGTGGCTATAGCTATTATTGTGTATACAGATTGATATAATGTGACCACTAAAAATTTGTACTGCGCCATGCAAATTTTTTTTACTATATTTTGACTGGTAACTATCAGATTAGAAATTTTAATAGATCTTATGAAATAACATGTCACTCTTCATATTTATATATTTCTATTTATGTGACTAGAATATAAAGTTTATCTTGTTTAATAAATATATTTATTTAATGTTACTTGTGAAACACTAAGTTATTAACACTGTATATAGATGATATTGAACTCCGGTGTAATTATTGAAATTATGATATAATGTACCTGAATGATTTGAATTTTTGTATATAATATTTTTATAGTAGTTACAGTCCATTATACATGTGTTATGCAATTGTAAATGTATATTTTGCATTTGTATGTATGATCATAACTTTCTAACAGGGACCAGATTTAATTCATTAATTACAATTGAACTTTTTTTTTATAAATTGAACTTTTTACATCATACTGAAACTGAATTAAATTGACTGCCAAATTGGGTGGATCTGAGTTAGATTTTTTAAAATTATATATAGCACTTCAAACATCTTACCATATATTTCAACAATTGAATTTTTGTGACAGCAATGGTTGTTACAACCCTGTTAATCAGGACATAGATCACATGCAAATTCAAATTTGATTTTAAAATAAGGATGTAATCACAATTATGTGAGAAATGCATCTAAATCTGTTTCTAGAACATACTTTGATTTTGTGGGCTAACTTTATGTATTATCTCCTTATATAGGAGAGAAAATACATTAGGTGTGATACTTGAAATTAAAAAAATATATGTTGCCCAAAAACACATCAATGCTTTGCCCTAGCATTATTTTCAAGTGACATTTAAAAAGCAAATATTATATTTATATAATATCATATTTTATTTTTAAATATTATTCCAATTGATTTTTTTTATTTATGGTCTTATGAATTTAGTGAATATTTACTTTTATATATACATATTTATAACTTACACTAATTTAGGAATAATTTTTCTTATATGATTAAAAGTTGGTTTAAGTTATTAGAGAATATAAGGTTAGCGTATTGTATTAAGAATATGTTTTAGTTATTTCTTTACCAGACATCATGTCAAAACATGTGATTTACGCATCGATGATGCTATACCAATGATAGCTGCTGCCATGTCAAACTTCATTCATCAGGGTTATTACTATTGCTTTATTAGTCAGATCTATACTAAGATGTACATACATTGTTTTTATTGTTATGGATTGTGATATTGTATATCATTATTTTAACAACCTAATTGTTATTATTTCAATACATTGTATGCTGATGATAATTTTTAATGTGGATGCCGTATTAATCCCAATACTTTGTCTAATATTTCATTCTAGTTGTTATTTTAAACAAAAGCTTTTTATATTTTGCAATTAAAATTGACAGAAACTTTGTGCCAAGATCTTGGCATACAGTGGTTTAATGAATTATTTTATTTTATTTCCACTTGCTTTGAAATAACAAGGCTGTAATTGGGTTGGTTAAATGTATGATATCATGCATATCCTGCAGAGTCTATATACAGATTATACTTATTATGTCATAACCAGTAGGACAATAAAATTACTAATGTTTTTTGCCAGTAGTGTTATAATTTTGCTGCATTTTAAATGTTATATTTTATATGTTGTTTTTTTTTAAAGATTTAATATAATAAATTTTCAAGTTAAATGTTTATTTAAATTGCTTTAAATAAACCATAGTTTATAATTTCAACAGTTACTTTCACAATGTATTGTTGATATATGCAGAAAAAATTGGAATTATGAACACATACTATATTTGAGTTGAATTATGTTTCATTATATTATATATGGTATTTGGTATATAAAAAAACTCCATAATCTATAGTACTACACATAAATATAGTATACACAAATATATACACATGCATGTACATACATTTAATAGTGCTTACCTTAAATCAGAAACAAAGGTAGCGCACTACAACTAGTGTTATTAATAATTGCTGTTGCTCACTATCTGATGTTAAATTCCTATTAAATAACCCGACAAATATTTTATTTTTTTATGAATAATTAAAATAAAGATATATATCTGATGTTTTAAAGTGTTGTGTTTGAACAAATTTAAAAATATTCTAGAATATGCATATGTATGTGCATGCGTTCTATATTTGTAACAGCTGTGTAAGAAATATGTATTGTATTTGTTTGTTTTTCATAAGACAATGTGGAAGAAAATCTTATACGGTACAACAGATGTTTATTAGATGGCATATTTTATGATATTCATAATGGCAATTAAAATTAATTAGTGTCATGTTAATTGATTGTATGACTTACTGTATAAATGTTATATAAAATAATGTGTGATATATAAAAACATTTATTTTCAATTGAGTTCAGTTGTAATATATTGTTCTTTATTTTTATATGAAATAATATGATTTTATAATATTAATAGAGCTTGTAAATAACTTGCTCAATACGTTTTTTTACTGCTGCAAATTAAAAAAAAAAACAATTTGAATAAGTCATTTGCGAGTACTCAATCTTTTAGAGAAGTGCAGCTGAATGAGAGATACAGTGTTCAATGTAATTAATAATGGAGAAACAGATATTAACTTAAAATTGGGTTTTTAAATCTTATGTATCACTTAGGTCCAGTTTAACTATGGGCATATCCATAACAACTCATTACATAATATAAGTGTAAAGGCACATAAAACCTCATTCTACTGCACACTATTCTTGCACATGAAAAAAATGAAATATATAAAAATATTTATTCAGCAAATACAAGAAAAAACTGGCCTGATATAGTAATAAGTAAAATCGCAACAGTTGTTGCATAGTCATGTTCTATTTTTATAGGAAGTTTTAACACTGACATGTTATTGAAATATTTATATTTCTAACATTGTTCCATTATACATGTATATATATATATATATATATATATATATATATATATATATATATATAAACAATTTATATAGAACATATTATTTGAATATTTGGAAACTTATAAATGTAATTGCCACAAATATTAAAAACATACCATTATTAATGTACCAAAAAAGATAAAGCAGATACTGTGTTGTTTGTATATGAAATGTGTTAAGTTTATATAGTATGCAATAGCTTATAACATTTTTATAATTTGAAACTTAATTACAATTTAAATTTTTGTTTAATTTTCCTGAAAAATGTTTATTATATTACAATAAAATGTATGTGTTGAAACAACGATTAGACTTTGACTATTTTGATGAAGGTATGAAAAGCATAATAATAATAATACACTAATAAACTATAACTGCTAAATTAAAATATTATTTGTATCACTTTTTTATTTTACAAAAGTAATTTTATCATTTCAAGCATGATTATTTTGAGACAATATTGAAACATTCAATTCAGCTTTGCATATTAAAACATCTTTTATATTTAATAATTGCTTATATTCAACTTACGGGTACATCAATTTATGTCATTTTATGGCACAAAATATTTATTGTTAAATTTTATTTAAAAGTAATTAATTTTAATTTGAAATTGAGATTATTTAGAATTTTTTATGTACAAATTTTTGAATACTTTAAACCTAATACAATTTTTAATGAATTGCTCAACATATTTTGTTACGTGTACAAGGAATTTATTTTATGTAAAAAATCTGTAACGGTTATATTATTATTTATGAGATTTCACATTACGTCTTGGGCTGACTGGTGAAGATGGAGTAGAGGAGGAGTGATGTCTATGAGATCGCAAGGAGCCATGCGGGGAACTCGTTCTAGATTTGTGTTCATGAGCATATAGCATCACACCTATATCCTTGTGACCGGCCTCCAATGCTATTTTTAAAGCATTACTACCATCCTGGAAGAATAAAATGGTTATAAAAAAAACCTTTGGATAAAGAAAAATAATTTGAAAACTGGATGAAAATTTGTTGCGTACCACATCTACAATCGATGAATCACATTCAGGTTGGGATAAGAATAATTTAACTATGTTTGCATGTCCGTGTTCGGCTGCGCACATTAACGCAGTACTTCCATCTTCGTCTTGTATATTCATGTCAGCACCAGTCTCTAGAAGCATATTGACCATCTCATATCTACCATGGGACACTGCTAACATCAAAGCTGTCTGCCCATGCTGAAAATTGCATTACGTTATCATTAAATGTTGCTTGAAATAATGAATACAAAGAAAAATGAATTTTACTTGTTTGGCAGGAATGTTGACATCAGCAAGTTGAAACAGACGTTTGACAATGGCTTTATGATTCGGAGATGTTAATTCTGCAAGCGACACAAGCATAACACTTGTGTAACCAGCGCTATTAGCTTGGTTAATATTGCAAATTCCAGAATCTAATAATACGGAAACCATATCGAAGTTTCCGTGCGAAACTGCATAATGCATCGCTGTATTGCCCTATAAAAATTTTCATAATTAGTTAAATATATAATTTTAATTTATTAACATATTTCTTATCACTTACGGTGGTATCAGTTATATTTATTATGTATTGTAATAATTCATCTGAGATATTTTTAAAATATTCCAGATAGTCAGAAACAACTTGAGGATCAGATTCACTTTCACTCGAAATCTGAAACATACATGAATATATTGTTTGTGCTTAAACATCAGTAACTTTGCTTAATTATTGCAAGTATTATTTTACCATAAACCATTCTTTTTGTATGATGGTATTAACGTTCCTTAAATAACTACTTTGATATCCCTTTGGCGATTTTTTGCCCGAATCGTTCAAAACTTTTAAAGCTGCTTTCATTTCTTTACTTGGCTCTGATCTAAGATGCAAACAGATAATTAAATTATTAAAAATTGTTATGTGATGTTTATTTTTTCTGAATAGTAAAATGATTTTTTTTTTCGATCTTACTTTTGCCGAGGCGTGGTTTGAATCGGATGCACTTGTGCAATATTTTGTTCTGTTGTATGCGGACTAATTTGCGTTGTCTCAAATTTATTATTTTCTTGCGGTGGAGTCTGGGCACTTTCTTCTTTAATAAATGATTTATTGTGTTCTATGCTCGATAAATACATCGGCCGCCTTTTTGGAGTTGGCGATTGTTCACTTTTACTCCTAAAATCCAAATTAATAAATTATTGTAATATTAAATAGAATTAAATAATAATTTACGACGGTAAATTTACCTTGGTTTAGATGCCGTCAATAACGTGGTTGGTCTAGGAATGCGAGATATGTCACTTGCCGCCGAAAAAGCTTTCGCTAAACTTCTAATATGTTCCTTGCAAGTATCACAATAATTATCAGCGCACGATATCATAACGTGAGGTTTAATATTTTCTCCACAGCTGGCATCAACAAGCTGCGGATGTGTTGTATTAGATTGCTGATCTTTAATATCAATTAAGTTGGCCGTATCCGTATATTTGGCAACGCCAACCAAGTCATATTGTTGGCTTTTAGAATATGTAGTTGTCGACTGTTGAGTACTTTTTGTGTCACAACGAGGAGAAGACTGAGTTTGTTTAGATTCTGTGAATTGAGTTACTTGGGTGCCAATATGTTTCGTCACTTTGTCTTTGAGATTTAGTTTAGATTCAACTGGTTTGTCTTTGATTATATTTAGCAAACTTAGAGAGGAAGAATTAGTATATCCATTCATACTAGATTCGTCTATCTTTTTCTGCTCTTCGCACTTTGCACATTTTTGAACAATATTTGCTGTGCAACTTGAATTTTTGTATTCGGTCTTGGCTTCTACAGCGACTTCTGCTGTGGTTGGTTTTATAGAGATTTCAACGCCAACAGATTTTGTGCTCGGATTGACCTGGCAGAAATTATTCTTAGTTGAAACGTCATTTTGCGAGCCTATATTTTTCATGACTGGTTTTTCTTTAATAAGTTTTTGACGAATATTTTGTATTTGCAGTTCTGCTTCTAAACGCGACAACACGTCATGCATAGATAGTTCCGTTTGCATAGAGGAACTGTATCTTATAGGTTGTGGTGGAACTTCTATGCTGTCACTGCCAACACCTAAAGTTCTGCACCTGGTAGATTGAGTAGCGATCCCAACATTTCTTGTAATAACACTACACATGACTTCTGCATCACGCGTGTTTTTGATTAATTGCTGAGGCTCCGGAGTTGGTGATCGCGTTCTTGAATTTAAACTGGTTAAAGAAACAAGGTTTACGCGTGTCGGGGTAATCATTTTCACTGCTGATGGTTGTATTTCTTTTGATTGCTGCATTTCACTTTCCCATTTCTTCTTTTCTTCTTTTAATGATGTGATTTGCATCTAAAAGAACAAAAATTTCAATTATGCATCTGCACGTGTCTTAAATACAACATAAGTAAATTCTCATGAAGGTACCTGTAATTTAGGAATAATTTTAATTTGCTCTTCTAATTCACGAACTCTTCTAAGGCTATAAGCCATGTGTCTCCGTATATTTTGCAGTGCTGTTGTACTCTGTGCATCTTCGTCATGGCCATTTTCGTGAATATCAGGATCTGATTTCGGTAAATATTTAGGCAAAGTGCTTTTAATTTGTGTAAGCTGTAGCCGAATTGGACCTGGATAATAAATGCATTTAAAATTAATTTTATACGATAATCATAATTTATTAAAAAAATCATTCTGATTACTTGGCGAAATGTGGTTCGTACTGCGTTTTCTATAAGATCTTTCTAATGTAGATTCAAAATCTTTAACAGCTTCTTCCAGGGCTCGGTCTTTTACTAAATCCTCATAGCTACTGTACGTTGTACTCGTTGGAGTAACAGGGCTTGCCTGTAATAAGAAAAATTAATTACACTGCGGAAGGTTTTTTAAATTAACATCATTAATGAAAAATTAATCATGTTAGTTTTAAAATTATGTAGTAAAAATATAGGTCCTCCAGGAATTGACCAGAAAAGGTGATTCCATTTAAATGGATCATTATATGAAAATATACTTACTGGGACCGATGGAACCGATGAAATAGTAGTGGTATAGGATTCGCGCGAAGCAGGAGTCTGAGGAAGAGGCGGTAGAAGACCCAGAAGCATCTCCATGGATTGGCGCTGCTTACGTCTGCGTTTTCTGCGTAGCTCAGACGGCGTTGGGGAGCTTGGAGGCACCAGCGCCAAATTCTCGCAGTACCGTACGAAATCAAGATGGATGTGATATCCATAAGGACAGCAATCGCAACGGTCACATTCAGTCGCATTTTTTATGTGAGAATCCATTCCAGTACCGCGTGATTGCGGAGGAGCCCAGTGCCGGGACAAGTCTGCGAATAGAACCAATTACATAAATATAAAACTGATAATATTAATGAAACAGCGACGTATTTGATAATATTCTGTTTATCTTGAAATAAGACGTAAATATGTAGGAATAGGCAAAAATGAAATTAAATAAATACTTATTGCGATTGCGGTACGGATGGCGATATTTTTGGTTATGTCCAAATTTGTTTTTATTTATTTCTGCTCTGCATCAAAAGTATTGAAATATACTGCACTATTTGTTTTAAATTCACTTGTAAAAAAATAGTTGTACATAAATATATATTTTTGAATTCTTGTGTATTATAAATGAAAAGTTGAAAAGTTAGATGTTACTATTGTTTTGTTTTGTTTAATAAATCCATAGTGATAACGTGGAACATCTGTTATTCAATTGTTTCGCATATTGGATGATATGATGTGATTTATAATAAATTATTGATTAATAATAAAAGCATATTATTACATTTATACTATATTTTAAAAATGGTTAACACTAGAAATTATTTGCAAATAATTTTCAGGAATTGTTTAATTTAGATACGAAGGTTCATTAGTATTAGTAATATAAGTAGTTTAAAAATTACTATACCCACGTTTTTTGCATTGCCGTGAAATCAAACAAAAGGAACGTGAAGAAGTCATAGCATCATTTAAATAAAAAAAGAAAGGATTTTTAGAAAGAAATTGCCAAAAAACCTAAAACATTTGTTCCGAGTGATGAATTAAACGAACAGGAGAAAAATGGACAGTTGTGACAGTCAGAAATACTCTAATAACGAAATATTAGAGAAGCTATTCCTAAAGCCAAAACATTAGAAGGAGAACAATTAAAGAAAATACTTCAGTCTGGCCCAAGAGAAATTTCCAAAACATTTAAAACATTTGTTCCGAGTGATAAATTAAACGAACAGGAGAAAAATGGACAGTTGTGACAGTCAGAAATACTCTAATAACGAAATATTAGAGAAACTATTTCTAAAGCCAAAACATTATAAGAAGTAGAGAAATTAAAAAAATGCTTCAGTCTGGTCCAGAAGGTATTGCCAAAAAACCTAAAACATTTGTTCCGAGTGATGAATTAAACGAACAGGAGAAAAATGGACAGTTGTGACAGTCAGAAATACTCTAATAACGAAATATTAGAGAAGCTATTCCTAAAGCCAAAACATTAGAAGAAGAACAATTAAAGAAAATACTTCAGTCTGGCCCAAGAGAAATTTCCAAAACATTTAAAACATTTGTTCCTGGTGATAAATTGGACGAACAGGAGAAAAATGAACAGTTATCATAGCAAGAAATACTCTAATAACGAAATATTAGATAAGCTATTCCTAAAGCCAAAATATCAGAAGAATTAGAAAAAGTAGAGGAAATCCTTCAGTCTGGTCCAGTTAGGTCTCTGGTGTAGTTTTTGGGTTGCTTATAGGAACTCATAAGTAACTCTACATATTTATAATATATTAATATGCAATGGTAATCTTTATACACTGATAAACTAAAAATAATACATTTTATAATTCATACCTGATAAAGATGACAGCGTCAATCCCGACATCCTGAAGAAAAATTGTTCCGCTCACGTATGAAATATTCTGGAACATAAATTTTCTGAATTAGTTTCTTCCACCTGCGCAGTCATTCAGAAGCGTTAGCAATTCGTTAAGTTTGTTTCATTGACTTGGACAAGTTTTTTTTACAACGTGTTTTAAATTCCATTCATACCTTTTACCGCCAACTCATTTTTCTAACGTGATACCGCAGTTTTGTTCGGCATATATGTCAAGTATACGCATCTTGTGTAATAGTACCGAGCATAATAAATAAAGGAGAGGCGTCAAAAACGCGAAATGTCAACAATATCTTAGCTTATCTTCATAAATGTTCGATAAGATCGTAAATCGTATAAACCCCCACTATTTCCAATAAATCGTGTAAATAGATTGTGAACGAGTCACATAATCTCGTTGGAAAACTGTTGTTGGTGACACTTTTTAGCGCCTACGTTATAAATGTTTTCAATTTTATGAATCATAATGCATTTTTCATATAAATCTGATTTTTGGGTTTATAACTATCTGATGTTATTCAATACTGATGTAGCACTTCATCCGACTAATAATCGTGTGAGCGTTTAGAAATCTAGCTTTAGTCACGTTTTGGAATTTTATAAAACGGTCGTCATCTACTTAAGACGTCAACGTGATAATTGACTACTTGACTAATTGATAATTTATGAATCGAAGCACTTATCTTATCTGAAGTTTAGCTACTTTAAAATTTCACTTCATGATTTATGCGTTTTAATTAATTGTGTGAAAATGTAACAATCCTGAGTCTAGAAAAATTAACTCTGGATCACATCTGTATACTATTTTTAAAATACATATAGCTTTTTGAAACATGGTTTTCAAATATTATGTCTCAAAATCAAGCACAGTAACTTTATGATAAAAAGATGCTGAGCTTTGCCTTTAATTATTCTGATGATGTAAAAATCCATTGTTCTTAAATGTTATTTTGCCATACACCACTAGTTTTAGTTATGGGTCGATCAGGATATAGTTTGGCATTGCGTGTTTGCCATACCAAACTGTATTTATATTAAATTATTAGAATTTCTCTTAATGCAAGGAAAAATAGATAGATTGTATATGAAAATAGGTAGGATTTCTACCTATCTATTTGATTGTATTATCGTTTTCTTATCAATATATTTTATTCTTATAGCAATTGTAGAGCCAGAAATTATAAGCACTATGTATTTGCCCTATTTTGCAACCATTGTTTTATTGTTTTGCATTTATGTTGGTGTCAACTATATCACTATTTTGTAATGCTTTATTTCACGTGACAAAATACCATTTGAGAACAATGGATTTTTACATCATCAGAATAATTAAAAGCAAAGCTCGGCATCTTTTTATTTTAAGATTTCTTTGCTTGATATTAAGGCATTATGTTTGGAAAACATGTTTCAAAAAGATAGAATAAGATGATAGAATAGATTAGTATAGGTAGATAGAATAGATAGATAGAATTTGTAGAATGATAGAATAGGTTGATAGAATAGATAGATAAAATTTGTAGATAGATAGAATAGGTTGATAGAAGAGATAGATAGTATAGGTAGACATAATAGATCTATAGAATTTGTAGGTAGAAAGAATAAGTTGATATAATAGATATATAGAACATATAGATAGAATAGTTAAAAATTATCACTAAAAATTGTTTTACCATCGTACACAAAATGGCAAATACAAGAATAAGAATAAGGAGGCCTCATTCGCATGGTAAACATTCACTAAACTTGTTAATAACTAAACTAAAATAATTAAGTTGTGATACTGAATTTGATAAGAATAGAATATTGAGTCTGCTGTTATGTAATGGTTAAGAACGTCGCCTATCACAAACTAGTCCCAGGTTGGATTCCAACCAAGGCCAGCTCGATATCAAGCAGTATGGTAAAAAATTTCCACTTGAGGTTATAGATCTCATATATAATCTCATGGACATTGCTGCTACATAAATATCCCAAATCTACATATATAATTTATAAATAAAATGAAAGAGTGGATGACTACTGGGTTGCCCTCACGAGAAAAATACCATGTTAGGATGTTCGAAAATAAACATAGCTTATATAATACGTATTTCTGATCGGTGTTACAAAAATGGTATGAGAAATTTGACTTTGATAAGAATAGGATATAGAGTAGGCCGTGGTGTAATGGTTAAGAACGTGGGATATTACAAACTAATCCCGGGTTCGATTCCAACCACGGTCAGCTCAATATCAAGCAGTATGGTAATAAATTTTCACTTGAGGTTATAGATGTCATATATAATCTCATGGACATTGCTGCTACATATATACCCCTACACTGCAGAGTGGATGACCACTGGGTAGCTCTCTCGAGAAATATACTTGTATAGAATGTATGATACCAAATATAGCTCATAGAACACAATTTCTGACCGGTGTTATAAAAATAGTATAAGAAATTTTGTCTGTATAAATATGTATAAATGAGTATGTTGTAAAAAGACTGAACGCAAAACGATATAAAAATATGTATAGTATAAATAAGCGAGGCCAATAAATAAACAATAAAAAACAATGCCCTAATAACAGAAAAATGAATCACGTTTGTGAAGTAGAAGTGTGTTTTGTTAGACAAACAGCGATTCCGCAAGAGTTTCGTGTTTGCTTTTGAAATATTTAGATTTCAATTCAGAATGCTTGGTTATAAAATATCATTAAAACATCTTAATTAAAAGCAAAGAACGCTTTGACGGATATTTCCATAACGCATATATATATATATATATATATATATATATATATATTATATATATATAACTCTATTTATCGTGGAATTGGGACAATAGTTTTTTGCTCCTATTAAAACGCATCTGTGGTGTTAAATTTAGATGCAGTCGAGGCGCAAAAACAAGATTTGTTATATTGGATGTTCACCGTCAAAAGAGTGTGTGATTCCATGAACTATGCACACATGAAGTTAATTAAAGCAATGTGTTGAGAGCTTTCTTAATCGTACCTATAGCTGATTTATTAGGTGCTGTTTTGATCATTCTATAAATGAAAACGGCGCCATCGTAAAATACCAATTAAATCGAAATTGATAATATTTTTATATGCATTCGAAGAGCTATCAGTACTTAAAAGTCCTATAAGATGTTGTAATAATTTATCTTCACTATATGGATTTATAGAAGGCAACCCAACGGTTGGCTTATCTCTGTTTAATTAACTTAAATATACTGCAAATAACATGAACAGCAAAAATATACAATGTCCAAACAATTGTGATAAAAAAGGGAAACAGGTTAACTACTATCCAAAAATGATCACTCACCAATAATTGGGTAAATGGTGTAATAGCAATTCTCTTTAAGAAGAGTCATAAATGAGAAAAACATTTTCTCAAAAAGAAATCACAGACATATTTTTAATAATAGTGTGTTTTTATTAACTTTCTATAGGGTAAGTTATAGTAATGAGCGGAAAATCGAAAATTTTTATATATCTTTATGTTTCAGAGGTTTCTGAACATTTTGGCATACCTCAGAAAAAATGGATGTGTGTGTGTTTTGTGTGTCCGCAATTTCAACCGGTTTGAAAGGTTCAAAACACATTCGATTTCTATTGACAGGGAGATGTGCTGACTAGTTTTTGGCAAAGGCAAGTCCAACCGTTACGGAGATACGGAGCAAAGAGTGCAGGAAATAGATATCGAATTTTTGAGAGAACGGAGTATCCGATTTGAATGATCCAAAAAACATGATCGAGAGAAGTGATGATTAGTTTTTGGCAGAGGCAGATCCAGCCATTTCGAAGATACAGAGCTAAATATTGAAAAGATTGCAGTTTTTGTTTGTATAATTCTATTATTATAATTTTATTAATTAAGCATCCGATTTGAATGACAAAACAATGGCTTTTGGATTTTTTTTTATTTCAATTTTTTTTTCCAAAATTTTTTTTTTTGTATATCGAAAATAATTCTGATTTTAATTTTAATTTGAGCTAAAGTTCTAAAGTTCATTTATATACTTTAGAAAAATAATTTTAACTTTGTAAAGCAGTTTATATAATTTTCATAAATATTAGACAATATTACAGTATTCAAAATAATCTAATTTATTTGAAAACATTTGATATTCCTCGAACATTTCGTTACGGTACGAGAAGTTCCAGCAATTTGTCTTAAGAAAGTTTCAGTAAATTGTCATATTTATATTGATGTCATTTGATAACTTGATAATTTCAATTATTTTGATGATAACAACCTCAATATGATTTCACACTATTTTTAATTTATTCATTTTTGAAAAAAAAGTCTTGTAATTTAAATTATATTTTGATTATATTAATAATTATATCATGTTTTGATTTTATCGGTTTGCAATATGATACGTTGAAAACTTTTTATACTCTTTCTCTAATAATTACAATTTTATGTACATGAACTAATAAAAATAAATGTCAATATACTATTTATTAGTAATATGTTGATTATAATTTTGCACCAAGTTGGAGAAATAATCATTTTCGACAAATATTTATTTTGTTAAATTTAAATTAGATTTCTATTTTAATTATTGTATCATGCTTTGATTTCATCATTTTGCAATATGACATGTTGAAAAAATATTATACGCTTTCTCTAATAATTACATATATAAATTATTAATATAATTTACTATACTAATAGCAGAGTCTCAGATTTACTTGATATCTCTACAATTTATGTGTATCATATCATATTTACGTGCTAATAGTTGTTTAAATAACTCATTTACGTTATTATGGACCATTAAGAAATTACTCCACTAACATAATATTTTCAACACGATTTTCTGTAATAAGCATATATTATTTTGTGTAATGTCTAGCAAAGGCCTGGAAATGAATGATTTTGCTAAATATTTACATAAATTCAAGTGTATTATATTTATAGAATATAATTATCATTCGTTAGGTGAAAACGAATGTAACTCATGAAATCATTTTTGCAGTAAATAATTTACACAATTATCTTTTTGGAACTCATTTTTGGAAAATTAATTACTATTTTGAAAAGATAAATTATCGCATGCATAGTAAACAAATCATGTGATGGCAATAATTAATATAAATATTTTCAGTTTCTTTTTAACATTTTTTTTAAAATTAAACCTTATCGCAAAATTGATAAAACTTTATCACTAACAAAACTATTATTATTGAACTATGTATATGCACTTGTACTGTTTTGTTAATGATAGGAATTTCAGATTTATATTAATGTAATAGGGTTTCCCCGTGGTATAGTGGTTAGAACCATGGACTTCGAAACAGAGGTTCCAGGTTCTATGCCCGCCTCGGACACACTGATGTCAAGCAGTGACTTTACTTGGAAAATAGGTAGCAATATGTTTCCAAGTGAAAATAGCCTTTTTCTGGCACTGCTACATTAATCAAAAATTCATCAATATTGCAGAAATTTTAATAATAAACATAGAGATAGGACAACCGTTTGGGTTGCCTCATATGACTTGTTGGGTTGACTCATATGACTTGTTAAGTTGGTAATGTGATGGTAATAATTAATATAAATGTTCTTAATTTTTTTTAATATTTTTGAAAATTACCTTATCGCAAAATTGATAATACTTTATCACTAACAAAATTATTATTATTCAACTATTTATGTGCACTTACAATTAGGTTTTATATTCATGTAATTGGTCTATCTCGTGGTTAGAACCATGGGTTTCGAAACAGAGGTTCCAGGTTCTATACCCGCCTCGGACACACTGATGTCAAGCAGTGACTTCACTTGGAAATATAGGTAGTAATATGTTTCCAAGCGAAAATAGCCCTTGTCCGGCACTGCTACATTAATCAAAAATTCATCAGAATTACAGAAATTGTAATAATAAACATAGAGATGGGACAATCGTTTGGGTTGCCAGTTATAAAAAGGTATGACCTTTAGAAAGTCAGCACAATAGCTCACACAACTTGTTATGTTTTAATTGCTGTTAAAAATATAAAAAAATAATATTTATGCAATTATTTTAATGTACTAATACATATTGATATTTGTGTACAATTTGTGTAATTTCAATATTGCAAGAAAAGTAGTGTTCACCAGTTTTTATCACTTTCGAGGAGAAAAGTTTATCAGAAAAGAAAAATTAAATATAAAGGTGGCGCAGATAATTGTCCATTATTTGAAGAACTCCTAAGATTGAGAAGAGATGATGCAGGAGATTGGAAAGCACTGACGCACAAAATTTTCCAAAATATGAAGTTGGAGTGGAATCATAAGATTAAAATGGACAAATGAGGAAGCAAGCATTAATGGTACGTGTTTTTTTTTATTCATGTATTTTTAGTGCTTTGACAAGAACTTAACCCTTTCCACTCGCGAATTGCGAGATTTATATGCATTCTGACGGCGGAGCGGCGGCATTTTGATTTTTTTTTTATATTTCGATTTTTTTGTATTTTGATTTTTTTTTAATTCTTTTTGCCCCAAATCTCCGAAACGACTATTAAAATCGGTTTATCCGTGTTCGCGAAATAGTCGACGAAAATTTGTATCCACACACACACACATACATAATTTTTTTCTAAGGTTTGCCAAATTGTTCAGAAACCTCTGAAACGTAAAGATATATACAATTTTTTATTTTCGATTTTTTTGCGATTACTATAACTAACCCTGCGAGAAGTTAAATATTGAATCAAAAATGAAATTTTTAACTTCCCGTAGGGTAAGTTATAGTAATCGCAAAAAAATCGAAAATGAAAATTTTTATATATCTTTACGTTTCAGAGGTTTCTGAACATTTTGACATACCTTAGAAAAAATGGATGTATGTGTGTGTGTGTGTGTGTGTGTGTGTGTGTGTGTGTGTGTGCGTGTGTGTATGTATGTGCGGATACAAATTTTCGTCGACGATTTCGGGAACACGGATCAACCGATTTGAATAATTCAAAAAACATTCGATTCGTATTGATAAGGAGACGTGCTGATTAGTTTTTGGCGAAGGCAGGTCTAGCCGTTCCGGAGATACGGAGCAAAAAGTGCCGAGAACGGTAACTCAGTTTTTAAGAGAACGGAGCGTCCGATTTTAATAATTCAAAAAACATTTTACTTGTATCGACAAGATAAAGAATTGATCAAATTTTCATAAAGGCAGGTCTAGCGGTTTCGAAGATCTGACAAAAAAAGTAAAAAAAAATGCCATTTGGCGGTCAAAAATGATCATTAGACATATGCACATCAAAATTTCAGATATTTTATAGAGATTTTAACAATAAGTATAAATTTTGTTTATTTTCCTATGGGTTCCGTATCAATGTTTACCCGTTAGACAGCGACGCCGCACTTTATATTTTGTCTCTATGCAGTTAAAGCAGTACGATTGCTTTGAAAAACAAGTTCAGATCTTCCAAAATATGTCAAAATAAAAAAAACATTTTTAAAAAAAAAAAAAAAATTTATAAAAATTTTTTTAAAAAAAATTAAAAAAAAAAATTTTTTTTTTCAAAAAAAAGTAATTTTTTGTCCAATTTATAGTTTCTCAAAAATCTTATTTTTTCGAAGTAAATTTTTTTCAAAAATGTTAATCGTTTTTTAAAAAAATAATAATTTTTGGTACGGGAAGTTCCAGCAATTTGCCTTAAGGCACGATGCCCTAATTGCCTCAAGACAGAATTCCACTTACAGCTAGTTTATATTTCTTTACGTTTCAGAGATTTGTGAACATTTTGGCATACCTTAGTATAAATAGATGTATAAGCGTGTGTATGTATGTGTGTGTGTTCGGATACAAATTTTTGTCGACGATTTCGGGAACACGGTTCAACCGCTTTGAATGATTCAAAAAACATTTGATTCCAATTGATAAGTGGACGTGCTGATTAGTTTTTAAACAAGGCAGGTCCAGCAGTTTCGAAGATACGGGGCAAAAAGTGACAAAAATGTTAATTCAGTTTTCAAGACAACGGATCGTCTGATTTTAATAATTTAAAATTTCAATAATTCATTTTACTTGTATTGATTAAAAACTGGTAAAATTTTTCAGAAGGCAGATCTAGCGATTTCAGAGATGGAGTGAAAAAAGTAAAAAAAAATGCCAATAATACTCAGAAATCTATTTTTTTTCAACGTTTTCAAAAAAAATTTTAATTCAAAATCAAATTTTCAAAAAGTTTTTTTTTAATTTTAATTTTTGGTACAGAAAGTTCCAGCAATTTGCCTTAAGGCACGATGCACCACTAGTTGTATTTACAATTCGTATCAAAATCATTTCCATCTATTTCTTCTACGTTTCTGTATAACGAGTTCTTCTTAGTATATAATTTAAAAAATTCATCGAAAGATATTTCGTGAGGCCTACATGGTTACGCCTCTGTAAATCGTTCTCGAAAAGGTAACTGCAGTTCGAGCAGATTGTTCGGCGCTCGTGATTTCGCATACATTACTGTGGTAAGAATTTTATTACGTCATATCACGATATAGGTATGATATATAGATGCACCAATAAAGCACTTAAATCTCAAATGAATCTCTGCTTTGCACGAGAAACGAGTACACCATAAAGATAAATGTCAGATAGGTACACTGTTGTCGAAGATAATAGTTTCTTGAACGAACTAGATATTGACTCAAACTACTTAAGTTTTGAATCGAATACGATTTAAGAGTATATTTAGAAAATTTAAAAAATAAAAACCTATTTTAATATATTTTTATAACAGCAACACTACGTTTTCTATGATCTGTTTGCATTCGTAGATCATAACCTAGTATTTTTCTCGAGAGGGCAACCCCAGTGGTCAAGCACTCTTATTAACTTTCCGTAGGATAAGTTATAGTAATGGCCCGAAAATAAAAAATGAGAATTTTTGCATATCTTCACGTTTCTGGTTTCTTTTTCGTCTTCAGATTTCTGAACATTTTGGCATACTTCAGAAAAAATGAATGTGTGCTGTGTGCCCCCCATGCCCCTTTCACAAGTATTTTGAAATAAAAAGATTTATACTCGCTTAAATCATACGTGTTAAATTGAGTGTCCGGTGATTGGTGCCGTGCGGCGTTACGGGACTTCCCCCTAATCTTTTTTTTAAATATAAATATTGAATGGCAATCAGAACAATTATGTTCTATAAGCCATTGGGATATAATTCTGATCCCCATTTTGGGGAATCAAATATGACGTGGTAGATGGTCTTCAGTGAGATACTTCTATTTTCTTAAATAAGATCTCCAAGTTGCTTTTTCTTGAGCCTCTTTATACCAGGGATCTATTTTTTTTTATCAAAATACTCTTGTTAAGTAGTATATTTTTTATGTACTATTTTTTTTATCTTGACCACAGAATGTGGAGTTGCAGAAACAATTTCCGGATTCGATCTCAACCTCGGCCAACTCGATATCAAGCAGTATGATATAAAATTTTCACTTGAGGTTATAGTTCTCAAATATAATCTCAAGTTAAAATAGCCTTTTGGGGGCACTGCAACATATATACTGTTGATGAAGATATTTAAATCTAATATATATAATAGTCTACACATAAAAAACAAGAGAGGTAGACCGCTGGGTTGCCTTTTCAAGATAATCACTAAGTTAGGATGTATGATAGCAAATAAAGTTCATAGAGTACGTGATTCTCATTACTGTTAAAAAATTGGTATTTGTTGAATTACATAAAAAAATTATATTTAAGAAATAGTTGCTGTTAAATTCTACAAATAATAGCAATATTGAATTTGAAGTTTTAGTGAACGCTTGTATTCTATTTTATTTTTATTAAAATGTTCTTGCGTAGTTGTATATTTCTTGGTATAATATAATAAATTTTATTCTATCTTGTCCACGTTATATTCAATTTAATCAATTTCTAGAACAATTTCAAAGAATAAACAGCAATTAAACTGCCATCATTTCTTATCGTTTGTATATTTATGTTCAGTACTTATCATTATTAATATTTCTTCACATGGTGCCATAAACCATAAAAAACGCCGCTATTGACTCTAGGAAAATAATAATATTCTGTAGAATTCATATCTACAGGGTGATCCAGTTAGGTACATCACGACTTGATATCGAAATTTTACATGTCACGTAGTTTTGACGGAAATGATATTTTACTTGAACACATTTATTTATTATTGAATGAAAAAAATAGGTATCACACGTGAGATCTAATTATTATCGTGTGGGAAGCACGTTTTTCAGAAGTGATAATAATAAATGAAATGATAGAAATTGGATCACTGATAACACAGAATGATAAAGTCCTAAGTGCATATGTGTATAATATTAAAAAAAAAATTTAAGATTTTTTACAATTTTTTTTACAAATTAGTGAGTTTTGTGTTGTTTTTGTTCTTTAAGATTTTTCATTTCATTTAATATGAAAAGCTATAATTATTGTTTTGGTATCTTCAAATGAGCATAGGTATACAATGTGTTTGTTTATATAGAATGAAATTAAAAAAAATTTAAAAAAAACAAACTCAATAACTTGTTAAAAATTAAATAAACAATTGCAAAAAATCTAAAAAAAAACTTTTTTTAATATTATACATATATGCATTTAGAACTTCATTCTGTGTTATCAGTGATCCAATTTCTATTTATTATTATCACTATTAATAATGATTAGATCTCACGTATAATACCTATTTTTTTTTTATTAAAAAATAAAAATGTTCAAGTGAAATATCATTATATTATTTGAACAATAATACATTAAACATAACTATTACTTTATATTTAAATAATATTAATTATGTGGCAAAAACATCACCAAAGCCGCAATCAGTATATTTAGGGACTATTTTAGTGTTGAGCGATGAATTTTAGGTCATTTTTAAAGTGTCGTAAAAGAAAGTAATGAATGTTTTTACTATCCATTTTTTTATCACTTGTTTATTAATATTATTAAAATACAAAACAAAAAATTAAAAATAAAAAAGTTGAAAATTGTAAAAATTACAGCTGATGAGGTGGGTGGTCTCAAAAAATTAGAACCTCAGTCTTGACATGATTTCAGCCCTCCTAGCCAACGAAAATGCAAAAAATAAAAAGATTATATTAATCTACAATGATGTCGCAATGGCCCGAACTAGCGATGAGTAAAAACATTTATTTTTTACAAATTGGCGACTGTTTGAAAAAAAAGTGTTTTTTTGAGTTTCTCGAATTTTTTAAAAATAGTAAGAATTGGAATTTGGGGATAATCCTAGTTCGGGCTATAGATAGGTCTATAAACAAGACTCTCTGAACATTTCAAGTGAATCGGTCGATTAAAACTCGAGAAATCGTGTCAACAGTACTGAAAAAGTCTGTTCTGAGAAAAACTCATTTAAAGTTTTGCGTGAAGCCAAACCAGTATGGAGACCGAGTCAGTAAAATGCCTATATCTCCGAAAATAATTCAAATTTTCAAAAACCTCCTCGTACCCATATTCTTAGAAAGTTAAACTTTGAAAATATGAAATTAAAAAAAAAACAATTTTTTTGAATTTTTACACTAGAATACCTCCTTTATACTATTTTGAGTCTTTACCAAAGTTACTAAACCAAACATACTCTAAATACTACAAAAATCTTGTTCTATTTCCAAATTTATTTTGTGTCGGTCATTTATTTCTTACTTGTTATATGCTTTTAAATACGTTTCACTTTTAATTTAAGGATCTTTTGCACCTGACCATTTATCTGATTTACCTACGAGCTGTAAGGGTTTAAATACAGGTAGAGCTTTGAAAAAAGAATACCTGTTCAGTGTGATTTATTGAATTTGAAAGTTTCCTTATTCGAAATAAAACCAAAATGAAAATGTAATATTTTTAAAATAAATAATCGTTACTCTTATATACATATACAAAAATATTATTTTTGTAATATTAAATGGCGTTTATTTGGTATTAAATTTACAATTAAGAAATATTAATTTGATGATATCATAATATAATTAAAAGATAAGATGCAGTTATTTTTACTGCACTTAATGTATCTATATATATAATTGATTGCATTGTTCATAAATAATTAATTTGTACGTAGGGTAAAACGGGGCACAAAGGTCCAATTTGACTAAGTTGTCCAATTTTGAGTCTAAACTAAATGAACTACATCACATCACATAAAATGTATCAAACAAACAACTACCGAACTATATTCAGTAAAATTACCTGTTAACTCCTAATTATAGAAATAAGTTTTTTCACTATTTTTCTAAAATTTGTTATCTCTCCCTTTTTGGCTCATGGACGGGGTAAGAAGGGACAACCAGGGGACAAACAGATCCAACGTCTTCTATTTAATTTTAAAGAGAGATTACGAAAATAGCTACGTTATTTAACCAATGTCGAATACAAATTTTATGGGATCATTTTTTACAAAAATGTCATTGCATATTACCTTGATCTGGTATTTTGAAATAAATATTCAATAGCAGTCGAAAAACTATTAACCCTTTCCACTCGCGAATTTCGGAATTTATATGTATTTTGCCGCCGGAGCGACGGCATCCGAGTAGAAAGGGTTAATTTAATTTATCTCTTGTATTGTTCACACCTTTGCCAATGTAAGATTTAGTTGGTCCGTTTTACCCCAACCACATGCAAGGTATTCTAGTAACGTATACCTGTAAATTATATTCAGGTATCATCAACTAAATACAAGAGCTCAAAACCAAAAAGCTACCGACGAAAAAAATACTTTTGGTATGAATATTGGTACATTTTTGTTTACCTCCTGATAGCGAAGGTATAAGAATTAAGGTAATGGCTGGTTATACGTCTTTTGCCTTCTACTTTAAAATAGTATCATCAAAAATTTTTATACTTTGCCTGCTTTTGAGATATTGATGGTGGACCTTTTTACTCACGCTCTATCCTACTGAAATTATTAGACTTTTTTAAATTATTAGAAGCTATTGAAAATCAGATGTTTAGTCTATCCACTGTAAGTACAAACAACATCTCGTTTTATGACATTTTCAGACTTGTTAAACGCAGACATCAATTAAATCATAAAAAACGAGTCCAGAAAAAAAAAGATCTCGGACCACTTGTAAAAACGACATATTTGCGTCTCGTGCACCTGTGCCTTTTGACCTATGCGATCATCCGCGCGACAAATAAAAAAAAATCACACATATTTTTATATTCACTAAACAATGACGAAATAGACATGTTGCTTTTTTAATAGAGCAACTAAACCGCTTCGTTGATAATTTAAAATTAGTTATAATGCCTTGATCCAATAACAAAACCGGCAAAGAAGCTATTATGATTTTCTACGTTCACGGTTTCGTGATTACATGTTTTTATGGCATTTTTTATTTTTAATATTGTGAGAAAGATATAATTTAAGCTTACATGTACATATCAATCTGTATGTTTTTGTATGTAAAAATAGGTGTTAGTCGATCGCGACAAGAATGACAACATTCATTACAAAGAATTGGAACAAATCATGCCTGAAATATTTTTATGCATTTGATTTCATTGATTTTTTAATTAGTAAAACAATATTTGATTAATGATTTCTTAATGTGATTAATGTAACATTTTATTTCGCGGGTAAAAAGTCCACCACGTATATCTCAAAAACAAAAAAGTTAAGAATTTTTTAACAACAATATTTGAAAGTAGGGGGCAAAAGATGTATACCAACCATCATTTAGATTCTTACGGCGACGCTATCAGGAGATAAACGACAATGTTTGAAAATCCACAACAAAAATATTTTCTTTCGTTGTTAGGTTTTTTGGTAGTGAGCACTGTTGTTAAGTTTACAAGACTCTAATATATTTTTTAAGTATACGTTATTTAATTGTTTTATAAGATGTATTGTTAATTTTAAGTTAGATTCAACAGTTTTTTTTTCGTACAACCTCTATAAAAGCTTACGCGTAAGTGGGGTAAAAACGACCAACTGAACCTTATCCCTGGCAAAAAATAAAAAGTAGTAAATAAAAAAGTGCATTAAGGTAAAAAAAGCAATTTTACAAGAGATAAATTAAATAAATAGTTATTCGAACTATGCTGACGAAATACCAGAACAAGGTTATACACAGTGTTAACTCTGTAAAAATGTACACATAAAATTTATATTTTGCATTTGTTGAATAATGCAGGTATTAATTAGTAAAATCACTTTAAAATTAAAAATAAGACATTGGACCTGTTTGCACCCTGGCCGTCCTATTTCACCCCATTTATGGGGTAGAAAGAACCTGGTAACAAATTTTTGAGAAAACAGCAAAAAAAAAACATTTCTAGAATGATGAATTAGCTGGGAGTTTTACTGAGCTTAGTCAGATAGTTGTTTGTTTGATATGGATTATTTGTTGTGATATAATTAATAATTATAAAATTCATATTTTGCATTTGTCGAATAATGTAGCTATTATTTCCTAAAATCGTTTAGAATTAAAAATAAGATATTCTACCTTTTTGCTCACGGCCGTCCCATTTTACCCCGTTTATGGAATAAAAAGGACCAGATGACGAATTTTTGAAAAAACAGCAGAAAAACACATTTATACAATGATGAATTAGCTGGGAGGTTTACTGAACATAGTCCGATAGTTGTTTGTTTGATATTGGTTATTGGTTGTGATATAATTGGTTTGGTTTTCACAATATAATAGCTCAAAGTCAAACAGGACATTTGTGCCCCGTACTACTCTATAATTTATACTCTATTTGAAGAGTATAATTTCAAAAGTCTAATATTACCATTAATTTTTTTTTTTTTTTTAACATTATTTAACAGCAGTCAGAACATATTGTTGTTCTACGGCTGTTTGGTTCAATATTAACCCTTTCGACACGGATGCCGCCACTCTGGCGGCAAAATACATAAAATTTCTGGAATTCGCGAGTGGAAAGGGTTAATCCAAGTAGTGTTGTACTTGAGTATAAAAATTGGCATGGTAGATAACCCTCCAATAAGGTTATTTAATTTGAAAAGTAAAATTTATCTTAATTATTGAGAAGTGTATTTGTGTTTGTTTATGATTTGGTGTGTGTTAAAGCAAACGTATATTTTTTATATGCAAATCAATCCTTTTCCCATACAATATAAATTGTACAGGTTTTGTCACGGTTCAGTAATTTTAAACTACTATTCAAAATATCATTAACGTTGTTCCATTGCTATGTACTAATAAGTCTTCGCAACAATTTCCTTGTAGCTATTATAATAATACACACATTCAATTAACATTGAAATCACCCAGATGACTTAAGCAGGCACGCATGTAGGCAGTGAGATGTGATCATAATAAATCTTACCGATGATTATAGATAAATCAATTCATCCCTCGGGGACACTGATTGTGAGTTTTAATGGAAATCATCTTATTATAAGATGACGGTAATAAGCACATTATTCACTGTTAACACTGCACTTTTCACGGTCGTCACATGACACTAGAAAGTGTAGGCGGTCGGCTCCTTTGATCAACACTTGTGGAAATCGTTCAGCAGCGTTCGTGTAACTTTTTCTTAGTAATTATGTTAATTTGAATTCGAAACGAGCGCGTTGTCGAGTTGCCGGCTCGATGGCAAACACGAGACTGTTGAGCTGATCGTTTCCAAGGCGCGGAGAGGCGCGCCAGAACCCAGAACCGAGTCGACGGTGTGCTGCGCTTTGCGATGGTGCTGGACCCGTGCGTGGCCTCTTGTGTTCCGGTTTTCGATTCACTTACCTGAGATCGCAACATCACAGTGCTGTATCGGCGAGTGGGTGCCCTCTGACTCAACTTGACAATAATGATATAATTATTTTGAATAATCGAAGCACACTTAGAATATACCTCTCTACGCTCTCTTCGTGCTCTTTAATATCATATTTTAATATTTAAACTTGCGGCGCATGGCATCGTGTCTTAAAATAAATTGCATTAACTTTCCGTACCGTAATTTAAAGTTTTTTGAAAATTTTGGAAAATTTGTTTTTTTTTTAATTCTGATTTTTTAAAACATTTTGATAATTTTGAAAACATTTAAATATCTTAAATTTTTGATAATTGTGATTTTTTTTAAAGCGATTGTGCTGCGTAGCTGTTTTAGAAACGAAATATCGGAACGCGATAGCGCCACGTCGTCGCTGTGTTGATTAAACATTATGAATATTAATAAAATTAGAATAAAATGTCTATAAAATATCTGATAATTTGATATAAATATGGTAGTTTTTTTTAACTTTTTCCTCTGTATCTCTGAAACTGATATACCTGCCTTTGACAAAAACTAATCAGCACGTTTCACAATCAATACTCTTCGATCGTGTTTAGAACCATTCAAATTGGTTGATCCGTTTTTTCGAAATTGTTGACGCATTTTTTGTGATTGCTATAACTTACTCTACAGAAAGTTAATTAATAGACATCTAAAAACATATTGCAATTAAACATATGTATGATATAATATGAAATAAAAGTACATACATATTAGATATTTACTTACAATTACTTATTTTATTCGGTCATAGCCTTCAAATATTCTAAACATCTTGGCATTTCAAAATATATTTAACTTCCCATAGGGTAAGTTATAGCAATCGCAAAAAGTCCAAAATTGAAATTTTTTAAATATCTTTACGCTTCAAAGGTTTTCGAACATTTTGGCATACCTTTGGTGTGTGTGCGGATACACCGATCAACCGATTTGAATAATTCAAAAAATATTCGATTTGTTTTGATAAGGAGACGTCCTGATTAGTTTTTGGCAAAGGCAGGTCTAGCCGTTCCAATAATACGGGGCAAAAAGTGCCATAAACGGTAACTCAGTTTTTAAAAGAACGGAGCGTCCGATTTTAATAATTCAAAAAACATTTTACTTGTATTGACAAGATGAAAAACTGATTAATTATGGGAAAGCAGGTCCAGCGGTTTTGGACTCTCAATAAAAATAAGTTAAAAAAATGTCATTTGGCGGTCAAAACTGTTAATTGGACATATTTACATCTAATTATCAGATATTTTATAGAGATTTTAATAATGTGTAAACATTTTGTGTAAATTTTTTTGGGTTCTGTACCAATATTTTTAATTACGGTACGGGAAGTTCCAGCAATGTACCTTAAGGCACGATGCCATGCACCCCACTAGTTTTTTTTTTTAATTACAATTTAAATAGTAAATGATTACTATACGCACTAATATACTCGTCAATACATGAAATTCAGCCACTTCTTTATGACGAACATATTGGTCAATCACAGTTAATTAGTTAATTTAAATGTTCATACAGTTTCACTAACTTATTAACATAGAAATTTTAACATATTATCTCACCGGCTATATAAAAATAAATTACAACTCTTACATTGTTGTTTATTGTTTGCCATATGTGGAAAATGTCATAGGTGTTGATTGAAATATGATTAAATAATTGTAGATACAATCTCATACAATTTAAAGGTTGTTTTATCTAAAATAGAGTAGGCAGTTTCTCCAATGATTTAAACGACTTTAAAGCCAAGCATCTTTGTTATAAAATATTTTCTTGGTCTTTGATACTTGAATTTCTTAATAAATTATGCAATAAGCAGCTTTTGAATATGATTGAAAAAAGAGTTCATTTTTGGATAATTGCTCGTCAACCAGGTAAGATAGGAGTTTGAACAAGAATTAGAGAAATTGTCATTTAGGCAAAAATAATGACAAAAAACTTTTATTTCAAAACTCTTTATAACTACCACTGGCTAGTATTTTAAACGATTATTCTACACTTTAGTCATAATAATTACTGAATGTCTTGTAGGCAGTTGCAATTGGAAAAATAAGTTCTATACTCCTATCTGTTGGCGAATAAATCGCAGAAAACTCGAAATATAGCCTGATAAAAAAACTCTAAAAATTTGCCATTTTTTGGAAAGAATTTATTCACTCGGATTGAGCTGATAATTGCAGAGTCTATTTGATATGAATTTAGAAATATGATACAGTATTTATTACTAATAGTTTTCGAGTTATAGACGAAGTTAGGGTTAAGCAGTGTTCGAAAATGATCGAAAAAAAAATCTATTGTTTCGACAATTACTCGGCATTCAGAGCATATATGGAGTTCTAGAAGAAGAATTAGAGAAATTGTCATTTAAAAATATTGTCAAAAAACTTTTATTTCAATACTTCTATTTATTTTCGAATTAATTACAGAAAAATGGACATATAGCCTGATAAAAAAGACTAAAAAATTTTTTATGATCGAAAAAAATGTTCATTGTTGGATTGGTCCGCATCCAGAGCATATACAAAGTTCAAGAACAAGAGTTGAGCAATTGTCATTTAGACAAGAATAACGTCAAAAAATTATTTGATTACTTCTATGTATTGTCGAGTAAATCACATAAAACTCAAAATCGTCAAATTATGAAAAAAACATATATACATTAGGGTGGTCCTTAATATAGACATTTTCGAATTTTCTTGCTCCCAAGGGCTCAAATGGTTCCATATTGATAAAAAACAATTCTCTGAAAGTTTTAGCTCTTAATATTGTCTTTTAGATAGAGCGCAATTCAATCAAAGTTTTGTATGGAAATAGAATGAAGTTTTGTATGGAAATAGATGAAGTTTTTCACTGATATAGGTATATTTTTGATTAGTAATCTGTATTATTCTGTGTGTAATGTGAAGTTGACCGTTAGTGATTTTTAAATATTTTATCCGATTACGGCGCTGGATATTTTCTACTAGAACAACAAATCTTTTTCCAGCGTTTGCTCCGGCGTGTTTTAGTTTAGGTTAGATAACCTATCGTATCTCTTATCATATCGCATTGAACCCATTGCGAATGTTTTGACCGGTGGTACCTCCAATTCGCGTATCAGCGTTGTGATCACGCACACGTCAATTCAGAGACAACTTGTGGCTGAGTATGCGTATACCAAGAGTCGTAAATAACTTACACACGAAATACGAAAATATCGACAATGAACAACATAGCCGGTTTATGTCTAGCTAGATCTGTTTTGTCTCCGAAAGGCTTATTTGTTCACATTTCACCTTTAGTAACCGTGCAATATACCTACGGTATAGGTAATTTTTACATAATCCATTGAATGAATTAGTGATGCATGGCATTGTGCCAAATTGTTGGAATTTTCCATACCAAAAATTAATTTCTTTAAAAAGCTTTAATTTTTTTTAAAAACTTTGAAACAATGATATTTTTCAGAATTTTATGTTTTTGAAAAAAAATAACTTTTTTTCAAACGATAGTGTGGCTGTTTTAGAACAAAAATATCGAATCATTAAAACTGTAAACAAAATTTATACTTATTATTAAAATCTCTATAAAATATCTCTTAATTTGATGTGCATATGTCTAATGATCAATTTTGACCGCTCAGTGGTCAAGTGGAAGTGAAAAATTTTTCGTCCACGTTTCAGCCCGCAATTCTGAATCGATTTTGAAAATTCAAAAACTGTTCGAAACATGATGGTTGGGAATCGACCTGATTAGTTTTTGGTAAAGATCGGCCGGGCCGTTTTCTTGTAATAAGGTGTTAAAATTTTTTTTTTCAACGATTTTCATGATTTTTTTTTTGACGGTAGATACCATAGTCTTATAGATCATACTAGAATATTACGGTCCTACGACAAGTCTTTTAATTTTAAATAATCGTCAAAGTTTGATAAAATTAGTGACGTTTTTTTGGCGTTTGTGAAAATTATAACTCATCGGCGTTTGCTCAAAAATGAGCAATTGGCTTTTAAATTTCAAAAATTTAAAAGCCAATCGATGTATTTTGAAGTGGATTATTTTTTTCTCCGTTTTGTGCAGCGATCGGCCGAGCCATTTCTTTGTTAGTTGGAAAAAAGTGTTAAACTTTTCGTCCACATTTAAACTCATACCACCGAATCGATTTTCAATTTTTTTTGTCGATATATATCATGGTCTTATAGAACTTACTGAAATATTACGGCCTTACGACAAGTAGTTTAATTTAAAAAATTCATCAAAGTTTGAGAAAATGAGTAGTTTTTTTTGGCGTTTGTTAAAATTAAAATTAGATGATTTACTTGGTATAACGATAGATTGTTCGTTCATTTACAATTATGTGTAATGAAGCCACTCGGAATACTTTTAATCACTCATAAATTAATTTATTTTTATTGATTAAATCGATTATTTACACATATCGGGAAGTTCATGTAACTTGCCTCAAGGAAAAATACCAATACCAACTAGTTTACTTTTTTTTACTCGATCTCTGAAACACATTGACCTGTCTCCGCAAAAATTTAAACGGTACTTCATTTTGTCAACACAAATAAAACGTTTTTTGAATTATTCAAGTCGGAAGGCTCCGTTCGCTCAAAAACTGAATTACCATTTCTGTCTCTTTTTGCCCCGTATCTCCAAAACGGCTAGACCTGCCTTTGCCTAAAACTAATCAGCACGTTTTGTTTTCAGTAGGAATCGAATGTTTTTGAATTATTCTAATCGGTTTATCCGTGTTCCCGAAATCGTTGACAAAAATTTGTTTCCGCACACACACACACACTTTATGTTTCAGGGTTTCTGAACATTTTGGCACACATCATTTTTTTCTAAGGTATGCCAAAATGTTCAGAAAATCTGAAACATAATGATATATAAATATTTTTATTTTCGATTTTTTGCGATTACTTTAACATACCCTACGGAAACTAAATAAGTTTAATGTGGACATTTGATGATTGTCTAGACTGTATCACAGGCTTTAAAACTTTTTCAATTTATGGACCCCTGGAGATCTATGTATACCACTTTGGAAATCAATGATTGATCTAGACTCCAGTCCAGATCGATCAGTATTGCTTATATATAATTCAGTGCACACTGAACAATCGTATTTGCAATACAATACTCAATTATTAGTGCATTTTTTATAATTTTATAATTCATAGCCTGCAGCTTCATGTGGCATGCGATAGTAGTATGTACTTGAAATGTAATAATCCTATATAAGCCAACGACATGCTTTGCAATTCATAATTGTTTCGAAAACATCTGCTTTATTAAATGGTTTACCTATAGCAGAGCAGATGGGCTACAATTCTATTATATTTTTTCTAAATCTGGTTTAAGTAATGCGAGAAGGACACTAAGCAAAATTTCAAATGGTTAGTTGAATATAATTTCCATAGGTACAGTAAAAACTTATTTTTCAAATTGCGATCTGATCATATTACAGACTTTTAGTAATTTTTGTAGGCATATGATATATGGCTTGTTTTTTTGTGGACAACCCAGTAGTTGTCTTATCCAGTTTTGACCTATGACTTATACTTTCTGATTTCTTATTATACTAAAAAGACATAAACAGAGAACATTTATAGTGTATAGTTAAGCACCTTTTGAGACTCATTTTAAATTGGTAATGGCAAATTAATGTGATTAACCTTTAAGAGTTTATTGACGCTCTGCTAATTTACTTGTTGGATGCTTGTTTTTGATAAGCTTCACCAGTTTGATTAGAAATAGACCTAATTTTTTTCAATCGATTTTAATTCTTCGGAAGTTACATTGATACCTTTATTCGACAATGTGTTTTAGTTATTAATAAAACCATTTCTGTTACTTCAGCTTACATTTGACCAACCTAAATTCACAAGAAAGCATTGTTATAGTCTACATCAACAAGAAAGCATTGTTATAGTCTACATCTGATAATCAGATTCATGTAAATTCCTCGATGATCGTGACAAAATGCCCATTCCCATAAATGGTATTCGCAGAACTCGAATTATCTCCGTCAGATCCAAATTGGGGCGTATGAAAACAGTTGCTTTTTATCTCTGTTGTTACTGCACCAAATGCCTCTCGTTATCATTCCTTGATTGTGGAACTGTTTGCACAGCGACTCTGTGCTCCAAATTGCACCCGACAGCATCTCGCCTCCGCTTTTCGCTGATAGGAATAGTTGCATAAGAAAAAATAGCACACTTTGCTATTATAAAAGGCTGTCGACCTCTTCAGCGGAATCGGCAGACTTTTTATGTTTAAATGAGATAGTGGATAAAAGACTCAGGCAGATAGTGGGAAAATGATCACACAGCTGCATTTTTATCTTTATAGTATATAAACAGATTTTGGACGTATTTCATCAACGTTTTTGAATCTTGGTGGTAAAATAATTTGTTTTTGAATGGGTTGTTTGCCTTAAGACATACTTATATGTCAGATGTTGGTAACCAGAGTGGACCATCCCAAATATACCTGAACGCCATTAAATCATATCAAAAAATTAGCTATTTTTAGTTTGAATACTACTTATCATTTATCTCTACATAATTTTAGTTGATGTTTTTTTTATAATATGGATGAAATAGAAGCTCAATGGTCTATTCTGGGTTTTTGAAAAACGTGGAACAACCTTGGAGCCAGAGCAGATTTTTTGTTGTCATTCAACGACTAATAATAATTATATGTTTACTAGCAAACCCGACGAACTCCGTTTCGCCACCAGATGGTTTTGTGAGAAAGATGAAGAAATTTTTTGTTTGTTTTATATTTGAAAAAGAAAAATTTGATTTTATTACACAACAGTAATAAATTTATAGCGATCACAAAAATGAAGTGTTTTTTAGTTGGACTTCTCTCAGTAAATGAAAGTGAATCCGCAAATTATCCGTTTCATTGAAGTGCTCTTTGGTAAACTACATTTTTTGTTTTTTGGTCTGACGTTAACACAAAGAAAGCGGATGGTTTCCCGACTCGTGAATAGGCAACGTATAACTGCCCATGTAAAAAACAATGATTTTCTAAATTTATCCCGCAAACACTAAGCAATTGGCCTTGTGACTTGTTAATTGTCATTGCAAACGCAAGGCGAACTGGAAATTGCAATCGTTTGAAGTCAAACGGAAGATCAGTCGGAATCATTGGTATTACACCAAATCGCCAGCAATTTTTGATATACCCGACTTATTTATATATATATATATATGTAGATTACAGTTTGGCAACGTCTTTTAGTGAAAAACTCATCATATCTCACCGTATCTCAGATTGCCCCGATTTGTGGGATGGACCACTCTGTTTACCAACTTCTCATTTGTCAGTCAATTTATTGCAATTGGTAACGTGTCCCTTACTAAATGTCGCAATACATAAAAATAGCTTATGATACATAAGAATATGTATGTAAAGAGATATAGAGAAAAAGCATCCCCGTCATTCTATTCATTCAGATTTCTTGCTGAATTAAATTTCAACGCATTGCACCAGATTCATTGCAGACCACCCGACGAAATAAGCACGACTTGTAGCATCGGTCGTGTCGTAAACATCAGCGAACCTTGACTGCGTTACGTGGGTTCCAGGAAACAGCAAATGCGCTCATTTCTCTCGTTCGTGGACTATGTATCAGGGCCGCATAATAAAATAAAATACTGCTACTATAGAATTTAATCTAGTGGTTAAAGGCCATAAAAAGGCTAAGTAGCATTGTGCCTTAAGGCAAATTGCTAGAACTTTCTGTACCATAATTTGACATTTTTAAAAGCTTTTAAAAATTTTGAAAATTTGGAAAAACCAGATTTTTCGTGAAATTTTGAAATTTTTGGCTTCAGGACTTTCTTGAAATATTTGTTTGGAGTCTAAAACAATTGTCTTGTGAACTTTAAACAATATGAATCTTGGTGCGGTACCCAACAAAATGGAACCAAAATTTCTACTCATTATTAAAATGTCTGTAAAATATCTGATAGTTTGATATGCATATGTGTAATTATCATTTTTCACCGCCAAATGCTAATTTTTGAAACATTTCCTTCGTACCTCCGAAACCGCTGCCTCTGCCTTTCTAGTTTAACCAGTTCTTCATCCTGCCAATACAAGTAAAATGCTTTATGAATCATTCTAATCGGATACGCCGTTTTCTCAAAAACAGACTTGCCATTTTTTGCACTTTTTCACCGTATCTTTGAAACGGCTGGACTTGCCATTACCAAAAACTAATAGCACGGAATCGAATGCTCTTTGAATCATTCAAAACGGTTAATCCGTGTTCTCAAAATCGCCGATAAAAATTGTATCAGCATACACACACATACATACATCAATTTTTTCAAAGGTATGGCAACATGGTCAGAAACATTTAAAACGTAAAGATATGCAAAAATTTTTATTTTCGAATTTTTTGCAATTACTATAATTTACCTTATGGGAAGTTAATGAATCTTAATTTCATAACGTTGTCAGAACAACCAATATTAATATTTATTACCTTTGCTAGACTTTTCAACCTGAAATAACCTACCATTAATACCAAATTCATTCATTTTTATCAAAAAATTGTTCAAACATTTTCTTTTGTTTAATTTTCATATATATACTTATAATTACTGATTTTGTCTTTCACTAATTTTTTTAATGTAAAATCAATATAGCATAATTACAGCTAAACATTTATAGCATTCATTTTGTTATACCTTTGTTTATATATTTCATTTTGGATACAATTTTTTGTCCACGATTTCAGGAGCAAGGATTAACCGATTTGAATGATTTTAAAAGCATTGGATTGTAGATACAGAGAAAAAAAAGTGCAGAAAATTGCAGTTTATTTTTTTTGCATAATTCATATAAATATGAGATAGGGACCTAGGATGCAATCATTTTAACTGGACTCGATTTGGTCGTCACCCAAATATAAGCACTTATATTATATTAGATCTATAAAATATGAATAATGACATTTAAATAATTTTTAATAAATTTTTTAATTGAATATTTTTATTCCTCCAATGTTTAATTGTGGTACAAAAAGTTCCAGCAATTTGTCTTAAGGCACAATACCATGCACCACTAGTTTTTGCTTACGGTGGTTCGGGGGCGCCGGTTAATTGATACGACAGATATGGTGGTAGATACTTCAGGTACTTTTGTGTTATGGATAACAATACATTTTTTTTATAATTTTATTTGAACAGCGATCAAAACTTATGGGTTCTATGAGCTGTTGTGATTAACATCTTACAAACTACGTTTGTTTTATTACAGATGGCAACCCAAACAGTTGTCACATCTCTTCTGTATGATAAATTTTTATTACAATCTCTGTAATAGGGCAAGTATGGTGAAATAATGCTGGGTGAGGGCTATTTTCACTTGGAAACATATTGCTATCTATATTTCCAAGTGAAAATCGTTGTCAATGTTGCCTGACAACAGGCGGCTCGAAGTGGGTATCGAATCCGGTACCTCTGAAACAAGTCCCGATAACAATACATAAAAAAATATTTGGACGCACTGTTTGAAATGTAGTCCGAAGTGGTCTACGTGAAAGTTAAATTCGGTTCTGTTTAATGATTTGTATACATAATACGAAAGCATACAGTTGCGAATAATCAAATGTCGCCGTAGTGCACTGATTGAATGCGCGTTTCCTACCGCCCTCTTTTCGGTTTATTTTTGTTTTAAATATAGTTGTGTCTCGTGAGCAGGCGGACTGCTCTCGACTGCTCTCGAAGCAGCCGGCTTGCTGCTGCGGCTCTTTGCCCTTTCATGTGTGTAGGTGACATAACGCACGCAATGTGTGGTCGCGGACAACTTCTGCCTAGTGGTTAAAATAATAAATGTACGGCAACTATCACAGGCATCGAGGCGACGGTTCTCTGAAAATCCTTATTATGTATTTATATTTAATGTGACACAGCATGGTTAATAAATTGAGAAGTTCACAGCTGGCGCTAATCGCTTCGATGTTTTAAATGAAAATCTGCTTATAGACACGACGAATCATATTTTGTGGTACAGAAGTTGAACCATTGAATGTTTTTCACTTCACCATATAATTTACAACTGCTCTTAGCTACACATGTTATCACGTAAAATTGAGAACATAGCATAGATATGTTAACTGAGAATAGGCCCATTGAAGTAAAAGTAACTGGTAACTTTTACTAATGAGCTAATTCTGCTATAAAATAGACCATTGTTATGGCAAGGCTATGTTACGCTGCATAGCCTTGCCATAACATTGGTCTATTTTACGGCGGAATTGGTCCATAAATAGAAATTACCAGTTACTTTTACTTCAACGGGCCTATTCTCGGGTAACATATCTATATTTTGTTCTCAGTCCCCGTGATGACATATTGTAAATAAGAGTATTTTCAAATTTTGGTATTCTCGGTGTAACAATTTAATTTTGATAAATCATGTTTCCAAATATAGTCAAAAGTGTAGAGCAGGATTCAAAGGCCTATGGGTAAAAAATCCACCACCATTATGTCAAAAGCAAATAAAATATAGAATTGTTTAATTATACTATTTTAAAGTTGAAGGCAAAAGATGTATAACCAGCCATCACCTTAATTCTTACGATATCTCTATCAGGAAATAAACGACCAAGTATCAATATCAATATAGTATAACAAAAGTATTTTTTAGAATTGTTAGCTTCTTAGTTTTGAGCTTTTTAAGTTAGTTTATGATAACTAACTTAAACTTAACTTAACTAATATTTTTTTTTAATATACTTTATTGAATTGTTTTATAAGATGTAATGTGATTTTTAAGTTAGAACATTTTTTTATATAACCTCTATAACAACATACATGTGGGCGGGTAAAAAGAACAACTAAATCTTTACACTGGTAAAGGTGTAAATAATGAGAAAATAGTAATATACCAAATCTATTTTACCAAAAGAAAATTAATAGTTGTTCTAATTCTGCTGATGAATATTTCTGATAAAGTACTAGATCAAGGTTATATACAGTGTGAACTTTGTAAAAAATGTGCACATAAACTTTATGCTCTGCATTGGTTGAATAACGTAGTTATTATTTCGTAATAATCTTTTAAAATTCAAAATAAGATACTAGAACTTTTAGCCCTCTGGTGGTCTCTATTTATTCCGCCTATGGGGTAAAAAGCACCAGATAACAAATATTAGAAAAATAGTAAAAAAACATTGTTATATAAATATAAATTAACTGCGAATTTTACTGAACATAGTTTGATAGTTATTTGTTTGATATGTGCTATGTGTTGTGATGTGGTTTATTTGGTTTGGACAGTATAACTATCGAAAATCAAATTGGACCGTTCTACCCCGCCCTGCGCTATGTTGCATATATTGGCTTACGGCTTTAAAGAATAAAAAATGAAATAATAAGTAAATATTTGATAATATTCAAACTATTAATCAGTGAACTGTTTTGAGATTGAATCTTTCAACTTTCCTGTTACTGCCCTCGAGTTTCTGTATAATGAAAATTATTATAAATCTCTGCCGTGTGTAAAGGGTTATAACAATATATGTGTGACTACATAATTTACGTCTATCAAACCTACAAAAAAAAGTATTTTTTCCAGGTAACTCAACATGCGACGATTATTTCTTCTACGTATACCTGTGTTACCTTGGTTTCTGTTTAGATGATTGGCTCACGCTCGAAATATCGCAATGTTGAACGTGCGTTCTTGTAACAATTTTCTAACGATATTCGTTAATGCTGTTTATGGTCAAAAAACCTTGATTAGTGAATAAGTCGAAAACAATGATGAGTTGACCAGTTTGAGTAGATGAATGAATTCGAAAATAGAAGTAGGAAAATTGAAAAAACCCATTAATTTGCGGTGTATTTGGAAAATTGTATCCTTACATACATACACACACGTCTATTTTTTTCTAAGGAGGCGTTCATTAATTACGTGATCGATTTATCAAGAATTTTTGGATCTTTTCCTCCTCCTTGGTGATACATGGTGATATTCAAAATAACCCTTCTTCCTTCATCAAACATAACGTGTATTTTTAGTTATGAGAAAAAATGGTAAAATTGTTGATTTCTTTTCCAAAAATAAATACACATGATATCTCTCTATACCCCTTCCCTCACGTGATTGTTCGTGATTTTTTGTCATCCCCCCTCCCCTTAAAAACCTCACGTAAATAATGGACGCCTCCTAAAGTGTGCCAAAATGTTTAGAAACTTTCAAAACGTGAAGATATGCAAAAATTTTCATTTTCGATTTTGGGACGATTACAATTACTTACCCTACGAAAAGTTAAAAAATAACAGGTATCAAACGAACAACTATCTAACTATATTCAGTAAAATTTCCAACAAACTTTTCATTGTATGATGAACCATGTTTTTTGGATCTTTTTACTCATGGACCTTTTAAGCCTTGCTGTATCCTATATAAAAAATACTCCACATAGTTTTTTCTAACTCTAAAAACATTCTTTAATTGGCATTTTTTATAAATTTTTGTTTCTTATTTTCTTCAGTCACATGATTGTATACTTTGAATACAACGTAGTAAATATTTATTAGCTAAATCTATGTCAACGTGTAGATAAAACGTGCCTGGCAAGCGATTCCATTTTTGAACTAATTAAATCGGGTACTCTTGTGATAATGCATTTATTGATGAACTAATAAAACTTTGTAACAATATGTATAATGATCCATTGTTTTATATGCAATTTTGCATAATTAATATTTTATATTATTTTTATATTGATTGAACACATTTTACATGATTGGATGTAGCAGTGGATTTTATATTTGACAAATTTTGATACCAGTTTATCAACTAATTATAATACAAATTGCAAAAATACCAAGAAATTAAATCGAAAACAAGATGATTTTGTTTTACGTTTTTATGCAAATTTGAATGAATGTAGATTGTAGAGTTCTATATGGGATTTCGCTGTGAAGCAATTAATTGTCAAATAAATAAAATTAAATTTTTGTGAGTGGTTTCTAATTTCAATTTTATAACTAAATGTAAGTGGCATTTTATCTTTAGACAAATTGCAAAAACTTCCCTAAGCTCATAAATAACCGACTTAATTAATAATAATCAAAATTTAGTAACTTTTAAAATTGTGACCATGGTATTTTGATATCTTAACATTGCCCATTATGCAAAATTTTGATGAATATTCATAATTTTACCAATTTTTGTAGGCCTATAATATTTTAGCATATTTGTTAAGAGCAAAAACTCTATAATTATGCAAAGTTTATTTAAAACAAAGGAAGAAAACAACAATTAATTACGAAGAAACGACTTGGTCGATCTTTACCAAAAACAAATCCCAACTGATGTCTTTCGAAAAGTTATTGATTTTTAAAAATTTGTTCAGGAAGTTTGGCGAAAAGTTTTGCACTTTTCTACTGAAAGAAATGATTTGACCAAACATATGGCAAAATTAATCAACACAAGACTTTATAGAGATTCGTCGATTGGGTATTAAATTTTAAAATTTTGCGGAAAAGTCAAATTATGGGACTCATACATACATACTTTTTCCAATTTTGGTGTCAAATAATTCAAAATAGCTTAAAACGTCGGGAGTACATGAAATTAGCAAATCGCTTTTTCTGACGAAAACTTTTCATTTAGGAAATTAAAAAACAAGATGTATATGTTTTGAATTATTAAATTTTCACACACAAGACACAGAATGCATTAGAAATTTCTCGTTTATCATGAAAATGATTAATGATGATGAGGTTTACTTATATCTAGAATTTACTACAGAATGTGCCTAAATCTAAAATCTTGAAAGTACACACTAATTATAACTCAATGCTAAAGATTTTTTTAGCTGAAGAACAAAAAGCAGAGGAAATTGATATTTACATCGATTGACTAATTTATCATCAATAATACTGTATTTATGTTACGTAGTTATGAAATGTATTAAAATCTCCTTCGATTAACTCAGATTGTTGGGTTATAATTTAATCCTTGTATCTGTGGACTGTATTAAACACTGATTTGTTTGTATATTATGTATTTGTTGCAGTTCTTATTGAAAACACTTATTTGTTACTAAGTTATAGTGAAAGAAGATATATTTATTTATTATTTACTATACATGTTGTTTCGCGGACTTTACTTTTAGAAGTAAACTACTCGTTCAATTAAAACACTCCGCTACCCCCTCTACCAGGGGTAGCAACCATTCCGTGTAAAGCTTAATGCCCTGAAGGTTGTCACTTTCATGGCTAATATAATAAAATGAAAATACGTCCGAACAAATACAATCTATTTTGGACGTACACACGTACTTATTTTAATTCTAGTGTCAAATGATTCAGAATGGCTTGAAACGTCGGGAGAACATTATCAAATCAAATCAAATTTCTGATGATAACATAGACTATTTCTTCGGTAAGACAAAAAACAAGATGTAATTTAAAAATTATTAAATTTTCACACGCAAGACATGAAATGCATTAGAATCATGAAAATGATTAATGATGATGAGATTTACTTATGTCTAGAATTTACTACAGAATGTGCCTAAATCTAAAATCTTGAAAGTACACACTAATTATAACTCACTGCTAAAGATTTTTTCTTAACTGAAGAACAAAAAGCAAAGGAAATTGATATTTACATCGGTTGACTAATTTTTAACTTCCCGTAGGGTAAGTTATAGTAATCGCAAAAAAATCGAAAATGAAAATTTTTATATATCTTTACGTTTCAGAGGTTTCTGAATATTTTGGCATACCTTAGAAAAAATGGATGTATGTGTGTGTGTGTGTGTGTGTGTGTGTGTGTGTGTGTGCGTGTGTGTATGTATGTGCGGATACAAATTTTCGTCGACGATTTCGGGAACACGGATCAACCGATTTGAATAATTCAAAAAACATTCGATTCGTATTGATAAGGAGACGTGCTGATTAGTTTTTGGCGAAGGCAGGTCCAGCCGTTCCGGAGATACGGGGCAAAAAATGCCGAAAACGGTAACTCAGTTTTAAAGAGAACGGAGTGTCCGATTTTAATAATTCAAAAAACATTTTACTTGTATTGACAAGATAAAGAATTGATCAAATTTTCATACAGGCAGGTCTAGCGGTTTCGGAGATATAACAAAAAAAGTAAAAAAAAATGCCATTTGGCGGTCAAAAATGATCATTAGACATATGCACATCAAATTTTCAGATATTTTATAGAGATTTTAACAATAAGTATAAATTTTGTTTATTTTCCTATGGGTTCCGTATCAATGTTTACCCGTTAGACAGCGACGCCGCGCTTACGCGCTTTATATTTCGTCTCTATGCAGTTAAAGCAGTACGATTGCTCTGAAAAACAAGTTCAAATCTTCCAAAATATGTCAAAATAAAGAAAACATTTTTCTAAAAAAAAAAAATAATAAAAAAAAAAATTTTAAAAAAAAATTTTTTTTTTAAAAAAAATTTTTTTCATAAAAAAGTAATTTTTTATCCAATTTATAGTTTCTTATTTTTTCGAAGTAAATTTTTTTCAATTTTTCAATTTTAATCGTTTTTAAAAAAAATAATAATTTTTGGTACGGGAAGTTCCAGCAATTTGCCTTAAGGCACGATGCCTTAATTGCCTTAAGACAGAATTCCACTTACAGCTAGTTTTTTATCATCAATAATACGATCTATTTTCGACGGACGGTGCATCTAGAGAACTGTTTTAGCTCAAAAACGAAGCACACATCACAAGCCCGTAGAGTTTGATGGGTTTTTCTCTATTTTGTCAGCATCAGTGTAATTACGGGTGCACAACCTCATTAACAGAGTACGGAACATTTTCGTTATTAGTCAGTTGATTGCATAATCATTTATAATTATGTGCTTTATGATGCGCGTCTCATTTCCGTTACATGTTAATTTCTATTTTGTTTTCAAAGGCAGACACATAGAAACCGACATATATAAACAACTGTTTATTGTTACTGAAATTTACGATAATTAATGGAACACATTATTGTTTTTGAGAAACAAAGGCGGCTGCAAAAAACATTTGCGATGGTACACTTTTTCAATCAACAGTTGGTGAATCAACTGTAAAAACTGAATTTACTTGACAAAAAGTTAATTTTATTTGAAACTTTTCACTAAATCTTCGGTAAAAATGATTTTCATGTATAATACAAGGAAAGTTGTTGTACTTTTCCCCTACATTACAATTTTTAACTTCCCGTAGAGTAAGTAAAAAAAAATCGAAATAAAAAAAATTGTATATCAAGCCTCCTCAACATTTTGGCACACCTTAAAAAAATGGATGTTGTATCTATGTGTGTATGTGTGCATGCGTATGGATATAAATTTTTGTCGTCGATTTAAAAAGCACGGATCAACCGATTTGAATGATTCAATAAAACATTCAATTCTCATTAAATTGCCAAAAAAGGAAATTCAGTCTTTGAGAGAACGGAGCGTCCGATTTGAATGATTCTAAAAACATTTCACTTGTATTGACGGAATGAAGAATTAATAAATTTTTATGTAAAGGCAGGTCTATCGGTTTTGGAGATCCATAAATAAGTTGAAAGAACATGCCATTTCGCGGTCAAAAATGATCATTAAACATAAGCATATCAAATATCAGATATTTTATAGAGATTTCAATAATAAGTCTAAAGTTTTTAACCCAATTTTTTGGGTTCCGTACCAATGTTTATAATATTTAAAGTTTGCTTATATAGTCAAATAATTTTTTTCGACACTTTCGACACATTTTCAAAATTTTCAAAATTTTAAATTAACGTCGAAAAGTTTCAGCAATTTGGTTTATGGCACGTTGCCAAACACCACTAGTTTTTTTATAGCAAATAAAATAAATTGGAAATTTTTGAAATGTGATCAAGGCTGGAAAATACCGGAAAATAGCGTTTTTGAAATGGAATCAATATTTTAACCAAAGATAAAATTTAGTAATAAAAGTTAAATTTCATGAAATTTCATTGAATTTTATTAAATAATTTTAAATTTAAAGTTTTCCAAAAGGATTCCAATTTGTTTTTTTTTTTTGGATTCCAATGCCTTTATTATAATTATTTAATTCCCACATTTTGTACTATCAATATATCGAAAGAAACCTAAAATGTTTTAGTGCATTTTTTTTTAAATTCTTTATCAAGAACGATTTTTAAATATCAGTATTTTTTTTATTGTAACGTGCCTTAAACCTATGTCACATTTATTATTAATATAAATAAAAAATTATAGTGTTTATATTATTATTTTTAGATATTAAATATGTAGGAAAAAATATAGTAATCTCCTTTAGATGTATTATTTAACTCTCAACTCTCTTAGATAAAACACAGACTTTTGCATATTTTGAATTTATTACTAGTATTGTATAAAAATATAATTTATACAATTTAAGTTATGAATAATTTATATGAACAATATGAAATATCAATTTTTAACAATGAAATCTATCTCACAATCAGTCAAAATGCAATTGTTAGTACAAAACATATAGACTTATCGCTATTTATGTACAAAATTTTATATAAAATATATTTATTGTAAATGTATTTCTCGAAAAATAGTAATTTTTATAAATTTTTATGGCATTAGAAAGTCCCTGATAATACTTAAAAATACTTTGTAATATTAAGTTTTGAAACATACATAATTTAAGTACAGATGTAACGATACAAGCAATATTTTCTTTGATATTTCGCTTATGGCAACGAAAATATATCGATAATATATTTTGATTTATATATAGTAATTGATTTAATATTTTATTGGAAACAAAAGTTTAAAATAGTTTTGCTTAACTATTATTTATTAAATAATTATTATGCATCATTTTAAAATCAGTCATCATTCATCATAAATATCGATATTCGTATTTCAATATATCGTCACACCTCAATTAATTTATGTATCAATTATATTGATTGATTTATTTGCGAATTTCTCAGTTATGAAAATGCAGCAATGCCTGTGATAGCTCTTCCTAGAATAAGTGCGTGGATATCATGTGTACCTGAAAAATATTAAATTTATTTGACATATTATTAATTGTGATCATAACTAATTTATTACATCATAATAAAACTTGTTTGGCATTCTGGTATCAATAAATCGACTGCATAAAAAGTCGACGTGTAGTCACAAATTTTATTAGGCAACTGAGTGCTTAATTAGTAAGAATAACAAACTCGTTATAAATTAATGAATTTATAATTTCAGAATAGGTTAAATTTGATTAATTTTTAACCTTAAACTTTTCGGTTATATGAAGAATTAAACTGAGCTCAAGAACAAATAATAATTAAATTTTATCAAAAAAAAAGTGAAATTAATTAAGCGATACACAATGATGAAGCACAAATAAACACATTGCATTGAAAATAAGTAATGAAAAAACGCGTTATTGATTTTTTTTATAAAAAGCGATAATAATTACTTGTTCAATGAGCTGTCTTTGTTATCGTACATATTAACCCAGTATTTTTCTCGAGGGGGCAACCCCAAAAATAGTAAATATAAAAGTGAATTAAGTTAAAAAAGCAATTTTACAAGAGTTAAATTAAATAAATAATTGTTACAACTTAGCTGATTAATATTTCTAACAAAATACCAGATCAAGGTTATATACAGTGTTATCTCTGTAAAAAAATGTACCTACGAAATACCAGATCAAGGTTATACAGTGTTATCTCTGAAAAAATGTACCTATAAAATTTATATTTTTTATTGGTTGAATAATGTAGCTATTAATTTGTAAAATTCCTTTAAAATTTGCTGTTCTATTTAAAGGTGTAAAAGGGACAGATAACAAAGTAAAAAAAAAACAATAAAGAAACACATTTTTAGTATTAGGAATCAACTTTTAATGAACATAGTTCGATAGTTGTTGGTTAGACACGTGTTATGCTTTGTGATGTAGTTCATTTGAATTAGACAGTATAAATACCTAAAGTCAAATTGGACCTTTGTGCCCCGCCCAACCCTATATATTTTGCAGCAATGCTAAGGCAATTTTCACTTGAGATTATAATTGAGATATATAACCTCATGAAGAAATTTGATATCATACTGCTTGATATCGAGCTGACCGAGGTTGGGATGAAACTCAGGACTAGTTTGTGCTAGCCTACGTTCTTAAACAGTAGGGTTAAATGTTTGAAAATACAATTTATATAAAATTTTAATATTTATTATTGTTATAATTTTAGTATTAACTATATTTTATAAGTTTGAAAACCAGCGAAGGAACAATTGTAATTATTAATTATTTATCTAAATACAACTGAACGAATGCTTAACATCAAGTTGTTACGAATATATACCAGTTTATTTATTACTGTGACACAGGTTTATGACTATAATTATGCAAAGTGAGTTATGGTGTCTAGTTATGCAAATATTAATTATAAACAGGAATTATATATCTTAAGATGAATTAATTATCTGCATCATTGTCAATGCGCGAGATACGTTGTATCAGAAAAACCTGCATGGAATTCTTTAGGAATACTAAATATTGATTCAAATTTGTTGACAAAAATAGAAAGAAGATCGTGGATTGCAAAGTTGAGCACAAATATATGTCATACGGAAGCAAATGTTGCTAATTGGGGAGATTTTTGCACGTTAATTATTGCTGAACGTTATTCGTTCTCTTTATTTTTGTTAGACGAATGCGAGACAACCAGTTTCTCGCTTTCTTGAAATATAATAAATATTTATTAAATTTGAAGATGGTATTCAACAGGTAAATCCGTGGTTTCCAACTTGTGGGACCTATACGCAATCCCTTAGGCGGGGCGCAAGCTTGTTGCAAAAAGGGCTGCTTTTAAAATTTCAAAAAAAAAAAAAAAAATTAAAAGCTTTGAAATGATATAAAAAAAGAATGAATAAATAATGATTTTCATGCATATTTTGACATAATATTTTATATAAATTTGTAGCCTGACACATGAATTATGATATCAGTTGATAAAATTAGATTCTTAGAAAAATGAAGAGGGGCGCAGGGGGTGTTGCAAAAATGTAAATAAATCATAATACTTAGTTATCGTTATAGCCCTCGTTACCATGGTAATAAAATATTTACCCATCCCAAAACAAAGTTTTTTTTTCTCGCCAGAAAATCCGATTTGCTAATTTTATGTTTTTAAGTCATTCTAAATCGTTTGGCACCAAGATTGGAAAAGTATAATTATGATGTTTGTGCGTGTATATATGGACCAAAAAACTCCTCGTCGATATTTTCTCATAAACATTCTTCTAATAAACCGTTTCCAAAAATTAAAAACGATCGGCCGAGCTGTTTCTATGCCAGAAAAAGCAACATTATTCGTCCAAAAATCCCGTTTAGCCAGAAATCCTGAACCGATTTTGAAAATTCAAAAACTTTTCTAAAGATATCAGTTAATAATCGTTGGTGGCCGTTTTTTTGTAATTAATCGAAAAATTTTTTTTCACGATTTTAATGAAACTTTTCATGATTATAGTTCTTGGTCTTAAAGAATATTCTAAAATGTTATAGGCCTACAAAAAGCGGTTTATTTATAAAATTTCATCGAAGTTAAGATTATAGCCTTGTTTTTCAATAAAATTCTATCGTTACACTTTAAAAAGTTACTAAAAATCAATTCACATCCAACTTTTTTTAAGGCAAAATGCCACTTACACCTAGTTATTTTTTCATTTCATGATATCAATAGGATAATGAAGAAAATCCAGAATATTCAGTAGATTTTCTTTAATAGCCACAAACTAGTCTTGGGTTCGATCTTAACCTGACAGCTCGATATCAAGCAGTATGATTTTAACTTTAAGTTATGGATTTCGTATATAATCTCCTAATGAAATAAAAATCACCTTTGGTGGGCGTTGCTGCAACACATACACGCAAAAACTATTAGATATACAGGGTTGGTCAAATAACTTTTTTTGTGAGAATGATACAAAAAACTACTGACTATTTTCTTATATTTTTTTTGAAAATAATTGGCACACATTTGAATTATTTTTGAAAAAAAAAGTTAGATGGCGTACCCTTTACATATCTAATGTAAATATGTAGTCAACACAAAAAAAAGAGTGGTGGACTGCTGGGTTGCCCTCTTGAGAAAAATGCTAGGTTAGAACGTATGATAGCAAACACACCTCATAGAACATGTAGTTCTGATGCATACGCTGTTATATAAATATAAAAATAATAATATTGATGATATTTCATTTTATATCCTCACCTTCGTATGTGTTGACCGCTTCGAGATTCATGCAATGCCTGATAACGTGATATTCGTCGGCGATGCCGTTCGCCCCGAGCATGTCGCGTGCAACGCGAGCTATCTCCAGGGCCTTGCCGGAATTGTTACGTTTGATCAGTGAAATCATTTCGGGGGCCACTCTGAAAATTATAAGATTTCACATGTAAATGAAATGTTATCAGTAGTTATATCAGATTTTGCTTGAAATTATAGATATAAATTAGATTCCAAGTAATATTGCTGCAAAATATGTATGTATGTGACATCACTATTAGAAAAATTTAATACAAATATCATCACCAAGTGGATAACCACTGGGTTGCCACCAAGAAACACTAGGTTAGGGCATTTAAAATTTGCTAATTAAAATATAAGATGTAAAAGATGCAAGCAGCCCAGTGAACACCGTGTGATTTGAGCGGCGGTAGCAATCTGAAATCCACAAGCGTGCCCATGTGGTGCTGTGACACCCATGTGGAATTTATGTGGATTTCAGGTTGCTACTACACTAATGAACAAATAGCGTGCTGTTTTAAAAACATTTGAAAGCCAAATTTTTACCAACATATGTTCGATACACATAGAGGATCAATTTAGGTGCCAATTCTGCCGTGAAATAGACCAATGTTACGTAGCGCTTCTCATACAAAATGGTACTAAATACTGTCAAAATACCATGTATTTGCTGTGCGATCCGCCGTTTTAGGCATGAAATGCAACTTCACTCATATGTTATTATCCCGCTTCGCCAAGATGCAGTTATGATAACATTGTTTTTTGACATTTGAGTTTTCTAGGTTTGGTTTTCTATCGAAAACGTCTGACTGCAAAGCGACCACTTGGCATTTTGACAGTATTTATACCATTTTGTATGAAAAGCGCTACGTAACATAGCCTTGCCATAACATTGGCCTATTTTAAAGGGCATAGTCAGTAGACGATATGTTTCCCACTGAAATTTCTCGACATTCCTGAATTAGAATAAAAATTAATATTATTACAGAATTTCTAATAATAAAATTCATAAATAGATATAGACCGATCTTTGAATTTTTTTCTAAAAAAGCCATGAATTTAAAGAACATGATCGCTACAACTAATAGAACTCTTAAAATGTGATGCTCGTTCAAATAAATAAAAAATTATAAGTTAGTCAAGAACATAAGCTATCGGTTTTTATCATTTTAGAATTTCTATTTGAATTACAATCTGTGTAATCCCGAGGACATTTACTATTTCATTTTTTCGACACCCTATGTGAGCTGTCAATAAACCGCCAAAATTTAAAATATGACAAATCATTCATATTTATAATTTCGTATCCATAAATTTGAATAGTATTGTGTTTATTTATTATCCTTGAATAGTTTCAGGTTGTGCATGCTCCCCCAAAACATCAGTGCAAATTAGGTTAGAATCGGAACCAGAGTTAGTAAGGATTCCCAAATGTTTTGAACAATATATAATAAATATAAAGTGCGTTATTTTTGGCAAATCAAAAAGTGCTTTATTTATTCGGATATCTGTGAAATGTTATTGCTTATAAAAATGTGAACTGTTTTAGTGTAAAATGTGAAATGTGAAATGTTTTAGTTTGTTTAGTGATGTGTAATAGGAGTACTGAAGTGGCTGCCAAATTGCTGCTAAATTGCTGTAAAAGGTAGGATTTGTGGTTTTCTTATATTTCTTGAAGATATTTCTCTTATTGGCTGTTATTTTCTAAGAAGACAACAGAATATACCAACTGGAACTCTGCTAGTTTTAATTTTAATTTTACGACTGCTATTTTTTATATAGTGCATTTTTAGTTCAAAGTAAAAGCAACACTGGTGGCTTCTACTCATTGTCATGTATTTATTAAATTTGCAATTGTCTACTAAAGACACTTGTAAATTATATTGTGGAATAAAAAAAGTTAGATTCTAGTATAAATCTAATCTATATGGTTACGTCATAATGCTTTATTGTTGTATAGGTCGGTATTAATTTCTGGAGCACTTATTTATTCATTATTTTTTCATTTTTTGTTTACCAGTATATTATGTCAATTCTTTCAAGTAAATCTTTAACTTACATATGACAATTAATAACTGGAATCAATTATGTAAAAATATTAATATGGTAAGCGATGTGATATAATTAAATAAGCGATTAAAGATGGTAATTTTAGAACTTCAAATTTTATCGAATTATAAAATTTATTTGAACAACTCTTATATTTTATAGCCTTCAAGTCTTGTGATTAAAAGCACGTTCAAACGTGTAATTTTATAGATGTTTGTCATTAGCAATATTATAATTGGATATTAGTATAAAACAATTATTTTAAAGAGATAATTATCTGA
>NW_020538040.1:173901916-173922645 GCF_003426905.1 Ctenocephalides felis | reverse complement strand
ACGACGGTAAATTTACCTTGGTTTAGATGCCGTCAAAACGTTGTTGGTCTAGGAATGCGAGATATGTCACTTGCCGCCGAAAAGCTTTCGCTAAACTTCTAATATTTCCTTGCAAGTATCACAATAATTATCAGCGCACGATATCATAACGTGAGGTTTAATATTTTCTCCACAGCTGGCATCAACAAGCTGCGGATGTGTTGTATTAGATTGCTGATCTTTAATATCAATTAAGTTGGCCGTATCCGTATATTTTGGCAACGCCAACCAAGTCATATTGTTGGCTTTTAGAATATGTAGTTGTCGACTGTTGAGTACTTTTTGTGTCACAACGAGGAGAAGACTGAGTTTGTTTAGATTCTGTGAATGGAGTTACTTGGGTGCCAATATGTTTCGTCACTTTGTCTTTGAGATTTAGTTTAGATTCAACTGGTTTGTCTTTGATTATATTTAGCAACTTAGAGAGGAAGAATTAGTATATCCATTCATACTAGATTCGTCTATCTTTTTCTGCTCTTCGCACTTTGCACATTTTTGAACAATATTTGCTGTGCAACTTGAATTTTTGTATTCGGTCTTGGCTTCTACAGCGACTTCTGCTGTGGTTGGTTTTATAGAGATTTCAACGCCAACAGATTTTTGTGCTCGGATTGACCTGGCAGAAATTATTCTTAGTTGAAACGTCATTTTGCGAGCCTATATTTTTCATGACTGGTTTTTCTTTAATAAGTTTTTGACGAATATTTTGTATTTGCAGTTCTGCTTCTAAACGCGACAACACGTCATGCATAGATAGTTCCGTTTGCATAGAGGAACTGTATCTTATAGGTTGTGGTGGAACTTCTATGCTGTCACTGCCAACACCTAAAGTTCTGCACCTGGTAGATTGAGTAGCGATCCCAACATTTCTTGTAATAACACTACACATGACTTCTGCATCACGCGTGTTTTTGATTAATTGCTCAGGCTCCGGAGTTGGTGATCGCGTTCTTGAATTTAAACTGGTTAAAGAACAAGGTTTACGCGTGTCGGGGTAATCATTTTCACTGCTGATGGTTGTATTTCTTTTGATTGCTGCATTTCACTTTCCCATTTTCTTTTCTTTTCTTCTTTAATGAAGTGATTTGCATCTAAAAGAACAAAAATTTCAATTATGCATCTGCACGTGTCTTAAATACAACATAAGTAAATTCTCATGAAGGTACCTGTAATTTAGGAATAATTTTAATTTGCTCTTCTAATTCACGAACTCTTCTAAGGCTATAAGCCATGTGTCTCCGTATATTTTGCAGTGCTGTTGTACTCTGTGCATCTTCGTCATGGCCATTTTCGTGAATATCAGGATCTGATTTCGGTAAATATTTAGGCAAAGTGCTTTTAATTTGTGTAAGCTGTAGCCGAATTGGACCTGGATAATAAATGCATTTAAAATTAATTTTATACGATAATCATAATTTATTAAAAAAATCATTCTGATTACTTGGCGAAATGTGGTTCGTACTGCGTTTTCTATAAGATCTTTCTAATGTAGATTCAAAATCTTTAACAGCTTCTTCCAGGGCTCGGTCTTTTACTAAATCCTCATAGCTACTGTACGTTGTACTCGTTGGAGTAACAGGGCTTGCCTGTAATAAGAAAAATTAATTACACTGCGGAAGGTTTTTTAAATTAACATCATTAATGAAAAATTAATCATGTTAGTTTTAAAATTATGTAGTAAAATATAGGTCCTCCAGGAATTGACCAGAAAGGTGATTCCATTTAAATGGATCATTATATGAAAATATACTTACTGGGACCGATGGAACCGATGAAATAGTAGTGGTATAGGATTCGCGCGAAGCAGGAGTCTGAGGAAGAGGCGGTAGAAGACCCAGAAGCATCTCCATGGATTGGCGCTGCTTACGTCTGCGTTTTCTGCGTAGCTCAGACGGCGTTGGGGAGCTTGGAGGCACCAGCGCCAAATTCTCGCAGTACCGTACGAAATCAAGATGGATGTGATATCCATAAGGACAGCAATCGCAACGGTCACATTCAGTCGCATTTTTTATGTGAGAATCCATTCCAGTACCGCGTGATTGCGGAGGAGCCCAGTGCCGGACAAGTCTGCGAATAGAACCAATTACATAAATATAAAACTGATAATATTAATGAAACAGCGACGTATTTGATAATATTCTGTTTATCTTGAAATAAGACGTAAATATGTAGGAATAGGCAAAAATGAAATTAAATAAATACTTATTGCGATTGCGGTACGGATGGCGATATTTTTGGTTATGTCCAAATTTGTTTTTTATTTATTTCTGCTCTGCATCAAAAGTATTGAAATATACTGCACTATTTGTTTTAAATTCACTTGTAAAAAATAGTTGTACATAAATATATATTTTTGAATTCTTGTGTATTATAAATGAAAAGTTGAAAAGTTAGATGTTACTATTGTTTTGTTTTGTTTAATAAATCCATAGTGATAACGCGGAACATCTGTTATTCAATTGTTTCGCATATTGGATGATATGATGTGATTTATAATAAATTATTGATTAATAATAAAAGCATATTATTACATTTATATATTATTTAAAAATGGTTAACACTAGAAATTATTTGCAAATAATTTTCAGGAATTGTTTAATTTAGATACGAAGGTTCATTAGTATTAGTAATATAAGTAGTTTAAAAATTACTATACCCACGTTTTTTGCATTGCCGTGAAATCAAACAAAAGGAACGTGAAGAAGTCATAGCATCATTTAAATAAAAAAAGAAAGGATTTTTAGAAAGAATTGCCAAAAAACCTAAAACATTTGTTCCGAGTGATGAATTAAACGAACAGGAGAAAAATGGACAGTTATCACAACAAGAAATACTCTAATAACGAAATATTAGAGAAGCTATTCCTAAAGCCAAATATTAGAAGAAGTAGAAAAATTAAAGAAAATACTTCAGTCTCGTCCAGAAGAAATTGCCAAAAAATTCAAAACATTTGTTCCGGATGATAAATTGAACAAACAGGAGAAAAATGGACAGCTATCACAGCAAGAAATATTCTAATAACGAAATATTAGAGAAGCTATTTCTAAAGTCAGAACGTTAGAAGAAGTAGAAAAAGTGAAGAAAATGCTTCAGTCTGGTCCAGAAGGTATTGCCAAAAACCTAAAACATTTGTTCCGAGTGATGAATTAAACGAACAGGAGAAAAATGGACAGTTGTGACAGTCAGAAATACTCTAATAACGAAATATTAGAGAAGCTATTCCTAAAGCCAAAACATTAGAAGAAGAACAATTAAAGAAAATACTTCAGTCTGGCCCAAGAGAAATTTCCAAAACATTTAAAACATTTGTTCCTGGTGATAAATTGGACGAACAGGAGAAAAATGAACAGTTATCATAGCAAGAAATACTCTAATAACGAAATATTAGATAAGCTATTCCTAAAGCCAAAATATCAGAAGAATTAGAAAAAGTAGAGGAAATCCTTCAGTCTGGTCCAGTTAGGTCTCTGGTGTAGTTTTTGGGTTGCTTATAGGAACTCATAAGTAACTCTACATATTTATAATATATTAATATGCAATGGTAATCTTTATACACTGATAAACTAAAAATAATACATTTTATAATTCATACCTGATAAAGATGACAGCGTCAATCCCGACATCCTGAAGAAAAATTGTTCCGCTCACGTATGAAATATTCTGGAACATAAATTTTCTGAATTAGTTTCTTCCACCTGCGCAGTCATTCAGAAGCGTTAGCAATTCGTTAAGTTTGTTTCATTGACTTGGACAAGTTTTTTTTACAACGTGTTTTAAATTCCATTCATACCTTTTACCGCCAACTCATTTTTCTAACGTGATACCGCAGTTTTGTTCGGCATATATGTCAAGTATACGCATCTTGTGTAATAGTACCGAGCATAATAAATAAAGGAGAGGCGTCAAAAACGCGAAATGTCAACAATATCTTAGCTTATCTTCATAAATGTTCGATAAGATCGTAAATCGTATAAACCCCCACTATTTCCAATAAATCGTGTAAATAGATTGTGAACGAGTCACATAATCTCGTTGGAAAACTGTTGTTGGTGACACTTTTTAGCGCCTACGTTATAAATGTTTTCAATTTTATGAATCATAATGCATTTTTCATATAAATCTGATTTTTGGGTTTATAACTATCTGATGTTATTCAATACTGATGTAGCACTTCATCCGACTAATAATCGTGTGAGCGTTTAGAAATCTAGCTTTAGTCACGTTTTGGAATTTTATAAAACGGTCGTCATCTACTTAAGACGTCAACGTGATAATTGACTACTTGACTAATTGATAATTTATGAATCGAAGCACTTATCTTATCTGAAGTTTAGCTACTTTAAAATTTCACTTCATGATTTATGCGTTTTAATTAATTGTGTGAAAATGTAACAATCCTGAGTCTAGAAAAATTAACTCTGGATCACATCTGTATACTATTTTTAAAATACATATAGCTTTTTGAAACATGGTTTTCAAATATTATGTCTCAAAATCAAGCACAGTAACTTTATGATAAAAAGATGCTGAGCTTTGCCTTTAATTATTCTGATGATGTAAAAATCCATTGTTCTTAAATGTTTTTTGCCATACACCACTAGTTTTAGTTATGGGTCGATCAGGATATAGTTTGGCATTGCGTGTTTGCCATACCAAACTGTATTTATATTAAATTATTAGAATTTCTCTTAATGCAAGGAAAAATAGATAGATTGTATATGAAAATAGGTAGGATTTCTACCTATCTATTTGATTGTATTATCGTTTTCTTATCAATATATTTTATTCTTATAGCAATTGTAGAGCCAGAAATTATAAGCACTATGTATTTGCCCTATTTTGCAACCATTGTTTTATTGTTTTGCATTTATGTTGGTGTCAACTATATCACTATTTTGTAATGCTTTATTTCACGTGACAAAATACCATTTGAGAACAATGGATTTTTACATCATCAGAATAATTAAAAGCAAAGCTCGGCATCTTTTTATTTTAAGATTTCTTTGCTTGATATTAAGGCATTATGTTTGGAAAACATGTTTCAAAAAGATAGAATAAGATGATAGAATAGATTAGTATAGGTAGATAGAATAGATAGATAGAATTTGTAGAATGATAGAATAGGTTGATAGAATAGATAGATAAAATTTGTAGATAGATAGAATAGGTTGATAGAAGAGATAGATAGTATAGGTAGACATAATAGATCTATAGAATTTGTAGGTAGAAAGAATAAGTTGATATAATAGATATATAGAACATATAGATAGAATAGTTAAAAATTATCACTAAAAATTGTTTTACCATCGTACACAAAATGGCAAATACAAGAATAAGAATAAGGAGGCCTCATTCGCATGGTAAACATTCACTAAACTTGTTAATAACTAAACTAAAATAATTAAGTTGTGATACTGAATTTGATAAGAATAGAATATTGAGTCTGCTGTTATGTAATGGTTAAGAACGTCGCCTATCACAAACTAGTCCCAGGTTGGATTCCAACCAAGGCCAGCTCGATATCAAGCAGTATGGTAAAAAATTTCCACTTGAGGTTATAGATCTCATATATAATCTCATGGACATTGCTGCTACATAAATATCCCAAATCTACATATATAATTTATAAATAAAATGAAAGAGTGGATGACTACTGGGTTGCCCTCACGAGAAAAATACCATGTTAGGATGTTCGAAAATAAACATAGCTTATATAATACGTATTTCTGATCGGTGTTACAAAAATGGTATGAGAAATTTGACTTTGATAAGAATAGGATATAGAGTAGGCCGTGGTGTAATGGTTAAGAACGTGGGATATTACAAACTAATCCCGGGTTCGATTCCAACCACGGTCAGCTCAATATCAAGCAGTATGGTAATAAATTTTCACTTGAGGTTATAGATGTCATATATAATCTCATGGACATTGCTGCTACATATATACCCCTACACTGCAGAGTGGATGACCACTGGGTAGCTCTCTCAAGAAATATACTTGTATAGAATGTATGATACCAAATATAGCTCAAAGAACACAATTTCTGACCGGTGTTATAAAAATAATATAAGGAATTTTGTCTGTATAAATATGTATAAATGAGTATGTTGTAAAAAGACTGAACGCAAAACGATATAAAAATATGTATAGTATAAGATACAAAATAAAATTGTTGTAAGTGGCAACTGCTCTAAATAAGCGAGGCCAATAAATAAACAATAAAAAACAATGCCCTAATAACAGAAAAATGAATCACGTTTGTGAAGTAGAAGTGTGTTTTGTTAGACAAACAGCGATTCCGCAAGAGTTTCGTGTTTGCTTTTGAAATATTTAGATTTCAATTCAGAATGCTTGGTTATAAAATATCATTAAAACATCTTAATTAAAAGCAAAGAACGCTTTGACGGATATTTCCATAACGCATATATATATATATATAAATATATATATATATATATATATATATATATATAACTCTATTTATCGTGGAATTGGGACAATAGTTTTTTGCTCCTATTAAAACGCATCTGTGGTGTTAAATTTAGATGCAGTCGAGGCGCAAAAACAAGATTTGTTATATTGGATGTTCACCGTCAAAAGAGTGTGTGACTCCATGAACTATGCACACATGAAGTTAATTAAAGCAATGTGTTGAGAGCTTTCTTAATCGTACCTATAGCTGATTTATTAGGTGCTTAGATCGTAAAATACCAATTAAACCGAAATTGATAATATTTTTATATGCATTCGAACAGTTATCAGAACTTAAAAGTCCTATAAGATGTTGTAATAATTTACTTACGTGGATTTATAGATGGCAACCCAACGGTTGGCTTATCTCTGTTTAATTAACTTAAATATACTGCAAATAACATGAACAGCAAAAACATACAATGTCCAAACAATTGTGATAAAAAAGGGAAACAGGTTAACTACTATCCAAAAATGATCACACACCAATAATTGGGTAAATGGTGTAATAGCAATTCTCTTTAAGAAGAGTCATAAATGAGAAAAACATTTTCTCAAAAAGAAATCACAGACATATTTTTAATAATAGCGAGTTTTCATTAACTTCCCGTAGGGTAAGTTATAGTAATGGTCGGAAAATCAAAAATGAAAATTTTTATATAAATTTATGTTTCAGAGGTTTCTGAACATTTTGGCATACCTCAGAAAAAATGGATGTATGTGTTTTGTGTGACCGCAATTATTCGTCCACGTTTTCAAAACACATTCGATTTCTATTGACAGGGAGATGTGCTGACTAGTTTTTGGCAAAGGCAGGTCCAGCCGTTACGGAGATACGGAGCAAAGAGTGCAGGAAATAGAAATCGAGTTTTTGAGAGAACGGAGTATCCAATTTGAATGATCCAAAAAACATTCAATTTGTAATGATTGGGAGAAGTGCTGATTGGTTTTTGGCAAAGGCAAGGCCCAGCCATTTCGAAGATACAGAGCTAAATGTTGGAAAAATGGCAGTTTTTGTTTGTATAATTCTATTATTATAATTTTATAATTAAGCATCTGATTTAAATGACAAAACAATTGCTTTTGGATTTTTTTTTAATTTTAACTTTTTTTCCAAAAAAATGTTGTTTGTATATCGAAAATAATTTTGATTTTAATTTTAATTCCGGCTAAAGGTATAAAGCTCACTGATATACTTTAAATAAATAATTTTAACTTTGCAATACAGTTTATATAATTTTCATAAATATTAGACAATATTACAGTATTTATAATAATCTAATTTATTTGGAAACATTTAATATTCTTCGAACATTTCGTTACGGTACGGGAAGTCCAGCAATTTGCCAAATTTATATTGATGTCACTTGATAACTTGATAATTTCAATTATTTTGATGATAACAACCTCATTATGATTTCACACTATTTTTAATTTAGAAAAATAATTATTTTTGAAAAAAAAATGTCTAGTAATTCAAATTATATTTTGATTTCAATAAATATATCATGTTTTGATTTCATCGGTTTGCAATATGATACGTTGAAATTTTTTTATACTATTTCTCTAATAATTATAATTTTATGTACATGAACTATTGATATAATTGACAACGTACTATTAGTAACAATTAGATTTTAATTCACACGACATTATATTTGAGTTAAAAAAGTAATTTTTGTAAAATATTTATCATGATAAATTAGATTTCTATTTTAATTATTATATGATGCTTCGATTTCATCGTTTTGCAATATGATATGTTGAAAAAATCTTATACGCTTTCTCTAATAATTACATACATAAATTATTAATATAATTTACCATACTAATAGCAGAGTCTCAGATTTACTTGATATCTCTACAATTTATGTGTATCATATCATATTTACGTGCTAATAGTTGTTTAAATAACTCATTTACGTTATTATGGACCATTAAGAAATTACTCCACTAACATAATATTTTCAACACGATTTTCTGTAATAAGCATATATTATTTTGTGTAATGTCTAGCAAATTCCTGGAAATGAATGATTTTGCTAAATATTTACATAAATTCAAAGTGTATTATATTTATAGAATTTAATTATCATTCGTTAGGTGAAAACGAATGTAACTCATGAAATCATTTTTGCAGTAAATAATTTACACAATTATAATTTTGAAACCCATTTAAAAAATACTATTTTCAAAAGTTCCTTTATCTCATGCATAGTAAACAAATCACGTAGTTAATATAAATGTTCTATGTTTTTTTAAATATTTTTTAAAATGATCTTATCGCAAAATTGATAATACCTACGTCTCACCAACAAAACTATGATTATTCAACTATGTATATGCACTTGTACTGTTTTGTTAATGATAGGAATTTCAGATTTATATTAAGTAATAGGGTTTCCTCGTGGCCTAGTGGTTAGAACCATGGGCTTCGAAACAGAGGTTCCAGATTCTACACCCGCCTCGGACACACTGATATCAAGCAGTGACTTTACTTGGAAATATAGGTAGCAATATGTTTCCAAGTGAAAATAGCCTCTTTCTGGCACTGCTACATTAATAAAAAAATTCATCAGAATTACAGAAATTGTAATAATAAACATAGAGACCGGGCAACCTTTTGGGTTGCCATCTATAAAAAGGTATGTTGTTTAAGAAAGCAGCTCAATGATTTGTTAAGTTGGCATTGTGATGGTAATAATTAATATAACTGTTCTTAGTTTTTTTTAACATTTTTTAAAATTACCTTATCGCAAAATTGATTATACTTATCACTAACAAAACTATTATTATTCAACTATGTACATGCACTTGTACTGTTTTGTTAATGATAGGAATTTCAGATTTATATTCATGTAATAGGGTTTCCCCGTGGTATAGTGGTTAGGACCATGGGCTTCGAAACAGAGGTTCCAGATTCTATACTTGCTTCGGGCAGACTGATGTCAAGCAGTGACTTCACTTGGAAATATAGGTAGTAATATGTTTCCTAGTGAAAATAGCCCTTGTCCGGCACTGCTACATTAATCAAAAATTCATCAAAATTACAGAAATTGTAATAATAAACATAGAGACAAGGCAACCGTTTGGGTTGCCATGTATGGAAAGGTTTGTCGTTTAAAAAAAATCTTTTCAATAGCTCATAAGACTTGTTATGTTATGATTGCTGTTAAAAATATGAAAAAATAATATTTATGCAATTATTACTACTTTTATTTATTACTACTTTTATTTATTATTTATTACAATTATTATTACTATAATTATTATTAGTACTAATACATATTGATATATATTGAAGGTTAAAGATGCAGTACAGAGATTGGCAATAAGGACGCGAAATATTGAATAAAATAATTCGGAATTGCAATGATAGCACTCAAATATTACTTTGTGTAATTTCAATATCGCAAGAAAAATAGTGTTCACCTGTTTTTATCACTTTCGAAGAGAAAAGTTTATCAAAAAGTTGGCGCAGCTAATTGTCGACGAAGAACTCCTAAGATTGAAAAGATATGATGTAGAACATTGGAAAGCACTAACGCACAAAATTTTCCAAAATATGAAGTTGGAGTGAAATCATAAGATTGAAATGGACAAATGAGGAAGCAAACATTAATGGTATGTGATTTTTACGCACAATTCATGTAGTTCTAGTGCTTTGACAAGAATTTAACCCTTTCCACTCGCGAATTGCAAGATTTATATGTATTTTGCCGGCGGAGCGGCGGCATTCGAGTCGAAAAGGTTAAATTTATTATTATTGTTATCGCATTAGCCATGTTACTTTTATTTATTGTGAAGATGTATTTAACTGTTTGTTGTAATTAACATGATTTTTTATTTTAATTTATTTTAATAGACAATCAGAATACAGTAAAATCTCGCTAATCCGACACTATTAAAAACTAGAGGGTGTCAGATAAGTGGAATGTTTACTAGATTATAGTGGAAAAGTCATGAGATATTGCAAATTGCGGAACAATTTCTACAAAATTGCCTCATTACCATTTTATATGAAAAACGCAGCGTAACATACCCTTGCCATAACATTGGCCTATTTTGCCGCAGAACTGGCTCAATATTTTCTATAAGACGATGTGATAATGTTATATATGGCATTTAGAGGTCCCCTTTGATGATTCAAATGATTCAAAAAACATTTGATTCCAATTGATATGGAGACGTGCTGATTAGTTTTTGGACAAAGTAGGTCCAGCCGTTTCGCAGATACGGGGCAAAAAGTGACAAAAATGGTAACTCAGTTTTTAAGAGAACGGAGCGTGTGACTTCAAAACACATTTTACTTGTATTAATGAAATGAACAACTGAACATTTTTGAGAAGCGGTCTAGCGGCTTCTGAGATCAAGTAACAAAATGGCATTTGGCGGTCAAAAATGATCAATAGACATATGCACTTCAAATTATCAGATATTTTATAAGGATTTTAATATTAAGTATAAATCTTGTTTACATTTCAAATTTAATTTTTGGTACGGGAAGTTACAGCAATTTGCCTTAAGGCACGATGCCATGCACCACTAGTTGTATTTACAGTTCCATCTATTTCTTCTACGTTTCTGTATAACGAGTTCTTCTCGGTGTATAATTTAAAAAATTCATCGAAAGATATTTCGTGAGGCCTACATGGTTACGCCTCTGTAAATCGTTCTCGAAAAGGTAACTGCAGTTCGAGCAGATTGTTCGGCGCTCGTGATTTCGCATACATTACTGTGGTAAGAATTTTATTACGTCATATCACGATATAGGTATGATATATAGATGCACCAATAAAGCACTTAAATCTCAAATGAATCTCTGCTTTGCACGAGAAACGAGTACACCATAAAGATAAATGTCAGATAGGTACACTGTTGTCGAAGATAACAGTTTCTTGAACGAACTAGATATTGACTCAAACTACTTAAGCTTTGAATCTTATACGATTTAAGAGTATATTTAGAAAATTTAAAAAATAAAAGCCTATTTTAATATATTTTTATAACAGCTACACTACGTTTTCTATGATCTGTTTGCATTCGTAGATCCTAACCTAGTATTTTTCTCGAGAGGGCAACCCAGTGGTCAAGCACTCTTATTAACTTTGCGTAGGATAAGTTATAGTAATAGCTCGAAAATCAAAAATAAGAATTTTTGCATATCTTCACGTTTCAGAGATTTTTGAATATTTTGGCATACCTCAGAAAAAATAAATGTGTGCTGTGTGCCCCCCATGCCCCTTCCACTAGTATTTTGAAATGAAAAGATTTACTCGCTTAAATAATACGTGTTAAATTGAGTGTCCGGTGCTTGGTGCCGTCCGGCGTTACGGAACTTCCCCCTAATCTTTTTTTTAAATATAAATATTGAATGGCAATCAGAACAATTATGTTTTATAAGCCATTGGGATATAATTCTGATCCCCATTTTGGGGAATCAAATATGACGTGGTAGATGATCTTCAGTGAGATACTTCTATTTTCTTAAATAAGATCTCCAAGTTGCTTTTTCTTGAGCCTCTTTATACCTCGCCCAATTCGATATCAAGCAGTATGATATAAAATTTTCACTTGAGCTTATAGTTCTCAAATATAATCTCAAGTTAAAATAGCCTTTTGGGGGCACTGCGACATATATACTGTTGATGAAGATATTCATATCTAATATATATATAATAGTCTACACATAAAAAACAAGAGAGCAAATGTAGAGTATGATAGCAAATAAAGTTCATAGAGTACTTGGTTCTCTTTACTGTTAAAAAATTGGTATTTGTTGAATTACATAAAAAAATTATATTTAAGAAATAGTTGCTGTTAAATTCTACAAATAATAGCAATATTGAATTTGAAGTTTTAGTGAACGCTTGTATTCTATTTTATTTTTATTAAAATGTTCTTGTGTAGTTGTATATTTCTTGGTATAATATAATAAATTTTATTCTATCTTGTCCACATTATATTCAATTTAATCAATTTCTAGAACAATTTCAAAGAATAAACAGCAATTAAACTGCCATCATTTCTTATCGTTTGTATATTTATGTTCAGTACTTATCATTATTAATATTTCTTCACATGGTGCCATAAACTATAAAAAACGCCGCTATTGACTCTAGGAAAATAATAATATATCTTATTCTGTAGAATTCATATCTACAGGGTGATCCAATCAGGTATATCACGACTTGATATTGAAATTTTACATGTCACGTAGTTTTGACGGAAATGATATTTTACTTGAGCACATTTATTTATTTTGGAATGAAAAAATTAGGTATCACACGTGAGATCTAATTATTATCGTGTGGGAAGCACGTTTTTTAGAAGTGATAGTAATAAATGAAATGATAGAAATTGGATCACTGATAACACAGAGTGATAAAGTCCTAAGTTCATATGGGTATAATAATAAAAAAATCGTTTTAGATTTTTCACATTTTTTTACAAATTATTGAGTTTTGTTTTGTTTTTGTTTTTTAAAATTTTTCATTTCATTTAATATAAAAAAGCTATATTTTTTGTTTTGTTATTTTCAAATGAGCATAGGTATACAATGTAGTTTTTTATATGGAATGAAACAAAAAAAAATGACAAAAACATAACAAACTCAATAATTTGTGAAGCAATTGCAGAAAATCTATAGTTTTTTCTTAAATATTATTCACATATGCATTTAGAACTTCATTCTGTGTTATCAGTGATCCAATTTGTATTTATTATCACTATTAATAATGATTAGATCTCACGTGTGATACCTAATTTTTTTATTAAAAAATAAACATGTTCAAGTAAAATATCTTTATATTATTTGAACTATAATACATTAAACATAACTATTACTTTAAATTTAAAAAATATTATATATTTATTTATTTATTTAGTATGTGGCAAAAATATCACCAAAACCGCAAACAATATATTTAGGGACAATATAAACAAAAAGATTTTAAATTTTGATTTAGATATTGAAATATTTTGTGTAAATTTGTATTTTTAGAGAATTGAAGACCAAAAGTTCTAAAAATTATTGAGTAATACAGAAAAAACAGGTGCTTAATACTATTTTGAGTCTTCTCCAAAATTACTAAATCAAACATACTATAAATACTACAAAAATATTGTTCTATTTCAACATTTATTTTATGCTGGTCATTTATTTCTTACTAGTTATATGCTTTTAAATGCATTTTACTTTTAATTTAGGGATCTTTTGCACCTGACCATTTATCTGATTTACCTACGAGCTGCAAGGGTTTAAATACAGGTAGAGCTTTGAAAAAAGAATACCTGTTCAGTGTGATTTATTGCATTTGAAAGTTTCCCTATTCGAAATAAAACCGGAATGAAAATGTAATAATTTAAAACTAATAATCATTTCTCTTATACAAATACTTATGTTATTTTTGTAATATTAAATCGTGTTTATTTGGTATCGAATTTACAATTAAGAAATAATAATTTGATGATATCATAATATAGTCATAATCATAAGATGTAGTTATTTTTACTGCACTTAATGTTAATGTACATATATGTATATAATCGCTTGCATTATTCATAATGCATTAATAATAATTTATCCATAGTGTGAGGCGGGGCACAAAGGTCCAAATTGACTTTCAGTAACTATACTGTCTAAACTAAAGGAACTACATTACTACACATAAAATGTATCAAACAAACAACTATCGAACTATGTTCAGTAAAATTTCCAGTTAACTCCTAATTATAAAAATATGTTTTTTTACTATTTTTCTAAAATTCGTTATCTCTCCTTTTCTGGTCCATAGATGGGATACGAAGGGACAGCCAGACAACAGAGCCAAAGTCTTTTTTTTTTATTTTAAAGAGATTTCACGAAAATAGATACATTATTTAACCAATGTGGAATACAAATTTTATGGGAATATTTTTTACAAAAATGTCATTGCATATTACCTTGATCTGGTATTTTGAAAGAAATATGCATTTGCAAGGTAGAGAAACTATTAATTTAATTTATGTTTTGTATTATTTACACATTTGCCAATGTAAAGATTTAGTTGGTCCTTTTTACCCCAACCACATGTAAGGAATTCTAGTGGTTATATAAAACAAAACTGTTGAATCTAACTTAAAAATAACTATATATCTTACAAAGCAATTCAATAACGCATACCTAAAAATTATATTTAGGTGTCGAAAATTAAATACAAGAGCTCAAAACCAAAAAGCTATCGACGAAAAAATGCTTTTGGTATGAATATGGATACATTTTTGTTTATCTCCTGATAGCAACGTTGTAAGAATTAGCTGGTTACACGTCTTTTGCCCTTTACTTTAAAATAGTATCATCAAAAATTTTTATACTTTGCCTGCTTTTGAGATAATGATGGTGGACCTTTTTACTCACGCTCTATCCTACTGAAATCAGTAGACTTTTTTAAATTATTAGAAGCTATCGAAAATCAGATGTTTAGTCTATCCACTGTAAGTACAAACAACATCTCGTTTTATTACATTTTCAGACATGTTAAACGCAGACATCAATTAAATCATAAAAAACGAGTCCAGAAAAAAAAAAGATCTCGGACCACTTGTAAAAACGACATATTTGCGTCTCGTGCACCTGTGCCTTTTGACCTATGCGATCATCCGCGCGACAAATAATATTTACAAAAAAATCACACATGTTTATATTCACTAAACAATGACGAAATAGACATGTTGCTTTTTTAATAGAGCAACTAAACCGCTTCGTTGATAATTTAAAATTAGTTGTAATGCCTTGATCCAATAGCAAAACCGACAAAGAAGCTATTATGATTTTCTACGTTCACGGTTTCGTGATTACATGTTTTTATGGCATTTTTTATTTTTAATGTTGTGAGAAATATATAATTTAAGCTTACATGTACATATCAATCTGTATGTTATTGTATGTAAAAATAGGTGTTAGTCGATCGCGACAAGAACGACAACATTCATTATAAAGAATTGGAACAAATCATGCCTGAAATATTTTTATGCATTTGATTTGTTAATTGTATTAGGAAAACAATATTTTATCACTGATTTCTTAATGTGATTAACGTAACATTTTTACGGGTAAAAAGGTCCACCACTGATATCTCAAAAACAAGTAAAGTTAAGAATTTTTTAACAACAATATTTAAAAGTAGAGAGCAAAGGATGTATAACCAACCATCACCTTGGTTCTTACGACATCGATATCAGGAGGTGAACGACAAAGTTTGAAAATCCACAACAAAAATATTTTCTTTCGTTGTTGTGAGCACTGTTGTTTAGTTTACGAGACCTTAATATAATTTTTAAGTATACGTTATTTAATTGTGTTATAAGATGTATTGTTAATTTTAAGTTAGATTCAACAAGGACCAACTGAATCTTAACTCTGGCTAAGTAAAAAATAAAAAGTAGTAAACAAAAGCAGTAAATTAGGTTGAAAAAAACAATTTCACAAGACCAAAATAAATAAATAGTTATTAGAACTCTGCTGACGAAATACAAGATTAAGGTTATACACAGTGTTATATCTGTAAAAAAGGTATCCATGAAATTTATATTTTCTATTTGTTGAACAATGTAACAATTGTTTTGTAAAATTCTTTAAAATTAAAAATAAGACATAGGACCTGTTTGCCCACTGAATTTCACCCCGTTTATGGGGTGAAATTCAGTGGTAGAAAGGACCAGATGACAAATTTTTGAAAAACAGCAGAAAAACATATTTCTGCAATGATGTGAATTTTACTGAACATAGTCAGATAGATGTTTGTTTGATATGGATTATTTGTTGTGATATAATTGGTTTGGTTTTCACAATATAGTTGCTTTAAGTCAACCTGGACGTTTGTGCCCCGCACTACTCTATAATTTATTCTATTTGAAGAGTATAATTTCAAAAGTCTAATATTACCATTAATTTTATTTTATTTTTTTTAACATTATTTAACAGCAGTCAGAACATATTGTTGTTCTACGGCTGTTTGGTTCAATATTAACCCTTTCGACTCGGATGCCGCCACTCTGGCGGCAAAATACATAAAATTTCTGGAATTCGCGAGTGGAAAGGGTTAATTCAAGTAGTGTTGTACTTGAGTATAAAAATTGGCATGGTAGATAACCCTCCAATAAGATTATTTAATTTGAAAAGTAAAATTTATCTTAATTATAGAGAAGTGTATTTGTGTTTGTTTATGATTTGGTGTGTGTTAAAGCAAACGTATATTTTTTATATGCAAATCAATCCTTTTCCCATACAATATAAATTGTACAGGTTTTGTCACGGTTCAGTAATTTTAAACTGTTATTCAAAATATCATTAACGTTGTTCCATTGCTATGTACTAATAAGTCTTCGCAACAATTTCCTTGTAGCTATTATAATAATACACACATTCAATTAACATTGAAATCACCCAGATGACTTAAGCAGGCACGCATGTAGGCAGTGAGATGTGATCATAATAAATCTTACCGATGATTATAGATAAATCAATTCATCCCTCGGGGACACTGATTGTGAGTTTTAATGGAAATCATCTTATTATAAGATGACGGTAATAAGCACATTATTCACTGTTAACACTGCACTTTTCACGGTCGTCACATGACACTAGAAAGTGTAGGCGGTCGGCTCCTTTGATCAACACTTGTGGAAATCGTTCAGCAGCGTTCGTGTAACTTTTTCTTAGTAATTATGTTAATTTGAATTCGAAACGAGCGCGTTGTCGAGTTGCCGGCTCGATGGCAAACACGAGACTGTTGAGCTGATCGTTTCCAAGGCGCGGAGAGACGCGCCAGAACCCAGAACCGAGTCGACGGTGTGCTGCGCTTTGCGATGGTGCTGGACCCGTGCGTGGCCTCTTGTGTTCCGGTTTTCGATTCACTTACCTGAGATCGCAACATTACAGTGCTGTATCGGCGAGTGGGTGCCCTGTGACTCAACTTGACAATAATGATAAAATTATTTTGAATAATTGAAGCAAACTTAGAATATAACTCTCTACGCTCTCATCCTACTCTTTAACATCAATTGCTAAAACTTCCCGTACCGCAGTTTAAAGTTTGTTGAAAATTTTGGAGAAATTAGATTTTTTTGAAAAGTTTGATGTTCTTCTTTAATTTTTACATTTTTATATAATTTTGCAAACATATAAAGAACCTGATTTTTTTTGAAAATTTTGTGGAACGTCGTCACTGTGTTACGATTAAACATTATAACTAGTGGGACGCATGACATCGTGCCTTAAGGCAAATTGCTGGAGCTTCCTGTACCAGAAATTTTTTTTTTTTTGAAAGATTAACATTTTTGAAAAAAAATTACTCTTAAAAAATTAGATTTTTGAGAAACTTAGTCATCCGCTATATAAAAATGAATTACAACTCTTACATTGTTGTTTATAGTTTGCTATATGCGGTAAATGTCATAGGTGTTGATTGAAATATGATTAAATAATTGTAGATATTTCTCATACAATTCAAAGGTTGTTTCATCTAAAATAGTCTTAAAGTAATCTTCAATGATTTAAACGACTTTAAAGCCAAGCATCTTTGTTATAAAATATATTTTTCGTTTCGTTTCGAAAAGGTGTTGAGTTTGTTAATAAATTATGCAATAAGCAGTTTTTTAATATGATCGAAACAATTGGCGGGTAAATCGCAGAAAACTCGAAAATAGCTTGATAAAATGGGCAAAATACATTTACTATTTTTTGGATAAATGTTATTCACTTAGATTGAGCTGATAATTACAGAGTTTATTGAATCTAGAAACCTGATACAGAATTTATTTCTAATAGTTAAGAAAAAATAATTAAAAAAAAATCATTTGTTTTGAACTGGAGAAATTGTCATTAAGGGAATAATAATGTCGAAAATCTTTTATTTCAATACTCCTATCTGTTGGCTAATAAATCGCAGAAATCTCAAAATTTGCCTGATAAAAAAAAACTAAAAAAATGCCATTTTTTTGAAAAAAATATTTGTTCGGATTAGGCTGATAATTACAGAGTTTTTTTTTTAGTTTATATATATACATTATTTTCATATCTCAGACAGACAGAAGTGCCTAGTATGAGGGATTATGATTTTTTCAATATGAAGTTAGAAATCTGCTATGGAATTTATTTCTAATAGTTTTCTAGTTATACGAAGTAAGGGTTGAGAAAATGATCGAAAAAAAAATCTATTGTTTTGACAATTACTTTGCATTCAGAGCATATATGGGTTTCAAAAAGAATAATTAGAGATATTGTCATTTAGGGAAAAATAATGTCAAATTTTTTTTATTTCAATACTTCTATCTGTTGGGGAGTATATAGCAAAAAACTCGAAATATTAAAAAAGACTAAAAAATTTTTGATTATCAAAAAAAATGTTTATTTTTTTTGATAAATGCTTAGCATCCAGAGGGTTCAATAACAAAAATTAAAATAATTGTCATTTAGGCAAAAAAAATATTTTATTACTCCTATATGTTGGCCAGTAAATTGCATAAAACTCGAAATTAATGCAAAAAATATATATAGAAATATTTTCACTGATATAAGAAAATTTTTTATTGTTCAAAATTATACTGTATGTAATGTGAAGTTGACTGTAAGTGATATTTTTTTAAATGTTTTATCCGATTACGGCGCTGGATATTTTCTACTAGAACAACAAATCTTTTTACAGCGTTTGCTCCGGCGTGTTTTAGTTTAGGTTAGATAACCTATCGTATCTCTTATCATAACGCATTGAACCCATTGCGAATGTTTTGACCGGTGGTACCTCCAATTCGCGTATCAGCGTTGTGATCACGCACACGTCAATTCAGAGACAACTTGTGTCTTGTGTGCTGAGTATGCGTATACCAAGAGTCGTAAATAACTTACACACGAAATACGAAAATATCGACAATGAACAACATAGCCGGTTTATGTCTAGCTAGATCTGTTTTGTCTCCGAAAGGCTTATTTGTTCACACATTTCACTTTAGTAACCGTGCAATATACCTACGGTATAAGTAATTTTTACATAATCCATTGAACGGATTAGTGATGCATGGCATTGTGCCAAATTGTTGGAATTTTCCACACCAAAAATTAATTTCTTGAAAAAGCTTTAAATTTTTTTTAAAACTTTGAAACAATGAGAAAAAAAAATAACTTTTTTTCAAACGATGGTGTGGCTGTTTTAGAACAAAAATATCGAATCATTAAAACTGTGAACAAAATTATACTTATTATTAAAATCTCTATAAAATATCTCGTAATTTGATGTGCATATGTTTAATTATCAATTTTGACCGCCAAATGGCTTTTTTTTACATCCCGAAGGAGAAGTTTATGTTTTCATCAAAAATCCGAATTGCTAATTTTATGTTTTCTCGATGTTTCAAGCCATTTGAATCGAATGAGACCAAATTTGAAAAAAGTATGTGTGTATGTGTGAACAGATTTTTTGCCGTAAATCGACGTTTTCTCAAAAACGGCTGGACCGATTTCAAAAATTTAAAAGCCATTCGATGAGGACTAGCGTTTCTAAGTTTTGTGCGACGATCGGCCGAGCCGTTTCTTTGTGAATCGCAGAAAAGTAAAAAATTTTTCGTCACGTTTCAGCCCGCAATTCTGAATCGATTTTGAAAATTCAAAAATTGTTCGAAACATATTGGTTGGGAATCGACCTGATTAGTTTGTCGTAAAGATCGGCCGGGCCTAAAACACATCAGCACGTTTCTTTTTCAGTAGAATCGAATACTTTTTGAATTATTCTAATCGGTTTATTCGTGTTCCCGAATGTGTTGACAAAAATTTGTTTCCGCACATACACCATACACTTTATGTTTCAGGGTTTCTGAACATTTTGGCATACATCATTTTTTTCTAAGGTATGCCAAAATGTTCAGAATCTCTGAAACATAAAGATATATAAATATTTTTATTTTCGATTTTTTGCGATTACTTTAACATACCTACGAGAATAAATAAGTTTAATGTGAACATTTGATGATTGTCTAGACTAGATCACAGGTTCTCAAACTTTTTCAATTTATAGACCCCTGGAGATCTATGTATACCACTTTGGAAATCATGATTGATCTAGACTCTAGTCTAGATCGATCAGTATTGCTTATATATATTCAGTGCACACTGAACAATCGTATTTGCAATACAATACTCAATTATTAGTGCATTTTTTTCAATTTTGTAATTTATAGCCTGCAG
>NW_020538040.1:173874929-173900916 GCF_003426905.1 Ctenocephalides felis | reverse complement strand
TATAGTCATAATCATAAGATGTAGTTATTTTTACTGCACTAATGTAATGTACATATATGTATATAATCGCTTGCATTATTCATAATGCATTAATAATAATTTATCCATAGTGTGAGGCGGGGCACAAAGGCAAATGACTTTCAGTAACTATACTGTCTAAACTAAAGGAACTACATTACTACACATAAAAGTATCAAACAAACAACTATCGAACTATGTTCAGTAAAATTCCAGTTAACTCCTAATTATAAAATATGTTTTTTTTACTATTTTTCTAAAATTCGTTATCTCTCCTTTTCTGGTCATAGATGGGATACGAAGGACAGCCAGACAACAGAGCCAAAGTCTTTTTTTTTATTTTAAAGAGATTTCACGCAAATAGATACATTATTTAACCAATGTGGAATACAAATTTATGGGAAGATTTTTTACAAAATGTCATTGCATATTACCTTGATCTGGTATTTTGAAAGAAATATGCATTTGCAAGGTAGAGAAACTATTAATTTAATTTATGTTTGTATTATTACACATTTGCCAATGTAAAGATTTAGTTGGTCCTTTTACCCCAACCACATGTAGGAATTTAGTGGTTATATAAAACAAAAATGTTGAATCTAACTTAAAAATAATATATATCTTCCAAAGCAATTCAATAACGCATACCTAAAAATTATATTTAGGTGTCGAAAATTAAATACAAGAGCTCAAAACCAAAAAGCTATCGACGAAAAAATGCTTTTGGTATGAATATGGATACATTTTGTTTTATTTTTTCTCCTGATAGCAACGTTGTAAGAATTAGCTGGTTACACGTCTTTTGCCCTTTACTTTAAAATAGTATCATCAAAAATTTTTATACTTTGCCTGCTTTTGAGATAATGATGGTGGACCTTTTTACTCACGCTCTATCCTACTGAAATCAGTAGACTTTTTTAAATTATTAGAAGCTATCGAAAATCAGATGTTTAGTCTATCCACTGTAAGTACAAAAACAACATCTCGTTTTATAAATTTTTCAGACATGTTAAACGCAGACATCAATTAAATCATAAAAAAACGAGTCCAGAAAAAAAAAGATCTCGGACACTTGTTAAAAACGACATATTTGCGTCTCGTGCACCTGTGCCTTTTGACCTATGCGATCATCCGCGCGACAAATAATATTTACAAAAAAATCACACATGTTTTAATTCACTAAACAATGACGAAATAGACATGTTGCTTTTTTAATAGAGCAACTAAACCGCTTCGTTGATAATTTAAAATTAGTTGTAATGCCTTGATCCAATAGCAAAACCGACAAAGAAGCTATTATGATTTTCTACGTTCACGGTTTCGTGATTACATGTTTTTATGGCATTTTTTATTTTTAATGTTGTGAGAAATATATAATTAAGCTTACATGTACATATCATCTGTATGTTATTGTATGTAAAAATAGGTGTTAGTCGATCGCGACAAGAACGACAACATTCATTATAAAGAATTGGAACAAATCATGCCTGAAATATTTTTATGCATTTGATTTGTTAATTGTATTAGGAAAACAATATTTTATCACTGATTTCTTAATGTGATTAACGTAACATTTTTACGGGTGAAAAAGTCCACCACTGATATCTCAAAAACAAGTAAATTTAAGAATTTTTTAACAACATATTTAAAAGTAGAGAGCAAAGGATGTAAACCAACCATCACCTTGGTTCTTACGACATCGATATCAGGAGGTGAACGACAAAGTTTGAAAATCACAACAAAAAATATTTTCTTTCGTTGGTGTGAGCACTGTTGTATAGTTTACGAGACCTTAATATAATTTTTAAGTATACGTTATTTAATTGTGTTATAAGATGTATTGTTAATTTTAAGTTAGATTCAACAAGGACCAACTGAATCTTAACTCTGGCTAAGTAAAAAATAAAAGTATCAGTAGTAAAACAAAAGCAGTAAATTAGGTTGAAAAAACAATTTCACAAGACCAAATAAATAAATAGTTATTAGAACTCTGCTGACGAAATACAAGATAAGGTATACACAGTGTTATATCTGTAAAAAAGGTATCCATGAAATTTATATTTTCTATTTGTTGACCATGTAACAATGTTTTTGTAAAATTCTTTAAATTAAAAATAAGACATAGGACCTGTTTGCCCACTGAATTTCACCCCGTTTATGGGGTGAAATTCAGGGTAGAAGGACCAGATGACAAATTTTTGAAAAACAGCAGAAAAACATATTTCTGCAATGATGTGAATTTTACTGAACATAGTCAGATAGATGTTTGTTTGATATGGATTATTTGTTGTGATATAATTGGTTTGGTTTTCACAATATAGTTGCTTTAAGTCAACCTGGACGTTTGTGCCCCGCACTACTCTATAATTTATTCTATTTGAAGAGTATAATTTCAAAAGTCTAATATTACCATTAATTTTATTTTATTTTTTTAATTATTTAACAGCAGTCAGAAACATATTGTTGTTCTACGGCTGTTTGGTTCAATATTAACCCTTTCGACTCGGATGCCGCCACTCTGGCGGCAAAATACATAAAAATTCTGGAATTCGCGAGTGCAAAGGGTTAATTCAAGTAGTGTTGTACTTGAGTATATAAAAATTGGCATGGTAGATAACCTCCAATAAGGTTATTTAATTGAAAAGTAAAATTTATCTTAATTATAGAGAAGTGTATTTGTGTTTGTTTATGATTTTGGTGTGTGTTAAAGCAAACCGTATATTTTTATATGCAAATCAATCCTTTTCCCATACAATATAAATGTACAGGTTTTGTCACGGTTCAGTAATTTAAACTGTTATTCAAAATATCATTAACGTTGTTCCATTGCTATGTACTAATAAGTCTTCGCAACAATTTCCTTGTAGCTATTATAATAATACACACATTCAATTAACATTGAAATCACCCAGATGACTTAAGCAGGCACGCATGTAGGCAGTGAGATGTGATCATAATAAATCTTACCGATGATTAAGATAAATCAATTCATCCCTCGGGGACACTGATTGTGAGTTTTAATGGAAATCATCTTATTATAAGATGACGGTAATAAGCACATTATTCACTGTTAACACTGCACTTTTCACGGTCGTCACATGACACTAGAAAGTGTAGGCGGTCGGCTCCTTTGATCAACACTTGTGGAAATCGTTCAGCAGCGTTCGTGTAACTTTTTCTTAGTAATTATGTTAATTTGAATTCGAAACGAGCGCGTTGTCGAGTTGCCGGCTCGATGGCAAACACGAGACTGTTGAGCTGATCGTTTCCAAGGCGCGGAGAGACGCGCCAGAACCCAGAACCGAGTCGACGGTGTGCTGCGCTTTGCGATGGTGCTGGACCCGTGCGTGGCCTCTTGTGTTCCGGTTTTCGATTCACTTACCTGAGATCGCAACATTACAGTGCTGTATCGGCGAGTGGGTGCCCTGTGACTCAACTTGACAATAATGATAAAATTATTTTGAATAATCGAAGCACACTTAGAATATACCTCTCTACGCTCTCTTCGTGCTCTTTAATATCATATTTTAATATTTAAACTTGCGGCGCATGGCATCGTGTCTTAAAATAAATTGCATTAACTTTCCGTACCGTAATTTAAAGTTTTTTGAAAATTTTGGAAAATTTGTTTTTTTTTTAATTCTGATTTTTTAAAACATTTTGATAATTTTGAAAACATTTAAATATCTTAAATTTTGATAATTGTGATTTTTTTTAAAGCGATTGTGCTGCGTAGCTGTTTTAGAAACGAAATATCGGAACGCGATAGCGCCACGTCGTCGCTGTGTTGATTAAACATTATGAATATTAATAAAATTAGAATAAAATGTCTATAAATATCTGATAATTTGATATAAATATGGTAGTTTTTTTTAACTTTTTCCTCTGTATCTCTGAAACTGATATACCTGCCTTTGACAAAAACTAATCAGCACGTTTCACAATCAATACTCTTCGATCGTGTTTAGAACCATTCAAATTGGTTGATCCGTTTTTTCGAAATTGTTGACGCATTTTTTGTGATTGCTATAACTTACTCTACAGAAAGTTAATTAATAGACATCTAAAAACATATTGCAATTAAACATATGTATGATATAATATGAAATAAAAGTACATACATATTAGATATTTACTTACAATTACTTATTTTATTCGGTCATAGCCTTCAAATATTCTAAACATCTTGGCATTTCAAAATATATTTAACTTCCCATAGGGTAAGTTATAGCAATCGCAAAAAGTCCAAAATTGAAATTTTTTAAATATCTTTACGCTTCAAAGGTTTTCGAACATTTTGGCATACCTTTGGTGTGTGTGCGGATACACCGATCAACCGATTTGAATAATTCAAAAATATTCGATTTGTTTTGATAAGGAGACGTCCTGATTAGTTTTTGGCAAAGGCAGGTCTAGCCGTTCCAATAATACGGGCAAAAAGTGCCATAAACGGTAACTCAGTTTTTAAAAGAACGGAGCGTCCGATTTTAATAATTCAAAAAACATTTTACTTGTATTGACAAGATGAAAAACTGATTAATTATGGGAAAGCAGGTCCAGCGGTTTTGGACTCTCAATAAAAATAAGTTAAAAAAATGTCATTTGGCGGTCAAAACTGTTAATTGGACATATTTACATCTAATTATCAGATATTTTATAGAGATTTTAATAATGTGTAAACATTTTGTGTAAATTTTTTTTGGTTCTGTACCAATATTTTAATTACGGTACGGGAAGTTCCAGCAATGTACCTTAAGGCACGATGCCATGCACCCCACTAGTTTTTTTTTTTAATTACAATTTAAATAGTAAATGATTACTATACGCACTAATATACTCGTCAATACATGAAATTCAGCCACTTCTTTATGACGAACATATTGGTCAATCACAGTTAATTAGTTAATTTAAATGTTCATACAGTTTCACTAACTTATTAACATAGAAATTTTAACATATTATCTCACCGGCTATATAAAAATAAATTACAACTCTTACATTGTTGTTTATTGTTTGCCATATGTGGAAAATGTCATAGGTGTTGATTGAAATATGATTAAATAATTGTAGATACAATCTCATACAATTTAAAGGTTGTTTTATCTAAAATAGAGTAGGCAGTTTCTCCAATGATTTAAACGACTTTAAAGCCAAGCATCTTTGTTATAAAATATTTTCTTGGTCTTTGATACTTGAATTTCTTAATAAATTATGCAATAAGCAGCTTTTGAATATGATTGAAAAAAGAGTTCATTTTTGGATAATTGCTCGTCAACCAGGTAAGATAGGAGTTTGAACAAGAATTAGAGAAATTGTCATTTAGGCAAAAATAATGACAAAAAACTTTTATTTCAAAACTCTTTATAACTACCACTGGCTAGTATTTTAAACGATTATTCTACACTTTAGTCATAATAATTACTGAATGTCTTGTAGGCAGTTGCAATTGGAAAAATAAGTTCTATACTCCTATCTGTTGGCGAATAAATCGCAGAAAACTCGAAATATAGCCTGATAAAAAAACTCTAAAAATTTGCCATTTTTTGGAAAGAATTTATTCACTCGGATTGAGCTGATAATTGCAGAGTCTATTTGATATGAATTTAGAAATATGATACAGTATTTATTACTAATAGTTTTCGAGTTATAGACGAAGTTAGGGTTAAGCAGTGTTCGAAAATGATCGAAAAAAAATCTATTGTTTCGACAATTACTCGGCATTCAGAGCATATATGGAGTTCTAGAAGAAGAATTAGAGAAATTGTCATTTAAAAATATTGTCAAAAAACTTTTATTTCAATACTTCTATTTATTTTCGAATTAATTACAGAAAAATGGACATATAGCCTGATAAAAAAGACTAAAAAATTTTTTATGATCGAAAAAAATGTTCATTGTTGGATTGGTCCGCATCCAGAGCATATACAAAGTTCAAGAACAAGAGTTGAGCAATTGTCATTTAGACAAGAATAACGTCAAAAAATTATTTGATTACTTCTATGTATTGTCGAGTAAATCACATAAAACTCAAAATCGTCAAATTATGAAAAAAACATATATACATTAGGGTGGTCCTTAATATAGACATTTTCGAATTTTCTTGCTCCCAAGGGCTCAAATGGTTCCAAATTGATAAAAAACAATTCTCTGAAAGTTTTAGCTCTTAATATTGTCTTTTAGATAGAGCGCAATTCAATCAAAGTTTTGTATGGAAATAGAATGAAGTTTTGTATGGAAATAGATGAAGTTTTTCACTGATATAGGTATATTTTTGATTAGTAATCTGTATTATTCTGTGTGTAATGTGAAGTTGACCGTTAGTGATTTTTAAATATTTTATCCGATTACGGCGCTGGATATTTTCTACTAGAACAACAAATCTTTTTCCAGCGTTTGCTCCGGCGTGTTTTAGTTTAGGTTAGATAACCTATCGTATCTCTTATCATATCGCATTGAACCCATTGCGAATGTTTTGACCGGTGGTACCTCCAATTCGCGTATCAGCGTTGTGATCACGCACACGTCAATTCAGAGACAACTTGTGGCTGAGTATGCGTATACCAAGAGTCGTAAATAACTTACACACGAAATACGAAAATATCGACAATGAACAACATAGCCGGTTTATGTCTAGCTAGATCTGTTTTGTCTCCGAAAGGCTTATTTGTTCACACATTTCACCTTTAGTAACCGTGCAATATACCTACGGTATAAGTAATTTTTACATAATCCATTGAACGGATTAGTGATGCATGGCATTGTGCCAAATTGTTGGAATTTTCCACACCAAAAATTAATTTCTTGAAAAAGCTTTAAATTTTTTTTTAAAACTTTGAAACAATGAGAAAAAAAAATAACTTTTTTTCAAACGATGGTGTGGCTGTTTTAGAACAAAAATATCGAATCATTAAAACTGTGAACAAAATTTATACTTATTATTAAAATCTCTATAAAATATCTCGTAATTTGATGTGCATATGTTTAATTATCAATTTTGACCGCCAAATGGCTTTTTTTTACATCCCGAAGGAGAAGTTTATGTTTTCATCAAAAAATCCGAATTGCTAATTTTATGTTTTCTCGATGTTTCAAGCCATTTTGAATCGAATGAGACCAAATTTGAAAAAAGTATGTGTGTATGTGTGAACAGATTTTTTGCCGTAAATCGACGTTTTCTCAAAAACGGCTGGACCGATTTCAAAAATTTAAAAGCCATTCGATGAGGACTAGCGTTTCTAAGTTTTGTGCGACGATCGGCCGAGCCGTTTCTTTGTGAATCGCAGAAAAGTAAAAAATTTTTCGTCCACGTTTCAGCCCGCAATTCTGAATCGATTTTGAAAATTCAAAAATTGTTCGAAACACATATTGGTTGGGAATCGACCTGATTAGTTTGTCGTAAAGATCGGCCGGGCCTAAAACACATCAGCACGTTTCTTTTTCAGTAGGAATCGAATACTTTTTGAATTATTCTAATCGGTTTATTCGTGTTCCCGAATGTGTTGACAAAAATTTGTTTCCGCACATACACACATACACTTTATGTTTCAGGGTTTCTGAACATTTTGGCATACATCATTTTTTTCTAAGGTATGCCAAAATGTTCAGAATCTCTGAAACATAAAGATATATAAATATTTTTATTTTCGATTTTTTGCGATTACTTTAACATACCCTACGAGAACTAAATAAGTTTAATGTGAACATTTGATGATTGTCTAGACTAGATCACAGGTTCTCAAACTTTTTCAATTTATAGACCCCTGGAGATCTATGTATACCACTTTGGAAATCAATGATTGATCTAGACTCTAGTCTAGATCGATCAGTATTGCTTATATATAATTCAGTGCACACTGAACAATCGTATTTGCAATACAATACTCAATTATTAGTGCATTTTTTTTCAATTTTGTAATTTATAGCCTGCAGCTTCATGTGGCATGCGATAGTAGTATGTACTTGAAATGTAATAATCCTATATAAGCCAACGACATGCTTTGCCAATCATAATTGTTTCGAAAACATCTGCTTCATTAAATGGTTTACCTATAGCAGAGCAGATGGGCTACAAATTCTATTATATATTTTTTAAATCTGGTTTAAGTAATGCGAGAAGGGCACTAAGCAAAATTTCAAATGGCTAGTAGAATACAATTTCCATAGGTACACTAAAAAGACAGACTTATAGTACAAACATTTAGTAATTTTTGTTGATATATGATATATGGCTTGTTTTTTTTTTTGTAGACAACCCAGTAGTTTTCTATCCAGTTATGACCAATGACTTATACTTTTTGATTTCTTATTATACTACTATATAAAAGACATGAGCAGAGAATACTTAGTCAAATAGTACTTACGTATAGTAGTACTTTTTGAGACTTATTTTAAATTAGTAATGGCGAATTAGTAAGATTATTCTTTGATAGTTTATTGGTCTTCTGCTAATTTACTTTTTAGATGCTTGTTTTTGATAAGCTTCAACAGTTTGATTAGAAATAGACTTAATTTTTTTCAATAAATTTTAATTCTTTGGAAGTTACAGTTATACCCTTTCTCGACAATGTGTTTTAGTCATTAATAAAACTATTCTTGTTACTTCAGCTTCCATTTGACTAACCTAAATTCATAAGAAAGCATTGTTATAGTCTACATCTGATAATCAGATTTATGTAAATTCCTCGATGATCGTGACAAAATGCCCATTCCCATAAATGGTATTCGCAGAACTCGAATTATCTCCGTCAGATCCAAATTGGGGCGTATGAAAACAGTTGCTTTTTATCTCTGCTCTCTGTTGTTACTGCACCAAATGCCTCTTGTTATCATTCCTTGATTGTGGAACTGTTTGCACAGCGACTCTGTGCTCCAAATTGCAACCGACAGCATCTCGCCTCCGCTTTTCGCTGATAGGAATAGTTGCATAAGAAAAAATAGCACACTTTGCTATTATAAAAGGCTGTCGACCTCTTCAGCGGAATTGGCAGACTTTTTATGTTTAAATGAGATAGTGGATAAAAGACTCAGGCAGATAGTGGGAAAATGCAAAATGATCACACAGCTGCATTTTTATCTTTATAGTATATAAATAGATTTGGGACGTATTTCATCAATGTTTTTGGATCTTGGTGGTGAAATAATTTGTTTTTGAATGAGTTGTTTGTCTTAAGGAATACTTATATGTCCGGAGTTGGTAAGCACAGTGGACCATCCATGAACGCCAATAAACCATATCAAAAAATTAGCTATTTTTTAGTTTAAATACTACTTACCATTCATCTCTACATTATTAAACATGATTTTTTTATTATATAAATGAAATAGAAGGTCCATAGTCTATTCTGGGTATTCATAAAACGTGAACAACTTTGGAGCCACAGCAGATTCTTTGTTGTCATTCAACGACTAATAATAATTATATGTTTACTAGCAAACCCGACGAACTCCGTTTTGCCACCAGATGGTTTTGTGAGAAAGATGAAGAAATTTTTTGTTTGTTTTATATTTGAAAAGGAAAAATTTGATTTTATTACACAACAGTAATAAATTTATAGCGATTACAAAAATGAAGTGCTTTTTAGTTGAACTTCTCTAAGTAAATGAAAGTGAATCCGCAAATTATCCGTTTCATTGAAGTGCTCTTTGGTAAACTACATTTTTTGTTTTTTGGTCTGACGTTAACACAAAGAAAGCGGATGGTTTCCCAACTCGTGAATAGGCAACGTATAACTGCCCATGTAAAAAACAATGATTTTCTGAACTTATCCCGCAAACACTAAGCAATTGGCCTTGTGACTTGTTAATTGTCATTGCAAACGCAAGGCGAACTGGAAATTGCAATCGTTTGAAGTCAAACGGAAGACTAGTCGGAATCATTGGTATTACACCAAATCGCCAACAATTTTTGATATACCTGACTTATTTTTATATATATGTAGATTACAGTTTGGCAACGTCTTTTAGTGAAAAACTCATCATATCTCACCGTATCTCAGATTGCCCCGATTTGTGGAATGGTGCACTCTGGTTACCAACTTCTCATCTGCCAATCGATATTTAGCAACTGGTATCGTGTTCCTTACTAAATGTCGCAATACATAAAAATGGCTTATGATACATAAGAATATGTATGTAAAGAGATATAGAGATAAAGCATCCCCGTCATCCTATTCATTCAGATTTCTTACTGAATTAAATTGCAACGCATTGCACCAGATTCATTGCAGACCACCCGACGAAATAAGCACGACTTGTAGCATCGGTCGTGTCGTAAACATCAGCGAACCTTGACTGCGTTACGTGGGTTCCAGGAAACAGCAAATGCGCTCATTTCTCTCGTTCGTGGACAATGTATCAGGGCCGTATAATAAAATAAAATACTGCTATTATAGAATTTGAACTAGTGGTTGAAGGCAATAAAAATGCTAAGTAGCATTGTGCCTTAAGGCAAATTGCTAGAACTTTCTGTACCGTAATTGGAAAAACCAGATTTTTTGTGAAATTTTGAAATTTTTGGCTTCAGGATTTTCTTGAAATATTTGTTTGGAGTCTAAAACAATTGTCTAGTGAACTTTAAACGATATGAATCTTGGTGCGGTACCCAACAAAGTGGAACCAAAATTTATACTCATTATTAAAATGTCTGTAGAATATCTGATAGTTTAATATGCATATGTGTAATTATTATTTTTACAATTTAGCAATTATCATTTAGCAATTTTTAAAACATGTTTTTGTATCTCCGAAACCGTTGCATCTGCTTTTACAAAAATATAACCAGTTCTTCATCCTGACAATATAAGTAAAAAGCTTTCTGAATCATTGTAATCGGATGCGCCGTTCTCTCAAAAACTGAATTTTTATTTGAAATTAGAAACTTTTTGAACCGTATGTTTGAAACGGCTGGATATGCTTTTGTCAAAAACTAATAAGCACGTGGCCTTATCAATAGGAATCAAATGCTTTTTGAATCATTCAAATCGGTTAATCTGTGATCTCTACATACATACATTCATTTTTTCAAAGGTTTGGCAAAATGGTCAGAAACTTTGGAAACGATATGCAAAAATTTACATTTTCGATTTTTTTTTGCAATTACTACAACTTACTCTACGGGGAGTTAATAAATCTTAATTACATAATCAAACAATATCAATATTTATCACTTTCGCTAGACTTTTCAACCTGAAATAACATTTTCATACATAAAAGGCGTTAGTGAAATATATGACTTGCAAGCCATATATTTCATTAACCTTTTCCACTTGCTAATTCCGAAATTAGTATCTCGGCGGCGGCATCCGAACGGAAAGGGTTAACACTAAAAAAATTGTTTAAACATTTTCTTTTGTTTTTCATTTCCATATATACGCCTATAATTACTGATTTTCTGTTTTTCAAATTTTTTTGATGTGAAACAAAAACTCGTTCTATAAAGGGTTAAATCATTTTTAGCTAATTATTCATTTTGGTATACTTTCAGTTTATATATTTTATTTTGGACACAATTTTTTTGTCCACAATTTTGGGAGCACGGATTAACCGATTTGAATGATTTTAAAAACATTTGATTTATATTGACGGGGAGACATGTTTATTAGTTTTTGGCAGATCCAGCCCTTTTGAAGATACAGATAAAAAAGTGCAAAAAATGGCAGTTTATTATTTTGCATAATTCATATAAATATGAGATAAGGACCTCGGATGCATTCATATTAACTCGACTCGATTTGGTTTTATTCAAATATGTTTTGTAAACATATATATAAATATAAATATAATATTATATAATAATATATAAAGATCGTCGCCCAAATATAAGCACTTATATTATATTAGATCTATAACTGAAAAATGATGAAATTTAAAATATGTTTAATACATATATTTAACAATATTTATATTAATTGTTATTGAAAATTAATCAATTTTTAATTGATTATGTTTAACCTCCAATGTTTAATTATGGTACGGGAAGTTCCAGCAATTTGTCTTAAGATACAATACCATGCACCACTAGTTTTTGCTTACGGTGGGGCGGGGACGCCGTATAATTGATACGGCAGATACGGTGGTAGCTAGTTCAGGTACTTTTATGGAATTCATGCCAATACCTCAAAACATTTTGAACGCACCGTTTGAAATGTAGTCCGAAATGGTCTTCGTGAAAGTTAAATTCGGTTCTGTTTAATGATTTGTATACATAATACGAAAGCATACAGTTGCGAATAATCAAATGTCGACGTAGTGCACTGATTGAATGCGCGTTTCCTACCGCCCTCTTTTCGGTTTATTTTTGTTTTAAATATAGTTGTGTCTCGTGAGCAGGCGGACTGCTCTCTACTGCTCTCGACTGCTCTCGAGGCAGCCGGCTTGCTGCTGCGGCTCTTTGCCCTTTCATGTGTGTAGGTGACATAACGCACGCAATGTGTGGTCGCGGACAACTTCTGCCTAGTGGTTAAAATAATAAATGTACGGCAACTATCACAGGCATCGAGGCGACGGTTCTCTGAAAATCCTTATTATGTATTTATATTTAATGTGACACAGCATGGTTAATAAATTGAGGAGTTCACAGCTGGCGCTAATCGCTTCTATGTTTTAAATGAAAATCTGCTTATAGACACGACGAATCATATTTTGTGGTACAGAAGTATATACCATTGAATATTTTTTACTTCACCATATAATTTACAACTGCTCTTAGCTACACATGTTATCACGTAAAATTGAGTACACATTGAAGTAAAAGTAACTGATAACTTTTACTAATGGGCCAGTTCTGCTATAAAACAGACCTATATAAAATGTTATGGCAAAGCTATGTTACGCGGGTAACATGATAAGGTAAAATTTCAGTTTTTGGTGATAAAATGTTTCTAATAAGATTATTTTGAAAATTTGGTATTCTTGATGCATCAATTTTATTTTGACAAATCATGTTTTCTTGATGTTGGCTCTCAATGTTTGGTTGTCACAAAATAGTCAAAAGACTATAGGGTAGAGTAGGGCTCAAAGATCCATGGGTAAAAAATCCACCACCATTATGTCAAAAGCAAATAAAGTACAGAATTTTTTAATTATACTATTTTAAAGTAGAAGGCAAAAGATGTATAACCAGCCAACACCTTAATTCTTACGATGTCAGGAGATAAACGACCATGTATCAATATAGTATAACAAAAATATTTTTTTAATTGTTAGTTTCTTGGTTTTTGGATTTTCAAGTTCGTTTATGATAACTGAATATATTTTTTTAATACACGCTATTTAATTGATTTATAAGATGTAATGTTATTTTTAAATCAGAACAGTTTTTTATATAATTTCTATAACATCATACATGTGGGTGGGGTAAAAAAGAACACTAAATCTTTACACTGGTAAAGGTGTAAATAATGAGAAAATAGTAAATAAAGAAGTAAATTAACTTAAAAAAAGGTATTTTACAAGAAAATATGAATTAATAGTTGTTCCAAATCTGCTCATGAATATTTCTGACAACTAGATCAAGGTTATATACAGTGTGAACTTTGTAAAAAATGTGCATATGAAATTTATTTTTCACATTGGTTAAATAACGTAGTTATTATTTCGCAATAATCCTTTAAAATTAAAAATAAAATACTAGAACTGTTAGTCCTTTGGTTGTCTCTATTTAACCCGCATATGGGGTAACAAGAACCAGATCACAAACTTTAGAAAAATAGTAAAAAAGCATTGTTATATAAATATAAATTAACTGCATATTTTACTGAACATAGTTTGATAGTTATTTGTTTGATATGTGCTATGTGTTGTGATGTGGTTTATTTGGCTTGGACAGTATAACTATCGAAAATCAAATTGGACCGTTCTACCCCGCCCTGCGCTATGTTGCATATATTGGCTTATGACTTTAGAGAATATAAAATAAAATAAATAAATATTTGATAATATTCAAACTTTTAATCAGTTTGAATCTTACAACTTTCATATTAGAGCTCTCGAGTTTCTCTATAATGAAAATTATTATAAATCTCTACCGTGCGTAAAGGGTTATAACAATACCATATAAGAAAACTATGTGTGACTACATAATTTACGTCTATCAAACCTACAAAAAAAGGTATTTTTTCCAGGTAACTCAACATGCGACGATTATTTCTTCGACGTATACCTGTGTTACCTTGGTTTCTGTTTAGCTGATTGGCTCACGCTCGAAATATCGCAATGTTGAACGTGCGTTCTTGTAACAATTTTCTAACGATATTCGTTAATACTGTTTATGGTCAAAAAACCTTGATTAGCAAATAAGTCGAAAACAATGATGAGTTGACCAGTTTGAGTAGATGAATGAATTTGAAAATAGAAGTAGGGAAATTGATAAAAAACTCATTAATTTGCGCAAGGAATTGTTTGAAATAATCGTTTATAAAACTATTTTTTTAGAATAATTAAATTCATTTCCAGCCAACTAGCCGAAAATTTTTTGGCTGATAACATTTCGAAAAGATTGAAATAAACACAACCATCAGAACTCTGCTACGTAGAAAAAATTTATTTTCATATCCATTTTTTACTGTTTATATAAAAAAACTATTGCTCGATTGTGTCATTTATTTATGAGCCTATTCTTATTTTGTTCAAAATGTCACTTTAAAAGTAATACCCATTTCTGGCGTATTTGGAAAATTGAATTCATACATACATACATACATACATACACACACATCCATTTTTTTAAATCACTTCCATTAATCACGTGATATATTTATTAAGAATTTTTGGACCTCACCCTCCCCCTTGATGATACGTGGTGATATTCAAAATTAACCCCCTTTTCCATCAAACATGACGTGCATTTCTAGTTTCAAGAAATAATTGTAAAATTTTTGATTTTATTTGAAAATATTTGGATTTTTTTAAGAAAAAATCAGGTCAAAAATAAATACTTGTAATATCTTTCTATACCCCTCTCCCCACGTAATTGTTCGTGATTTTTTGTCAAACCACCCCTTCCCTTAAAAACCTCATGTGATTAATGGACGCTCCAAGGTGTGCCAAAATGTTCATATACTTTCAAAACGTGAAGATATGCAAAAATTTTCTATTTCGATTTTTGGACGTTTACAATAATTTAGCCTACGGAAAGTTAAAAACAACAGATATCAAACGAACAACTATCTAACTATATCCAGTAAAATTTTCAGCTAATTCATCTTTGTAGAACTATGTTTTTTGGACATTTTACTCATGGACCTCTTAAGCCTTACTGTATCTTATATAAAAATTATTCCATACAGTTTTTTTAACTCTAAAAACATCGTTTAATTGAAATTTTTTACAAATTTTTGTTTTTTATTTTCTTCAGTCACATGATTGTATACTTTGAATACAACGTAGTACATATTTATTAGCTAAATCTATGTCAACGTGTAGATAAAACGTGTCTGGCAAGCGATTCCACTTTTGAACTAATTAAATCGGGTACTCTTGTAATAATGCATTTATTGATGAACTAATAAAACATTGTAACAATATGTATAATGATCCATTGTTTTATATGCAATTTTCCATAATTAATATTTTATATTATTTTCATAACGATTGAAAATATGTAACATGATTGGATATGTAGAAGTCGATTTCATATTTGACAAATTTTGATACCAGTTTATCAACTAATTATATTACAAATTGCAAAAATACCAAGAAATTAAATCGAAAACAAGATGATTTTGTTTTACGTTTTTATGCAAATTTGAATGAATATAGAATGTAGAGTTTGAATGAATATAGATTGGGATTTCGCTGTAAAGCAATTAATCGTCAAATAAGTAAAATTAAATTTTTTTGAGTGTTTTCTAATTTAAATATTATAACTGGGTGAAATGGCACTTTACCTTAAGACAAGTTGCAAAAACTTTCCCAAGTTTATAAATAATCGATCTTATCAATAATAATTAAGATTCAGTAAATTTTAAAATTGTGACGATGGTATTTTAAAATTTTAACACTGCCCATTATGCAAAATGTTGATGAATTTTTATAATTAGCCCAATTTTCGTAGGTCTATAATATTTCAGCATATGTTAAGAGCATAAACTATATTGCTTAATTATAATCGTTAAAAAACAACAATTAATTACGAAGAAATTACTTGGTCGATCTAATCAGTACGATTCCCAACTGTTCAGGATTTGTGACAAAAACGTAGACAAATAATTTAGCACTTTTTATCTAATTGTATAAAACGGTTTGATCAAATGTTTAGAAAAATTAATCAAAGCAAGATATTGTTGAGTTTTATAAATTGGCTTTTAAATGTTTATAATCGGTTCAGGCGTTTTTAAGGAAATGTCGATAAAGATCAGATTTTGGCTCCACATATACATACACTTTTTCCAATGTTGGCGTTTAAGGATACTGATTGGCTTGAAGCGTCCAAACTTCTCCTTCAGTAAATTAAAAAACAAGATGTATATGTTTTGAATTATTAAATTTTCACACACAAGACATAGAATGCATTAGAAATTTCTCGTTTATCATGAAAATGATTAATGATGATGAGGTTTACTTATATCTAGAATTTACTACAGAATGCGCCTAAATCTAAAATCTTGAAAGTACACACTAATTATAACTCAATGCTAAAGATTTTTTTAACTGAAGAACAAAAAGCAGAGGAAATTGACATTTACATCGGTTGACTAATGTATCATCAATAATACTGTATTTATGTTACAATTTATTAAACTCTCCTTCGATTAATTCAGGTAGTTGGGTTATAATTTAACCCTTGTAGCTGTGGACTGTATTAAACACTGATTTGTTTGTATATTATATATTTGTTACTAAGTTATAGTGAAAGAAGATATATTTATTTATTATTTAATATACATGTTGTTTCCCGGACTTTACTTTTAGAAGTGAACAATTCATCCAATTAAAACACTCTGCTACCCCTTCTACCAGGGGTAGCAACCATTTCGTGCAAAGCTTAATGCCCTGAAGGTTGTCACCTTCATGGCCAATATAATAAAACAAAAATACGTTCAAACAAATACAATATATTTTCGAGGTACACACGTACTTATTTTAATTTCGGTGTCAAATGATTCAGAATGGCTTGAAACGTCAGGAGAACATTAAATTATCAAATCAGATTTCTGATGGTAACATAAACTTTTTCTTCGGTAAGACAAAAAACAAGATGTAATTTAAAAATTATCAAATTTTCACACGCAAGACATTATGAAATGCATTAGAATCATGAAAATGATTAATGATGATGAGGTTTACTTATGTCTAGAATTTACTACAGAATATGCTTAAATCTAAAATCTTGAAAGTACACACTAATTATAACTGAATGTTGAAGGTTTTTTCTTAACTGAAGAAAAAAAAGCAGAGGAAATTGATATTTACTTCGGTTGCCTAATTTTTTATCAATAATACAATCTATTTTCGACGTACACACATACTTCAATTCTGGTGTCAAATAATTCAGAATAGCTTGAAACGTCGGGAGAGCATTAAATTATCAAACCAGATTTTTGATGATAACATGAACTTTTTCTTCGAAAAGACAAAGAACAAGATGTGTGTTAAAAATTATTAAATTTTCACACGCAAGACATGAAATGCATTAGAATCATGAAAATGATTAATGATGATGAGATTTACTTATGTCTAGAATTTACTACAGAATGTGCCTAAATCTAAAATCTTGAAAGTACACACTAATTATAACTCACTGCTAAAGATTTTTTCTTAACTGAAGAACAAAAAGCAAAGGAAATTGATATTTACATCGGTTGACTAATTTTTTATCATCAATAATACGATCTATTTTCGACGGACGGTGCATCTAGAGAACTGTTTTAGCTCAAAAACGAAGCACACATCACAAGCCCGTAGAGTTTGATGGGTTTTTCTCTATTTTGTCAGCATCAGTGTAATTACGGGTGCACAACCTCATTAACAGAGTACGGAACATTTTCGTTATTAGTCAGTTGATTGCATAATCATTTATAATTATGTGCTTTATGATGCGCGTCTCATTTCCGTTACATGTTAATTTCTATTTTGTTTTCAAAGGCAGACACATAGAAACCGACATATATAAACAACTGTTTATTGTTACTGAAATTTACGATAATTAATGGAACACATTATTGTTTTTGAGAAACAAAGGCGGCTGCAAAAAACATTTGCGATGGTACACTTTTTCAATCAACAGTTGGTGAATCAACTGTAAAAACTGAATTTACTTGACAAAAAGTTAATTTTATTTGAAACTTTTCACTAAATCTTCGGTAAAATGATTTTCATGTATAATACAAGGAAAGTTGTTGTACTTTTCCCCTACATTACAATTTTTAACTTCCCGTAGAGTAAGTAAAAAAAAATCGAAATAAAAAAAATTGTATATCAAGCCTCCTCAACATTTTGGCACACCTTAAAAAAATGGATGTTGTATCTATGTGTGTATGTGTGCATGCGTATGGATATAAATTTTTGTCGTCGATTTAAAAAGCACGGATCAACCGATTTGAATGATTCAATAAAACATTCAATTCTCATTAAATTGCCAAAAAAGGAAATTCAGTCTTTGAGAGAACGGAGCGTCCGATTTGAATGATTCTAAAAACATTTCACTTGTATTGACGGAATGAAGAATTAATAAATTTTTATGTAAAGGCAGGTCTATCGGTTTTGGAGATCCATAAATAAGTTGAAAGAACATGCCATTTCGCGGCCAAAAATGATCATTAAACATAAGCATATCAAATATCAGATATTTTATAGAGATTTCAATAATAAGTCTAAAGTTTTTAACCCAATTTTTTGGGTTCCGTACCAATGTTTATAATATTTAAAGTTTGCTTATATAGTCAAATAATTTTTTTCGACACTTTCGACACATTTTCAAAATTTTCAAAATTTTAAATTAACGTCGAAAAGTTTCAGCAATTTGGTTTATGGCACGTTGCCAAACACCACTAGTTTTTTTATAGCAAATAGAATAAATTGGAAATTTTTGAAATGTGATCAAGGCTGGAAAATACCGGAAAATAGCGTTTTTGAAATGGAATCAATATTTTAACCAAAGATAAAATTTAGTAATAAAAGTTAAATTTCATGAAATTTCATTGAATTTTATTAAATAATTTTAAATTTAAAGTTTTCCAAAAGGATTCCAATTTGTTTTTTTTTTTTTGGATTCCAATGCCTTTATTATAATTATTTAATTCCCACATTTTTGTACTATCAATATATCGAAAGAAACCTAAAATGTTTTAGTGCATTTTTTTTTAAATTCTTTATCAAGAACGATTTTTAAATATCAGTATTCTTTTATTGTAACGTGCCTTAAACCTATGTCACATTTATTATTAATATAAATAAAAAATTATAGTGTTTATATTATTATTTTTAGATATTAAATATGTAGGAAAAAATATAATAATCTCCTTTAGATGTATTATTTAACTCTCAACTCTCTTAGATAAAACACAGACTTTTGCATATTTTGAATTTATTACTAGTATTGTATAAAAATATAATTTATACAATTTAAGTTATGAATAATTTATATGAACAATATGAAATATCAATTTTTAACAATGAAATCTATCTCACAATCAGTCAAAATGCAATTGTTAGTACAAAACATATAGACTTATCGCTATTTATGTACAAAATTTTATATAAAATATATTTATTGTAAATGTATTTCTCGAAAAATAGTAATTTTTATAAATTTTTATGGCATTAGAAAGTCCCTGATAATACTTAAAAATACTTTGTAATATTAAGTTTTGAAACATACATAATTTAAGTACAGATGTAACGATACAAGCAATATTTTCTTTGATATTTCGCTTATGGCAACGAAAATATATCGATAATATATTTTGATTTATATATAGTAATTGATTTAATATTTTATTGGAAACAAAAGTTTAAAATAGTTTTGCTTAACTATTATTTATTAAATAATTATTATGCATCATTTTAAAATCAGTCATCATTCATCATAAATATCGATATTCGTATTTCAATATATCGTCACACCTCAATTAATTTATGTATCAATTATATTGATTGATTTATTTGCGAATTTCTCAGTTATGAAAATGCAGCAATGCCTGTGATAGCTCTTCCTAGAATAAGTGCGTGGATATCATGTGTACCTGAAAAATATTAAATTTATTTGACATATTATTAATTGTGATCATAACTAATTTATTACATCATAATAAAACTTGTTTGGCATTCTGGTATCAATAAATCGACTGCATAAAAAGTCGACGTGTAGTCACAAATTTTATTAGGCAACTGAGTGCTTAATTAGTAAGAATAACAAACTCGTTATAAATTAATGAATTTATAATTTCAGAATAGGTTAAATTTGATTAATTTTTAACCTTAAACTTTTCGGTTATATGAAAATTAAACTGAGCTCAAGAACAAATAATAATTAAATTTTATCAAAAAAAAAGTGAAATTAATTAAGCGATACACAATGATGAAGCACAAATAAACACATTGCATTGAAAATAAGTAATGAAAAAACGCGTTATTGATTTTTTTTTATAAAAAGCGATAATAATTACTTGTTCAATGAGCTGTCTTTGTTATCGTACATATTAACCCAGTATTTTTCTCGAGGGGGCAACCCCAAAAATAGTAAATATAAAAGTGAATTAAGTTAAAAAAGCAATTTTACAAGAGTTAAATTAAATAAATAATTGTTACAACTTAGCTGATTAATATTTCTAACAAAATACCAGATCAAGGTTATATACAGTGTTATCTCTGTAAAAAAATGTACCTACGAAATACCAGATCAAGGTTATACAGTGTTATCTCTGAAAAAATGTACCTATAAAATTTATATTTTTTATTGGTTGAATAATGTAGCTATTAATTTGTAAAATTCCTTTAAAATATGCTGTTCTATTTAAAGGTGTAAAAGGGACAGATAACAAAGTAAAAAAAAAACAATAAAGAAACACATTTTTAGTATTAGGAATCAACTTTTAATGAACATAGTTCGATAGTTGTTGGTTAGACACGTGTTATGCTTTGTGATGTAGTTCATTTGAATTAGACAGTATAAATACCTAAAGTCAAATTGGACCTTTGTGCCCCGCCCAACCCTATATATTTTGCAGCAATGCTAAGGCAATTTTCACTTGAGATTATAATTGAGATATATAACCTCAAGTAGAAATTTGATATCATACTGCTTGATATCGAGCTGACCGAGATTGGGGATGAAACTCAGGACTAGTTTGTGCTAGCCTACGTTCTTAAACAGTAGGGTTAAATGTTTGAAAATACAATTTATATAAAATTTTAATATTTATTATTGTTATAATTTTAGTATTAACTATATTTTATAAGTTTGAAAACCAGCGAAGGAACAATTGTAATTATTAATTATTTATCTAAATACAACTGAACGAATGCTTAACATCAAGTTGTTACGAATATATACCAGTTTATTTATTACTGTGACACAGGTTTATGACTATAATTATGCAAAGTGAGTTATGGTGTCTAGTTATGCAAATATTAATTATAAACAGGAATTATATATCTTAAGATGAATTAATTATCTGCATCATTGTCAATGCGCGAGATACGTTGTATCAGAAAAACCTGCATGGAATTCTTTAGGAATACTAAATATTGATTCAAATTTGTTGACAAAAATAGAAAGAAGATCGTGGATTGCAAAGTTGAGCACAAATATATGTCATACGGAAGCAAATGTTGCTAATTGGGGAGATTTTTGCACGTTAATTATTGCTGAACGTTATTCGTTCTCTTTATTTTTGTTAGACGAATGCGAGACAACCAGTTTCTCGCTTTCTTGAAATATAATAAATATTTATTAAATTTGAAGATGGTATTCAACAGGTAAATCCGTGGTTTCCAACTTGTGGGACCTATACGCAATCCCTTAGGCGGGGCGCAAGCTTGTTGCAAAAAGGGCTGCTTTTAAAATTTCAAAAAAAAAAAAAAAAAATTAAAAGCTTTGAAATGATATAAAAAAAGAATGAATAAATAATGATTTTCATGCATATTTTGACATAATATTTTATATAAATTTGTAGCCTGACACATGAATTATGATATCAGTTGATAAAATTAGATTCTTAGAAAAATGAAGAGGGGCGCAGGGGGTGTTGCAAAAATGTAAATAAATCATAATACTTAGTTATCGTTATAGCCCTCGTTACCATGGTAATAAAATATTTACCCATCCCAAAACAAAGTTTTTTTTTCTCGCCAGAAAATCCGATTTGCTAATTTTATGTTTTTAAGTCATTCTAAATCGTTTGGCACCAAGATTGGAAAAGTATAATTATGATGTTTGTGCGTGTATATATGGACCAAAAAACTCCTCGTCGATATTTTCTCATAAACATTCTTCTAATAAACCGTTTCCAAAAATTAAAAACGATCGGCCGAGCTGTTTCTATGCCAGAAAAAGCAACATTATTCGTCCAAAAATCCCGTTTAGCCAGAAATCCTGAACCGATTTTGAAAATTCAAAAACTTTTCTAAAGATATCAGTTAATAATCGTTGGTGGCCGTTTTTTTGTAATTAATCGAAAAATTTTTTTCACGATTTTAATGAAACTTTTCATGATTATAGTTCTTGGTCTTAAAGAATATTCTAAAATGTTATAGGCCTACAAAAAGCGGTTTATTTATAAAATTTCATCGAAGTTAAGATTATAGCCTTGTTTTTCAATAAAATTCTATCGTTACACTTTAAAAAGTTACTAAAAATCAATTCACATCCAACTTTTTTTAAGGCAAAATGCCACTTACACCTAGTTATTTTTTCATTTCATGATATCAATAGGATAATGAAGAAAATCCAGAATATTCAGTAGATTTTCTTTAATAGCCACAAACTAGTCTTGGGTTCGATCTTAACCTGACAGCTCGATATCAAGCAGTATGATTTTAACTTTAAGTTATGGATTTCGTATATAATCTCCTAATGAAATAAAAATCACCTTTGGTGGGCGTTGCTGCAACACATACACGCAAAAACTATTAGATATACAGGGTTGGTCAAATAACTTTTTTTGTGAGAATGATACAAAAAACTACTGACTATTTTCTTATATTTTTTTTGAAAATAATTGGCACACATTTGAATTATTTTTGAAAAAAAAAGTTAGATGGCGTACCCTTTACATATCTAATGTAAATATGTAGTCAACACAAAAAAAAGAGTGGTGGACTGCTGGGTTGCCCTCTTGAGAAAAATGCTAGGTTAGAACGTATGATAGCAAACACACCTCATAGAACATGTAGTTCTGATGCATACGCTGTTATATAAATATAAAAATAATAATATTGATGATATTTCATTTTATATCCTCACCTTCGTATGTGTTGACCGCTTCGAGATTCATGCAATGCCTGATAACGTGATATTCGTCGGCGATGCCGTTCGCCCCGAGCATGTCGCGTGCAACGCGAGCTATCTCCAGGGCCTTGCCGGAATTGTTACGTTTGATCAGTGAAATCATTTCGGGGGCCACTCTGAAAATTATAAGATTTCACATGTAAATGAAATGTTATCAGTAGTTATATCAGATTTTGCTTGAAATTATAGATATAAATTAGATTCCAAGTAATATTGCTGCAAAATATGTATGTATGTGACATCACTATTAGAAAAATTTAATACAAATATCATCACCAAGTGGATAACCACTGGGTTGCCACCAAGAAACACTAGGTTAGGGCATTTAAAATTTGCTAATTAAAATATAAGATGTAAAAGATGCAAGCAGCCCAGTGAACACCGTGTGATTTGAGCGGCGGTAGCAATCTGAAATCCACAAGCGTGCCCATGTGGTGCTGTGACACCCATGTGGAATTTATGTGGATTTCAGGTTGCTACTACACTAATGAACAAATAGCGTGCTGTTTTAAAAACATTTGAAAGCCAAATTTTTACCAACATATGTTCGATACACATAGAGGATCAATTTAGGTGCCAATTCTGCCGTGAAATAGACCAATGTTACGTAGCGCTTCTCATACAAAATGGTACTAAATACTGTCAAAATACCATGTATTTGCTGTGCGATCCGCCGTTTTAGGCATGAAATGCAACTTCACTCATATGTTATTATCCCGCTTCGCCAAGATGCAGTTATGATAACATTGTTTTTTGACATTTGAGTTTTCTAGGTTTGGTTTTCTATCGAAAACGTCTGACTGCAAAGCGACCACTTGGCATTTTGACAGTATTTATACCATTTTGTATGAAAAGCGCTACGTAACATAGCCTTGCCATAACATTGGCCTATTTTAAAGGGCATAGTCAGTAGACGATATGTTTCCCACTGAAATTTCTCGACATTCCTGAATTAGAATAAAAATTAATATTATTACAGAATTTCTAATAATAAAATTCATAAATAGATATAGACCGATCTTTGAATTTTTTTCTAAAAAAGCCATGAATTTAAAGAACATGATCGCTACAACTAATAGAACTCTTAAAATGTGATGCTCGTTCAAATAAATAAAAAATTATAAGTTAGTCAAGAACATAAGCTATCGGTTTTTATCATTTTAGAATTTCTATTTGAATTACAATCTGTGTAATCCCGAGGACATTTACTATTTCATTTTTTCGACACCCTATGTGAGCTGTCAATAAACCGCCAAAATTTAAAATATGACAAATCATTCATATTTATAATTTCGTATCCATAAATTTGAATAGTATTGTGTTTATTTATTATCCTTGAATAGTTTCAGGTTGTGCATGCTCCCCCAAAACATCAGTGCAAATTAGGTTAGAATCGGAACCAGAGTTAGTAAGGATTCCCAAATGTTTTGAACAATACAATAATAAATATAAAGTGCGTTATTTTTGGCAAATCAAAAAGTGCTTTATTTATTCGGATATCTGTGAAATGTTATTGCTTATAAAAATGTGAACTGTTTTTGTAAAATGTGAATGAAATGAAATGTGAAATGTTTTAGTTTGTTTAGTGATGTGTAATAGGAGTACTGAAGTGGCTGCCAAATTGCTGCTAAATTGCTGTAAAAGGTAGGATTTGTGGTTTTCTTATATTTCTTGAAGATATTTCTCTTATTGGCTGTTATTTTCTAAGAAGACAACAGAATATACCAACTGGAACTCTGCTAGTTTTAATTTAATTTTACGACTGCTATTTTTTTATATAGTGCATTTTTAGTTCAAAGTAAAAGCAACACTGGTGGCTTCTACTCATTGTCATGTATTTATTAAATTTGCAATGTCTACTAAAGACACTTGTAAATTATATTGTGGAATAAAAAAAGTTAGATTCTAGTATAAATCTAATCTATATGGTTACGTCATAATGCTTTATTGTTGTATAGGTCGGTATTAATTTCTGGAGCACTTATTTATTCATTATTTTTTCATTTTTTGTTTACCAGTATATTATGTCAATTCTTTCAAGTAAATCTTTAACTTACATATGACAATTAATAACTGGAATCAATTATGTAAAAATATTAATATGGTAAGCGATGTGATATTAATTAAATAAGCGATTAAAGATTAAAGATGGTAATTTTAGAACTTCAAATTTATCGAATTATAAAATTTATTTGAACAACTCTTATATTTTATAGCCTTCAAGTCTTGTGATTAAAAGCCCGTTCAAACGTGTAATTTTTATAGATGTTTGTCATTAGCAATATTATAATTGGATATTAGTATAAAACAATTATTTTAAAGAGATAATTATCTGACTCTAATATTATAATTTTTTGTTAAACTAGATTTATAGATCTTATTCTTAAAATCACATCTTGATCTGATAGCTAAATTTATTTTGTTTTTGTCGATGAGAGTCGATGATGTTTTATTGTCACTATTGTCTTTTTGATAAAATTTAATCACGGGAGACTTTCTCTCCAACCTATTTATTATTACTTT
>NW_020538040.1:173856498-173873929 GCF_003426905.1 Ctenocephalides felis | reverse complement strand
GGGTGCACAACCTCATTAACAGAGTACGGAACATTTTCGTTATTAGTCAGTTGATTGCATAATCATTTATAATTATGTGCTTTATGATGCGCGTCTCATTTCCGTTACATGTTAATTTCTATTTTGTTTTCAAAGGCAGACACATAGAAACCGACATATATAAACAACTGTTTATTGTTACTGAAATTTACGATAATTAATGGAACACATTATTGTTTTTGAGAAACAAAGGCGGCTGCAAAAAACATTTGCGATGGTACACTTTTTCAATCAACAGTTGGTGAATCAACTGTAAAAACTGAATTTACTTGACAAAAAGTTAATTTTATTTGAAACTTTTCACTAAATCTTCGGTAAAAATGATTTTCATGTATAATACAAGGAAAGTTGTTGTACTTTTCCCCTACATTACAATTTTTAACTTCCCGTAGAGTAAGTAAAAAAAAATCGAAATAAAAAAAATTGTATATCAAGCCTCCTCAACATTTTGGCACACCTTAAAAAAATGGATGTTGTATCTATGTGTGTATGTGTGCATGCGTATGGATATAAATTTTTGTCGTCGATTTAAAAAGCACGGATCAACCGATTTGAATGATTCAATAAAACATTCAATTCTCATTAAATTGCCAAAAAAGGAAATTCAGTCTTTGAGAGAACGGAGCGTCCGATTTGAATGATTCTAAAAACATTTCACTTGTATTGACGGAATGAAGAATTAATAAATTTTTATGTAAAGGCAGGTCTATCGGTTTTGGAGATCCATAAATAAGTTGAAAGAACATGCCATTTCGCGGCCAAAAATGATCATTAAACATAAGCATATCAAATATCAGATATTTTATAGAGATTTCAATAATAAGTCTAAAGTTTTTAACCCAATTTTTTGGGTTCCGTACCAATGTTTATAATATTTAAAGTTTGCTTATATAGTCAAATAATTTTTTTCGACACTTTCGACACATTTTCAAAATTTTCAAAATTTTAAATTAACGTCGAAAAGTTTCAGCAATTTGGTTTATGGCACGTTGCCAAACACCACTAGTTTTTTTATAGCAAATAGAATAAATTGGAAATTTTTGAAATGTGATCAAGGCTGGAAAATACCGGAAAATAGCGTTTTTGAAATGGAATCAATATTTTAACCAAAGATAAAATTTAGTAATAAAAGTTAAATTTCATGAAATTTCATTGAATTTTATTAAATAATTTTAAATTTAAAGTTTTCCAAAAGGATTCCAATTTGTTTTTTTTTTTTGGATTCCAATGCCTTTATTATAATTATTTAATTCCCACATTTTGTACTATCAATATATCGAAAGAAACCTAAAATGTTTTAGTGCATTTTTTTTTAAATTCTTTATCAAGAACGATTTTTAAATATCAGTATTTTTTTATTGTAACGTGCCTTAAACCTATGTCACATTTATTATTAATATAAATAAAAAATTATAGTGTTTATATTATTATTTTTAGATATTAAATATGTAGGAAAAAATATAATAATCTCCTTTAGATGTATTATTTAACTCTCAACTCTCTTAGATAAAACACAGACTTTTGCATATTTTGAATTTATTACTAGTATTGTATAAAAATATAATTTATACAATTTAAGTTATGAATAATTTATATGAACAATATGAAATATCAATTTTTAACAATGAAATCTATCTCACAATCAGTCAAAATGCAATTGTTAGTACAAAACATATAGACTTATCGCTATTTATGTACAAAATTTTATATAAAATATATTTATTGTAAATGTATTTCTCGAAAAATAGTAATTTTTATAAATTTTTATGGCATTAGAAAGTCCCTGATAATACTTAAAAATACTTTGTAATATTAAGTTTTGAAACATACATAATTTAAGTACAGATGTAACGATACAAGCAATATTTTCTTTGATATTTCGCTTATGGCAACGAAAATATATCGATAATATATTTTGATTTATATATAGTAATTGATTTAATATTTTATTGGAAACAAAAGTTTAAAATAGTTTTGCTTAACTATTATTTATTAAATAATTATTATGCATCATTTTAAAATCAGTCATCATTCATCATAAATATCGATATTCGTATTTCAATATATCGTCACACCTCAATTAATTTATGTATCAATTATATTGATTGATTTATTTGCGAATTTCTCAGTTATGAAAATGCAGCAATGCCTGTGATAGCTCTTCCTAGAATAAGTGCGTGGATATCATGTGTACCTGAAAAATATTAAATTTATTTGACATATTATTAATTGTGATCATAACTAATTTATTACATCATAATAAAACTTGTTTGGCATTCTGGTATCAATAAATCGACTGCATAAAAAGTCGACGTGTAGTCACAAATTTTATTAGGCAACTGAGTGCTTAATTAGTAAGAATAACAAACTCGTTATAAATTAATGAATTTATAATTTCAGAATAGGTTAAATTTGATTAATTTTTAACCTTAAACTTTTCGGTTATATGAAAAATTAAACTGAGCTCAAGAACAAATAATAATTAAATTTTATCAAAAAAAAAGTGAAATTAATTAAGCGATACACAATGATGAAGCACAAATAAACACATTGCATTGAAAATAAGTAATGAAAAAACGCGTTATTGATTTTTTTTATAAAAAGCGATAATAATTACTTGTTCAATGAGCTGTCTTTGTTATCGTACATATTAACCCAGTATTTTTCTCGAGGGGGCAACCCCAAAAATAGTAAATATAAAAGTGAATTAAGTTAAAAAAGCAATTTTACAAGAGTTAAATTAAATAAATAATTGTTACAACTTAGCTGATTAATATTTCTAACAAAATACCAGATCAAGGTTATATACAGTGTTATCTCTGTAAAAAAATGTACCTACGAAATACCAGATCAAGGTTATACAGTGTTATCTCTGAAAAAATGTACCTATAAAATTTATATTTTTTATTGGTTGAATAATGTAGCTATTAATTTGTAAAATTCCTTTAAAATATGCTGTTCTATTTAAAGGTGTAAAAGGGACAGATAACAAAGTAAAAAAAAAACAATAAAGAAACACATTTTTAGTATTAGGAATCAACTTTTAATGAACATAGTTCGATAGTTGTTGGTTAGACACGTGTTATGCTTTGTGATGTAGTTCATTTGAATTAGACAGTATAAATACCTAAAGTCAAATTGGACCTTTGTGCCCCGCCCAACCCTATATATTTTGCAGCAATGCTAAGGCAATTTTCACTTGAGATTATAATTGAGATATATAACCTCATGAAGAAATTTGATATCATACTGCTTGATATCGAGCTGACCGAGATTGGGATGAAACTCAGGACTAGTTTGTGCTAGCCTACGTTCTTAAACAGTAGGGTTAAATGTTTGAAAATACAATTTATATAAAATTTTAATATTTATTATTGTTATAATTTTAGTATTAACTATATTTTATAAGTTTGAAAACCAGCGAAGGAACAATTGTAATTATTAATTATTTATCTAAATACAACTGAACGAATGCTTAACATCAAGTTGTTACGAATATATACCAGTTTATTTATTACTGTGACACAGGTTTATGACTATAATTATGCAAAGTGAGTTATGGTGTCTAGTTATGCAAATATTAATTATAAACAGGAATTATATATCTTAAGATGAATTAATTATCTGCATCATTGTCAATGCGCGAGATACGTTGTATCAGAAAAACCTGCATGGAATTCTTTAGGAATACTAAATATTGATTCAAATTTGTTGACAAAAATAGAAAGAAGATCGTGGATTGCAAAGTTGAGCACAAATATATGTCATACGGAAGCAAATGTTGCTAATTGGGGAGATTTTTGCACGTTAATTATTGCTGAACGTTATTCGTTCTCTTTATTTTTGTTAGACGAATGCGAGACAACCAGTTTCTCGCTTTCTTGAAATATAATAAATATTTATTAAATTTGAAGATGGTATTCAACAGGTAAATCCGTGGTTTCCAACTTGTGGGACCTATACGCAATCCCTTAGGCGGGGCGCAAGCTTGTTGCAAAAAGGGCTGCTTTTAAAATTTCAAAAAAAAAAAAAAAAAAATTAAAAGCTTTGAAATGATATAAAAAAAGAATGAATAAATAATGATTTTCATGCATATTTTGACATAATATTTTATATAAATTTGTAGCCTGACACATGAATTATGATATCAGTTGATAAAATTAGATTCTTAGAAAAATGAAGAGGGGCGCAGGGGGTGTTGCAAAAATGTAAATAAATCATAATACTTAGTTATCGTTATAGCCCTCGTTACCATGGTAATAAAATATTTACCCATCCCAAAACAAAGTTTTTTTTTCTCGCCAGAAAATCCGATTTGCTAATTTTATGTTTTTAAGTCATTCTAAATCGTTTGGCACCAAGATTGGAAAAGTATAATTATGATGTTTGTGCGTGTATATATGGACCAAAAAACTCCTCGTCGATATTTTCTCATAAACATTCTTCTAATAAACCGTTTCCAAAAATTAAAAACGATCGGCCGAGCTGTTTCTATGCCAGAAAAAGCAACATTATTCGTCCAAAAATCCCGTTTAGCCAGAAATCCTGAACCGATTTTGAAAATTCAAAAACTTTTCTAAAGATATCAGTTAATAATCGTTGGTGGCCGTTTTTTTGTAATTAATCGAAAAAATTTTTTTCACGATTTTAATGAAACTTTTCATGATTATAGTTCTTGGTCTTAAAGAATATTCTAAAATGTTATAGGCCTACAAAAAGCGGTTTATTTATAAAATTTCATCGAAGTTAAGATTATAGCCTTGTTTTTCAATAAAATTCTATCGTTACACTTTAAAAAGTTACTAAAAATCAATTCACATCCAACTTTTTTTAAGGCAAAATGCCACTTACACCTAGTTATTTTTTCATTTCATGATATCAATAGGATAATGAAGAAAATCCAGAATATTCAGTAGATTTTCTTTAATAGCCACAAACTAGTCTTGGGTTCGATCTTAACCTGACAGCTCGATATCAAGCAGTATGATTTTAACTTTAAGTTATGGATTTCGTATATAATCTCCTAATGAAATAAAAATCACCTTTGGTGGGCGTTGCTGCAACACATACACGCAAAAACTATTAGATATACAGGGTTGGTCAAATAACTTTTTTTGTGAGAATGATACAAAAAACTACTGACTATTTTCTTATATTTTTTTTGAAAATAATTGGCACACATTTGAATTATTTTTGAAAAAAAAAGTTAGATGGCGTACCCTTTACATATCTAATGTAAATATGTAGTCAACACAAAAAAAAGAGTGGTGGACTGCTGGGTTGCCCTCTTGAGAAAAATGCTAGGTTAGAACGTATGATAGCAAACACACCTCATAGAACATGTAGTTCTGATGCATACGCTGTTATATAAATATAAAAATAATAATATTGATGATATTTCATTTTATATCCTCACCTTCGTATGTGTTGACCGCTTCGAGATTCATGCAATGCCTGATAACGTGATATTCGTCGGCGATGCCGTTCGCCCCGAGCATGTCGCGTGCAACGCGAGCTATCTCCAGGGCCTTGCCGGAATTGTTACGTTTGATCAGTGAAATCATTTCGGGGGCCACTCTGAAAATTATAAGATTTCACATGTAAATGAAATGTTATCAGTAGTTATATCAGATTTTGCTTGAAATTATAGATATAAATTAGATTCCAAGTAATATTGCTGCAAAATATGTATGTATGTGACATCACTATTAGAAAAATTTAATACAAATATCATCACCAAGTGGATAACCACTGGGTTGCCACCAAGAAACACTAGGTTAGGGCATTTAAAATTTGCTAATTAAAATATAAGATGTAAAAGATGCAAGCAGCCCAGTGAACACCGTGTGATTTGAGCGGCGGTAGCAATCTGAAATCCACAAGCGTGCCCATGTGGTGCTGTGACACCCATGTGGAATTTATGTGGATTTCAGGTTGCTACTACACTAATGAACAAATAGCGTGCTGTTTTAAAAACATTTGAAAGCCAAATTTTTACCAACATATGTTCGATACACATAGAGGATCAATTTAGGTGCCAATTCTGCCGTGAAATAGACCAATGTTACGTAGCGCTTCTCATACAAAATGGTACTAAATACTGTCAAAATACCATGTATTTGCTGTGCGATCCGCCGTTTTAGGCATGAAATGCAACTTCACTCATATGTTATTATCCCGCTTCGCCAAGATGCAGTTATGATAACATTGTTTTTTGACATTTGAGTTTTCTAGGTTTGGTTTTCTATCGAAAACGTCTGACTGCAAAGCGACCACTTGGCATTTTGACAGTATTTATACCATTTTGTATGAAAAGCGCTACGTAACATAGCCTTGCCATAACATTGGCCTATTTTAAAGGGCATAGTCAGTAGACGATATGTTTCCCACTGAAATTTCTCGACATTCCTGAATTAGAATAAAAATTAATATTATTACAGAATTTCTAATAATAAAATTCATAAATAGATATAGACCGATCTTTGAATTTTTTTCTAAAAAAGCCATGAATTTAAAGAACATGATCGCTACAACTAATAGAACTCTTAAAATGTGATGCTCGTTCAAATAAATAAAAAATTATAAGTTAGTCAAGAACATAAGCTATCGGTTTTTATCATTTTAGAATTTCTATTTGAATTACAATCTGTGTAATCCCGAGGACATTTACTATTTCATTTTTTCGACACCCTATGTGAGCTGTCAATAAACCGCCAAAATTTAAAATATGACAAATCATTCATATTTATAATTTCGTATCCATAAATTTGAATAGTATTGTGTTTATTTATTATCCTTGAATAGTTTCAGGTTGTGCATGCTCCCCCAAAACATCAGTGCAAATTAGGTTAGAATCGGAACCAGAGTTAGTAAGGATTCCCAAATGTTTTGAACAATACAATAATAAATATAAAGTGCGTTATTTTTGGCAAATCAAAAAGTGCTTTATTTATTCGGATATCTGTGAAATGTTATTGCTTATAAAAATGTGAACTGTTTTAGTGTAAAATGTGAAATGTGAAATGTTTTAGTTTGTTTAGTGATGTGTAATAGGAGTACTGAAGTGGCTGCCAAATTGCTGCTAAATTGCTGTAAAAGGTAGGATTTGTGGTTTTCTTATATTTCTTGAAGATATTTCTCTTATTGGCTGTTATTTTCTAAGAAGACAACAGAATATACCAACTGGAACTCTGCTAGTTTTAATTTTAATTTTACGACTGCTATTTTTTATATAGTGCATTTTTAGTTCAAAGTAAAAGCAACACTGGTGGCTTCTACTCATTGTCATGTATTTATTAAATTTGCAATTGTCTACTAAAGACACTTGTAAATTATATTGTGGAATAAAAAAAGTTAGATTCTAGTATAAATCTAATCTATATGGTTACGTCATAATGCTTTATTGTTGTATAGGTCGGTATTAATTTCTGGAGCACTTATTTATTCATTATTTTTTCATTTTTTGTTTACCAGTATATTATGTCAATTCTTTCAAGTAAATCTTTAACTTACATATGACAATTAATAACTGGAATCAATTATGTAAAAATATTAATATGGTAAGCGATGTGATATTAATTAAATAAGCGATTAAAGATGGTAATTTTAGAACTTCAAATTTTATCGAATTATAAAATTTATTTGAACAACTCTTATATTTTATAGCCTTCAAGTCTTGTGATTAAAAGCCCGTTCAAACGTGTAATTTTTATAGATGTTTGTCATTAGCAATATTATAATTGGATATTAGTATAAAACAATTATTTTAAAGAGATAATTATCTGACTCTAATATTATAATTTTTTTGTTAAACTAGATTTATAGATCTTATTCTTAAAATCACATCTTGATCTGATAGCTAAATTTATTTTGTTTTTGTCGATGAGAGTCGATGATGTTTTATTGTCACTATTGTCTTTTTGATAAAATTTAATCACGGGAGACTTTCTCTCCAACCTATTTATTATTACTTTTCCAAATGAGAAGTTTGTTTTCACCTGAAAATCCACCTTGCCAAGTAATTTTATTTTACATACAAAAAATTTAATTTAATATCGATATTTTTGTTATTATTTTTATTTACCTTATGTTATCGTTATTCTATAATCAATTAAATTTAGTAATTTCATTCAACAGGTACGAAGCATTATGTTTAATTTGCGTGGGTTTTACTAATTGTAACATGCTCCTAATTAATGTATTTAATAATGGCAATATGTTTGTTTATGTATGATAAAAAAATGAAGTTCAACACTTCTTCCAAAAAGAAAAAATAAGACATACCCATATGTCATCTTATAAGAATAACACAAGACACATTCTCACAAGTCAGTATTTCGATACTTGACTAGAAGTATTTTCTATTCATTTCATTTGATTAATGACTGCGTCTTGTGTTTGTTCATTTTATTTAGTTAGTCCCTGATTGTACCTTTATACCTCAGGTGCAATATTATGACTGCGTTCTTTTCTACCCGTATAACTTTTACAGTGTTTTGATTAAAGGCCTTTATTGTTACTCGTTCGTGAACCCATGAATAAAAAACGAAGTTTTTTTGCTTGTCATGTTAAGTCATCGTAATGATATATTGTATTTTATCTATTACCTTGTACGTTTTATGTTACAAAATTATGGAGATACTTACATAGTAAAAAATGCAGCCACAAAAATATTTTGGAGATAATATTACTAAAAACATCTGAAGGGAAGTGATTTCAGATATCACTCCTTTAGTTTTTTTTAAAAAAAAATCTGGTAAATTTGTCATTATAAACGTTTGGATTTTGAATTTCATTTAAACGAAAAAATGAATTTAATTTTGAGATTTGTGGGGGCAATATAAACCAAGTGGCATTTCGACTTAAGGAACTAAGAATTGAGATTTAGCCACTTTTAATGTCAACGGTGATCAGTACAAAACACAGAACAGAATATAGATGGCGTACGTCCTAAGGGCACTGATTATTCCAAACTTTAATAATTTTTTGAAATTGAACCCACTTTTCGTAGGCCTATAATATTTTAGGATATTCGTTAAGACTATAAAATTAACCCGTCATGCAAATAGACAAAGTTTCATTAAAATCGCCAAACAATTAAGTACAAAGTATGGGTCCAGTTGATCATTACCAAAAATTAACCAGACCAATTCCCAACTAATATTTTTCGTATGAAATTTGAAATTTCAAAATTGGTTCAGGATTTGTTGGCAAAAATGTTGAAGAAAATTTTTGCATTTATCTGCAAATATAAAGAAACGGCAAAGACGACCATCGTATGAAACTAATCAATGCGAATCCTGATCAAATTTTATTGAATGGCTTTTAAATTTTTTAATTCTTTGCAGCCGTTTCTAAGGAAACCTTGACGAAAGTTCAAGTTTTATCTACTACTACTCACACACACACCTTTTCCAATTTCCATGTTAAATGATTGAGAATGACTTGAAACGTCGAGGAAACATAAAATTAGCAATTTGGATTTTTCTTATTAAACCTTATAAATTCACCATTTGCAAATGTTGAATGTACATTTTTATTTAAACAAAAAATCGAATTTAATTTTGAGAATTCCGGAACTAATATAAATAAATTAATACTAGATAAATATTTGCTACGTTTATTGCATACATATATTAAAATTAAAATTCTTTAACACTAGAAAGACGGACGCAGTCATTTTGACTGTTTTCCATTTTCAAACATAAAAATAACTATGTATTTGAAGTCGCAGCTTCGTGAAATTTTGTGACTTTTTATACAACATATAAATGCGTAGATAAATCGTATTATTTGCCTTATCTCACTTTTATTTTCAATATTCTTACATGTTATGCCTACATGGACGGAAAACAGTCATTTTGACTGCTATAGAAATTTTACATAAACAAACGGCTTTGTTATTGTATTGCAAATCGTTATCTCGCGTTCATTCATCTCGAATGAGCAATAATGCATTTGTTACATAGAAATAACCGAATTTTGGTAAGTATTGGCATTAGACCGGTCTTTTTCACGTAGTAACTTTCAGAGTAACGCGTTGTTCAGTTGATTTTTTAGAACTTATAAATAAAATGTCGAAGAGAAGTGAATTATTGCAAAAGCTAACAAACATAAGTGAAGAGTGTTCTGACATAGAATCAAATGCAGAAAATTGGGCATAATCATCTGAAGATGAATCGGATTATATTCCTCGTGAATCATCTAATTCTGAGGGAAGCGATGAAGAGGTGATCACTATTGATGAAAATGAAAGTGCCATCAGTGTATGCAGGAGGGTGCTAAGTGGCTCAGAAACTGATGAAAGAATTCAAGAAACGGAAACAGCTGTCGATGGTACTGTATGGACAGAAATTGCCGAAGGTGGTACTCCAGGAAGGTCATCATCTAATTGTGTTTTCAAGGGTGTGAAAGGGCCAACAAGCTATGCAAAAAAGAATATTATCACAGGCGATCTTGTCAGTGCATTTTCGTTGATAATAGATAATTATATTATCAAACACATAAAACAGTGCACAGAAGAAGAGGGCAGTCGAATTTTGGGGTACGATTGGACAACATCGTTACCGGAAATACGTGCATTTATTGGAATTTTATATGCTTGTGGGGCCTATGAGGCAAAAAATTTAAAATTGACTTATTTATGGTCGGCAAGAAGACATGACAGATCAAAGGTAAAGAAAATATACCGTGAAATCCAGTTCACGTAGGTGCAAATATTTTTCAATATTTCGGATTTGTCTGCGATAAATGCCTGGATTCTTTACAAGGAAGCGACAGGAATGAAAATCCAAAGAAAACAAATCGTTAGAGAACAGTTTTTGTTTGAATTGGCAGAACAGCTTTCCGCGGACTACACGACATCAACACAAAAAAAATCAAAGGAAAATGATGACCAACAGATATCATGCAAATACCAATCGTAATAAAAGAAAAATTTGCCAAATAAGACTTTGTAATAATAATAAAACTAATAATACGTGTCAAAGTTGCAACAAATATGTTTGCGGAAAATGTACTCATAAAAAGATCTCAAATTATATTTGCATGAATTGTAAAAATAATGAACTTTTTTTTCAGATGAACTATTTTTTTATTTTTAGCACTTATAGATAATTTGTATAAATGTAAATAGTACGTGAAATAATAAAAATTAATTTTAAACAAATTTCTAAACGCATTATTTATTTTTTTCACGACGCAGTCATTTTGACTGTTTTCAGGCCATGTAGGTATATTCAATTCGTCCGTCTTTCTAGTGTTAATAAATCCTTATATCGATATCAATAGGAAAATCACATGTCCTCATAGCAGATCATATCTCAAAGCGATATCTTCTTATCTTATCAATTCGGTATTAAAAATTACATGGAAACAGTATTGTATTAGAGCACGTGGTTTTAATGAAGTTCATTGCAGATAACGCAAAAGTATAAGGTAAAACTATATGAACAAAATCTCTAGTCCAAAAGTACTATTTTGGACAAGGATACTAATAAAGAGCTATAGTCAATACACCATGATAATTGGCTGACGAATCATTACATAATGGAAAATTAAAAATCAATCAAATCATCTTTTTTTTATGGAAGGCCATATTATCAAGAAATATAATACAGGATTATATCTACTTTCTACTGTTATATGACAGACAATCTTATAGAAATTCAAATTTCCAATTGATAAAATTTGTGTGTTAACTTGCATATAGAAACATTTGTTTTTTAATTATAAATTAAACAATTTCTGGACAAATAATTTATGAAAAAGTTTGAATGTTTAAACATTGTTATAATAATAATTTGTAATTTAACTTGTTCAAATTTTTCTACTGAATTTTCTTTTATCTTATCTTGATGCCGCAAGTGTTATGCACTTTAAAGTAAAATGATAAAGAACGACCTTGACATATTAATCTGAATCGCGCAATCATTTATTTGCATATCTATTTTTAAAATTTATTCACACTTAACCAAATTCGTGTAATATTTCAAATTACATGTCATGGAAAATTTTATTAAGTTTTTTGTACTCACAATCCTTTATCCTTTAGCCTGCCGACTTGTAAACACGCATGTAAACCTAAGGCTATTTCAGTCAACATATCAGCCATCTTCTTTTGCATCAGTTGATTGGCTGCTAATGGTCTTTTAAATTGTTTCCTATCAAGGGTATATTCCCTTGCTGCAATTAGGCAGGCTTCAGCAGCCCCAAAGCGCCCCATGCGATTCCGTAACGGGCATTGTTTAAGCACCCGAAGGGTCCTTTTAGACCTTGCACCTAGGGGAAAAAATTGAAATCTAATACTTAGTACAGATTTAGATTAAGACATTGCAAAATGGGTAATGGAAATAGTGGTAAATGATAGATGTTCCATCCTCCCACCTTTGGTAAAAGATTTTCTTCTGGAACTTCTACATCGTCCATCAAAATCATACCCGTGGCAGAGGCACGCAATGAGAATTTGCCCTCGATTTTTGGAGTCGACAATCCTTTAGAACTGACTTCGCGTTCTATGATGAAACCACGGATTTGATTGTCTTCACATTTTGCCCATACGATCAAGATATCAGCAATTGGCGAACTGGTGATCCATGTTTTGCTTCCATTTAACCTATACACGTGATTAGCTTTATCGTGCTTGGCTCTGGTTTCCATTGAACCAGGATCGCTACCATGGTTGGGTTCCGTTAGACCAAAACAACCAATTAACTCACCACGAGCTAGGGAATGTTGTAATGTAAATTAGTGTGTCTACTTACATAAGTCATTTAGATTTTACCCATTCTTTCGAGGTATTTGTCTTTCTGGGCATCAGTTCCATAATCGTGTATCGCGCCCATGCTTAAAGAACTCTGGACACTTATAGCAGATCTATAAGCAGAATCTATTCTTTCAATTTCTCGGGTTAAAAGTCCATATGCAACACTAGAAACACCAGCACATCCGTATCCTTCAATGGTGCATCCCAATGTTCCCATTGCTCCGACTTCTTTCATTATTTCTTTGTCGAAAACTACAAAATAACAATTTGGAATTAAAAATTAATATCGCAAAGTACTTATATCTATTTCACACTTACTTTCTTCTCTATTTGCCTTAATAACCCGAGGTAACAATTTTTCTTGGCAATAACTTCTGAATGAATCTCTAATTGCGATTTCATCTTCTGTTAGTTGAGAGTCTAAATTGAGTGGATCTTCCCAGTTAAAAGCCACTGAATAAAAATGCAAAAATTAATTATTTATCAAAATGTTTTGTATTTTTAATTTTATGAGCACATAAGACAACATACCTTTACTTGATGCTGAACCTTTATCCAACATTGAATAAATGATAAAAAAATTAAGGAAATATTATTTTTGTAATATTGGAAATACATAGGTATATAATAAATAAAAATATTTTTAATTAATTTACTTGATTTTTAATTATTTCGTTGAACACGTATAATAATATAGCTAATATAGATTAAAGTACTTGGCTTTTGTCATCGATTTAAATTTTATCAAGTATATTAGAAATGTTCCATAAAATTAAAGTTATTGAAATGGCAATAATAAAATTAAATCGTCAATTTAAAAAGTTACGATTTTACTTTTAACTTCCTTTCAGAGTAATTCGAATTCATTTGCACAAATATTTAAAACCTATTTTAAAACCTATAAATATCTAAAACATTTTTCCTTGAGGAAAGTTGCAAAAAAATCTCTATACTTGTAAATAATCGACATAATCAGAAAGAATTTAGATTTAGTTACTTTTAAAATAAAATTTTGAAATTTAACAGGTCCAATGATAAGTTCAAAATCTTGATGAATTTTTATAAACCGCTTTTGGTAAGCCCACAATATTTTAGGATGTGCATTGAACCAGAAATTCTATTCTATTATCAAAAAATCGTCCAAAAATGAAAGTAGAAACGGCCCAGCCGATCTTTATCAAAAACTAACAAAAATTATTTATTAGCTCGTTTCTAAACTGATATCTCTCTTACGGTTTTTGAATTTTCAAAATTGATTCCAGATTGTTTGAGAAAAAGTGAAAAAATCATTCTGCACTTTTCTGCTAATTCTAACGAAACGGCTCAGCCGATCGTCATGCAAAACTAATCAACGCGAGTTCTTATCGAACTCCATGAAATGGCTTTTAAAATTTTTGAAATCAGAAAGTTTTGTATTTAAAAAGTAATGTTTTTATCCTACAATTTTACTTATTAGGTCAGGTGTAAAAATTACTATATAATAAAAAAAAAATTTCATATCCGTACAGCGGTTTTTGGGAAAACGTCGACGAAAGATCGAATTTTGGCTCACATAAACACATTTTAAAATAAATTATTCAGAATGATTTGTAACGTGGAGAAAATATAAAATTAGCAAATCGGGTTTTCTAGAAAAAACATAAAATTCTCATTCGCAAAGTTAAGAAAAAATTAGGAGAATTAGTAATTCTCCAAATATTTTGATAATAAAAAATATTTGAATAATTCAAAGAAAAAGAGTTCATTAATGTATGAAAAAATGCATAAATTAAAAAAAATTATAAATTTTATTTCAGACTTCTTTTTCAATTTTTAAATGAATATAAATTGTGAATTGAACTGATTTACGAAAGGTTTAGATGTAATATAGGACAAACCATTAAAAGTGGAAGCATTTGTTTCTGAAAAAACGTAATAAATACACTATTTTTCATTTATTTAGAATAGCGTAACATATCTTTGAATCAAAATAAATTACAATCGATAGAAAAAAATTAATAATCTTTGTTTTCACAAATGTCTTTCGGAAACAAATGTTTCTCCACTTTGAATTTTGAATCACTTTAAATTTGGCGCCGGCTTCGCGGAAATGTCTACCACCAGCTATCCTAGATTATTAATTGTAGGACCATAATTTAGATTTAATAAAGGATATATCATTAAAAGTGGAAGCATTTGTTTCTAAAAAATATGATAAATACACTATTTTTGAAATGTTGAGATATATAGGACAAATCATTAAAAGTGGAAGCATGTGTTTCTAAAAAATATGATAAATACACTATTTTTCGTTTATTTAGAATAGTTGTAAAATATCTTTGAATCAAAATAAATTACAATCAATATAAAAGAAATTAATAATCGTTTCTTTATTTCACAAATGTTTCCCCACTTTGAATTTTAAATTTGGCGCCGGTCTCGCGGTGGTGGTACACTCCCGCTATTTGTCCGAGATTATTCTAGGATCATCATAATAATTAAATATATAATAAATTATTATATTACATATGTAATTTGAACAATAAATCTTTTATATTATAATTCCTGGTGCCTTGAATTTTTAAATTCAGAACTTATCACGATTCAAATTATATTTCAGTTACCAAAAGGTATATTTCCACTGCAGTGTAAACACTACTTTCACTGTCAAAATGAAACGTCAAAAACTAAAACAAATGCACTTTGATCTCTACATTTTAATAAAACTATAAAACTAAACACATTCCATATGCAAGGTCACACAATAAATAAAATGAAATTATTTTATCAAAAGGATACGATATGATGATGAGCACAAATTCGCACAAGCAGAAACTATTTGAGGTTTGTCACAAACATTTGCAAGAAGTCGTAGGTTAGCTAAGGTTTTTAGCATCGCCATTTTGATAATTGTAATAATTTAAATTTAAACTAGTTGAATTCGCACTCGATTGTTGTTCGGTACAAAGCACCATTAAATAAGTTAGACAATATATCACTCAATTCAATACGTTCGTTCTTATCTCTTTCGACAGATAAAATGCTTCCTACGTTATCAGTTACATAACCTAACAACTGAAATGATTATTAAAAGATGACAGTTAAGTGCTGACAGCTGATTGGTGGTATTAGTTTTATAATATTTAATAATATACATTTGTAACTAGTTCAGTCATTATAGTAAGTTTACCTCGGAATTTGAGATACCCAGCTGTAAGTCTGTAAATACTTATATATTGACACCTAAAAGATGTCTTAAAACCTACACATGTTTACTTTATGTAGGTTTTCAGACAACTTTAGGGTGTCAATATACAAGTATTTACAGACTTACAGCTGGGTATCTCGAATTCCGAGATTCTTACCTAATTTAAGCTTAAATGACTGGACTAACATATTATATACACAATAACATTTGTTCTTTCGTATCAGCTTTGCGTTCCTTTCAATTATTGTGCTTATTTCTATTCCTTCTAGCAAATTGTGCAGAATACCAGATAGCACCTAAATAAAAGTGTTTACTATATCTTTTCATGTATTGTATTGGAAAAAAATCATATTTTATGTTATAATTATTCTGTAACTGTGACCTGTGTGATAACTTATTACCTGTAAGAATATTTTTTAATTTCTCTAATCGAATTCGTAAGCACCTGTAGTCCATTCAAAGAGTTCCCTTTTGTACCATAAAAACTGAAAAAGACTATAAAATATTTATATTCAAATTAATGTGATACACATCTTATTATACTTCATCAATTCAAATTATCATAATCAATTTTGAAAATAATGAAATAGCTTTAAACAAGAAAATATGTTGCAGAAAATCTTCTATATTATAATTATTCCGTAACTGTGCCCTGAGTGATAACTTATCACCTGTAAGAATATTCTTTAATTTCTCTAATCGAATTCAAAGAGTTCCCTTTTGTGCCATAAAAACTGAAAAAGACAATATAATATTTATATTAAAATTAATCTGATGTACATCTTATTATACTTCATCAATTCAATTATCATCAATTTTGAAAACAATGAAATACATTCAAACAAGAAAATACGTTGCAGAAACTGTTCTATATTATAATTATTCCATAACCTGAGTGATAGCCTATTAACTGTAAGGAGATTCTTTCGATTTTCCCAATCCAATGTGTAAGCACTTGTTGTGCATAGGAAGAGTTCCCGTTTGTGCCATAAAAACTGAAAAAGACAATATAATATTTATATTCAAATGAATCCGATATACATCTTATTCTATATCAATTCAAATTAACAGAATCAATTTTGAAAACAATAACAAGAAAATATGTTGCAGAGAATCCATATGTAATAGACAATGTTTTTTTTTAATTAAAGCAATAAAACATTCTCATAATATAAATGACTCACTCATCTCATAAATCTTGACTCACGAAACCAGGATTTATAGCCCTATTAAAGAATATTCTGATAAGACCAAATTATGATAAATATTTTTAATTAACTCAATCACCTGCACACAAGTTAGTATGGGAATTTAGCTTAATATTTGACTAATGATTTTTTTGCACAATTGGATTGGGAACTTGATTTTTTATGTTATAATTATTTTGTATCTGTCTGTCCTGAGGTATTGCTCAAACACCAAAGTATGATTAAGTCATATAT
>NW_020538040.1:173786971-173855498 GCF_003426905.1 Ctenocephalides felis | reverse complement strand
TAATTGCGATTTCATCTTCTGTTAGTTGAGAGTCTAAATTGAGTGGATCTTCCCAGTTAAAAGCCACTGAATAAAAATGCAAAAATTAATTATTTATCAAAATGTTTTGTATTTTTAATTTTATGAGCACATAAGACAACATACCTTTACTTGATGCTGAACCTTTATCCAACATTGAATAAATGATAAAAAAAATTAAGGAAATATTATTTTTGTAATATTGGAAATACATAGGTATATAATAAATAAAAATATTTTTAATTAATTTACTTGATTTTTAATTATTTCGTTGAACACGTATAATAATATAGCTAATATAGATTAAAGTACTTGGCTTTTGTCATCGATTTAAATTTTATCAAGTATATTAGAAATGTTCCATAAAATTAAAGTTATTGAAATGGCAATAATAAAATTAAATCGTCAATTTAAAAAGTTACGATTTTACTTTTAACTTCCTTTCAGAGTAATTCGAATTCATTTGCACAAATATTTAAAACCTATTTTAAAACCTATAAATATCTAAAACATTTTTCCTTGAGGAAAGTTGCAAAAAAATCTCTATACTTGTAAATAATCGACATAATCAGAAAGAATTTAGATTTAGTTACTTTTAAAATAAAATTTTGAAATTTAACAGGTCCAATGATAAGTTCAAAATCTTGATGAATTTTTATAAACCGCTTTTGGTAAGCCCACAATATTTTAGGATGTGCATTGAACCAGAAATTCTATTCTATTATCAAAAAATCGTCCAAAAATGAAAGTAGAAACGGCCCAGCCGATCTTTATCAAAAACTAACAAAAATTATTTATTAGCTCGTTTCTAAACTGATATCTCTCTTACGGTTTTTGAATTTTCAAAATTGATTCCAGATTGTTTGAGAAAAAGTGAAAAAATCATTCTGCACTTTTCTGCTAATTCTAACGAAACGGCTCAGCCGATCGTCATGCAAAACTATCAACGCGAGTTCTTATCGAACTCCATGAAATGGGCTTTAAAATTTTTGAAATCAGAAAGTTTTGTATTTAAAAGTAATGTTTTTATCCTACAATTTTACTTATTAGGTCAGGTGTAAAAATTACTATATAATAAAAAAAAATTTCATATCCGTACAGCGGTTTTTGGGAAACGTCGACGAAAGATCGAATTTTGGCTCACATAAACACATTTTAAAATAAATTATTCAGAATGATTTGTAACGTGGAGAAAATATAAAATTAGCAAATCGGGTTTTCTAGAAAAAACATAAAATTCTCATTCGCAAAGTTAAGAAAAAATTAGGAGAATTAGTAATTCTCCAAATATTTTGATAATAAAAAATATTTGAATAATTCAAAGAAAAAGAGTTCATTAATGTATGAAAAAATGCATAAATTAAAAAAAATTATAAATTTTATTTCAGACTTCTTTTTCAATTTTTAAATGAATATAAATTGTGAATTGAACTGATTTACGAAAGGTTTAGATGTAATATAGGACAAACCATTAAAAGTGGAAGCATTTGTTTCTGAAAAAACGTAATAAATACACTATTTTTCATTTATTTAGAATAGCGTAACATATCTTTGAATCAAAATAAATTACAATCGATAGAAAAAAAATAATAATCTTTTTTTCACAAATGTCTTTCGGAAACAAATGTTTCTCCACTTTGAATTTTGAATCACTTTAAATTTGGCGCCGGCTTCGCGGAAATGTCTACCACCAGCTATCCTAGATTATTAATTGTAGGACCATAATTTAGATTTAATAAAGGATATATCATTAAAAGTGGAAGCATTTGTTTCTAAAAAATATGATAAATACACTATTTTTGAAATGTTGAGATTTAATATAGGACAAATCATTAAAAGTGGAAGCATGTGTTTCTAAAAAATATGATAAATACACTATTTTTCGTTTATTTAGAATAGTTGTAAAATATCTTTGAATCAAAATAAATTACAATCAATATAAAAGAAATTAATAATCGTTTCTTTATTTCACAATGTTTCCCCACTTTGAATTTTAAATTTGGCGCCGGTCTCGCGGTGGTGGTACACTCCCGCTATTTGTCCGAGATTATTCTAGGATCATCATAATAATTAAATATATAATAAATTATTATATTACATATGTAATTTGAACAATAAATCTTTTATATTATAATTCCTGGTGCCTTGAATTTTTAAATTCAGAACTTATCACGATTCAAATTATATTTCAGTTACCAAAAGGTATATTTCCACTGCAGTGTAAACACTACTTTCACTGTCAAAATGAAACGTCAAAAACTAAAACAAATGCACTTTGATCTCTACATTTTAATAAAACTATAAAACTAAACACATTCCATATGCAAGGTCACACAATAAATAAAATGAAATTATTTTATCAAAAGGATACGATATGATGATGAGCACAAATTCGCACAAGCAGAAACTATTTGAGGTTTGTCACAAACATTTGCAAGAAGTCGTAGGTTAGCTAAGGTTTTTAGCATCGCCATTTTGATAATTGTAATAATTTAAATTTAAACTAGTTGAATTCGCACTCGATTGTTGTTCGGTACAAAGCACCATTAAATAAGTTAGACAATATATCACTCAATTCAATACGTTCGTTCTTATCTCTTTCGACAGATAAAAATGCTTCCTACGTTATCAGTTACATAACCTAACAACTGAAATGATTATTAAAAGATGACAGTTAAGTGCTGACAGCTGATTGGTGGTATTAGTTTTATAATATTTAATAATATACATTTGTAACTAGTTCAGTCATTATAGTAAGTTTACCTCGGAATTTGAGATACCCAGCTGTAAGTCTGTAAATACTTATATATTGACACCTAAAAGATGTCTTAAAACCTACACATGTTTACTTTATGTAGGTTTTCAGACAACTTTAGGGTGTCAATATACAAGTATTTACAGACTTACAGCTGGGTATCTCGAATTCCGAGATTCTTACCTAATTTAAGCTTAAATGACTGGACTAACATATTATATACACAATAACATTTGTTCTTTCGTATCAGCTTTGCGTTCCTTTCAATTATTGTGCTTATTTCTATTCCTTCTAGCAAATTGTGCAGAATACCAGATAGCACCTAAATAAAAGTGTTTACTATATCTTTTCATGTATTGTATTGGAAAAAAATCATATTTTATGTTATAATTATTCTGTAACTGTGACCTGTGTGATAACTTATTACCTGTAAGAATATTTTTTAATTTCTCTAATCGAATTCGTAAGCACCTGTAGTCCATTCAAAGAGTTCCCTTTTGTACCATAAAAACTGAAAAAGACTATAAAATATTTATATTCAAATTAATGTGATACACATCTTATTATACTTCATCAATTCAAATTATCATAATCAATTTTGAAAATAATGAAATAGCTTTAAACAAGAAAATATGTTGCAGAAAATCTTCTATATTATAATTATTCCGTAACTGTGCCCTGAGTGATAACTTATCACCTGTAAGAATATTCTTTAATTTCTCTAATCGAATTCAAAGAGTTCCCTTTTGTGCCATAAAAACTGAAAAAGACAATATAATATTTATATTAAAATTAATCTGATGTACATCTTATTATACTTCATCAATTCAAATTATCATCAATTTTGAAAACAATGAAATACATTCAAACAAGAAAATACGTTGCAGAAACTGTTCTATATTATAATTATTCCATAACCTGAGTGATAGCCTATTAACTGTAAGGAGATTCTTTCGATTTTCCCAATCCAATGTGTAAGCACTTGTTGTGCATAGGAAGAGTTCCCGTTTGTGCCATAAAAACTGAAAAAGACAATATAATATTTATATTCAAATGAATCCGATATACATCTTATTCTATATCAATTCAAATTAACAGAATCAATTTTGAAAACAATAACAAGAAAATATGTTGCAGAGAATCCATATGTAATAGACAATGTTTTTTTTTAATTAAAGCAATAAAACATTCTCATAATATAAATGACTCACTCATCTCATAAATCTTGACTCACGAAACCAGGATTTATAGCCCTATTAAAGAAATATTCTGATAAGACCAAATTTATGATAAATATTTTTAATTAACTCAATCACCTGCACACAAGTTAGTATGGGAATTTAGCTTAATATTTGACTAATGATTTTTTTGCACAATTGGATTGGGAAACTTGATTTTTTATGTTATAATTATTTTGTATCTCTGTCCTGAGGTATTGCTCAAACACCAAAGTATGATTAAGTCATATATTTATTTAAAAAGAGTTGTCTTACTAGGATATCTTTTACAACACAACAAAATTCAATTTATATCAGGAATTTCTGTAGCCTGTTACTTGAGACCTCACACGATGAAAAATACCTTTCGAGTAAGCTCTTTTGTCACATAAATTAGTTATAAATTATATTTGTTCTCTCTGTACAATGCTGGTCATAGAATAGAATTTACATTTATATTGATTAGTGCATAAACTTAAAATATTGTATATTTTCAACCTTAAGTTCCAATCAATTATGGTTCTTTGTTCTATTTCTTCATGGAAATTGTGCATGACACCAGATAACAACTAAATAAGTGTTTATTCTGTTTTTTTTTCTATTTTTAATATCAAATATTAATTGTGTCTATTGCTTCATTGGTCAATATATATATATATATATATATATATATATATATATAATATATCTTTTTGAAAACATTTCATGCACATTGTTGAGCCAGACATTTTATTAATTTACCAATTATTATTAATACATACAGACTCATAGTTAATGAATTAAATGTATAAGAAATGCTTTAATGATGCTGTCTTTAAAAGCTATTGTTAATTATTTGTAATTCATGAAGACTATCCTGAAAATATTAAATTCTTTTTTTATTAAGTAAGCAGAACAATTGAGAATTTATATTTTTATTTCTACTGAATACTTAACAAATTATAAATAAAACTTTATACAAACTAATACATCATATGATGATAATATACAATATAGATAATTAACAAACTCTGAATAAAAAACAATATAAATATGTTTTACTATATTTTTGTGGAAATACAAATTTACAGTATATCCCTTTCAAAAAACTTATTAGTTACATGTTCACTTTATTTTTTATAATTTCTGTCATTATGTAAAAGTATATAAACTTATTGAAAAAGGCTGTTAGTAGTAATAGAAAAAAAGTATTGACCACCAACTAGATTTAGGTTTTTCTTCCGTTCTTGTTTCTACAATATTTTCTACATTTGTTGTGTTGTTAAATGAGACATTTTCCACCTGTGGCTCCTGTGTGTTGTCACCACCTAAACACACTTTAAAATTCAATCTTTATCAGTTGTGTAATATATGAAAAGTTGTAACAAAAATCTAGGTGTATATAATTAAGTTGTGCTGTATACCTGGATTTGTGTAAATTGGTATGTGATCAGGTGGATATTCATAACCAGGATCTACAACAGGCCAAGTTGTATTTAATTCAGCCTTTGCAGCTGGTACAACTTTTGAATGTGAATATGCAACCGTGGCAGTTCGTAGCTTTTCTAAGAAGTCTGGCATCCCATTCATTGCTACCCAAGAAGTGATAGCACTTGGAATTGAAACTCCAGGATTGTCGAAATATGTTAACACAAACTCAATTCCTGGCTAAAAATATTTAGTGAATTAGTAGTGCATGTCATCGTGCCTTGAGGCTAATTGCCAAAACTTCCTGTACCGTTATTTAAAAGTTTTAGAAGATTAAATTTTTTCTAAAGATTTTTGAAAAAAGTTTGAGAAATTAGAATTATTTTCAAAGCGATCGCACTGAGTGGCGTTTTGGAGATTAAATATCGAAGCACTTAAGCTCCTCATCGCAATCTAACTTTTAAACAGAATAAATCTTGGTACAAAATCCAAAGAAATATAAATAAAATTTATACTTATTATTAAAATCTCTATAAAATATCTGATAATTTAATGTGCATATGTCTAATGATTATTTTTGACCGCTAAAAGGCATTTTTTTTTAAAACTTTTTTCTTTATCTCTGAAACCACTAAACCTGTCTTCCCAAAAATTTCATCAATTCTTCATTCCGTCCGTCCGTCAATACAAGTGAAATGTTTTTTCAAAATGTCCTCTCAAAAACTGCTATTTACTGCACTTTTTGCTCCGTAGCTTAGAAACGGCTGGACTTGCCTTTTCCAAAAACCAATCAGCACGTCTCCCCATCAATAGGAATTGAATGTTTTTTGAATCATTCAAATCAATTTATCCATGCTCTCAGAGTGAATGAAAATTTATATTGCACATACATTTTTTCCAAGGTATGCCAAAATGTTCAGAAGGCTTTGAAACGTAAAGATATAAAAAATTTAATTTTATACTTTCTTGAAATTACTGTAACCTATCCTACAGAACAGAAGTTCAATTAAGAGTGAGAATTATAGAATTCTAGAGCCTCCTCTCATAAAGTAATGCCTAACTGCGTTTTCTGTAGGGTTAAAAAGCAAGAGATAAGCAGAGATTTTAGTTGGTATTATCTACCGAGTCTAACATACACAGACAAAAGACCTAGCCTGGGATACGTAATGCATTTTCTTCGCTATATAAAACAAAAACCTACATATTATTAAAGTATAATTTGTTAGCTAAAATAAATGATATATATATATATATATATATATACACTTAAGTCTGTTTTTACACGGTCTTTTTGCACACGGTTTTGATATAACACGGTTTGAAAATTGAATATTTTTAATTTTTTTACACGATTTTATTCCATTTAGCACGATTTGAAATTTTAATGTACTTAAATTTTTTTTGTCAAATTTAATTTTTGCGAAGTATGTTCATATCACAAAAAAGTATTTATGAAAGAAAAAAGTCTGAAACCATCGATAGTAATGATAATTTGTGAACACTAGCTTAAAGATTTAAGTGAATTTTATTTTTTACCTTAAAAATTGAATAACCTATTCTTTTCGTTCACAATATAGTTTTTTAATTCCTGAACTTGCCATACATTTAATTAAATATTACTTTTAACATTAGAGTGCATATCTTTTTTATCATTAATTACTATGCTTGTGAAAATAAGCATTATATATTTGATTTAATAAAATAAACATAAATTCTTGTTCTTAAAAATTCTTGTTTTTCACTATTTTTAATAGGGTTTAGAGATTAGGAATAAATCACCCATTTTTGTATAAGATCAATGTCTTTTTTTACACATTTTTTTTTTTACACGGCTTCTTCTGGAACCAATCTACCGTGTAAAAACAGACTTAGGTGTATATAAAAGATAATCACCTCTGATAACTTTGATTTTGATTGAATAACCATGTATGACCAGTATTCGGACACTCTGTGATTCTTTTGTTTCTTCGGAATACTCGGATGTGATGTACTTCTGGAAACTATGACCACCGCTTGTTTGGCTTTATCTGTTATATATCGCCTATTGTATACATAATCACGGTTTGAAAATAATCTCTGTAATTATTTTAAAATTCAAAATTTGAAATTTAATACTATAAATTTTGCAAAGAAAAACCATTTGTCTAGGAATCTTGAAATAAACTTACAGGCCATAGCATTTCCCAGTAAATCACATGACTATTAGATGTAGGATCTGGGTCTGTATCTATAATATCTAAAGAAACGGCAGTGTTATCCCATTCTTTCCGATAATTAATATCAGTTTGAACGTGAAGAAAATCTTCTGCAGATACATCATTGTATGCACCATAAACTAGAATCAATGAATCAAATCAGATCACAAAAGATAATCACATTTCATGCATACAAATCTCATTACCTTTATAAACAAACATGCCACCAGGAACCTTTTTACGCCAAACCAAAATATCTTTTCTTTCAATAAATGGTTGCCAACTATCATAACATTTTGTTTTGTTAGATTCATTGTTCTCGCTGCATTGGCAATAGATCATATTTTCTAATTTTAAATCTATCACCTACGCCTGTGACATATTTCGCATACGATTGATTCATTGACTAGTTTATGACAATATGATATTTCATTTATGTATTCATGCATCAACTGTAGGGATATTCTTTCATTTTCCCAATCGAACGCATAGGCACCTGTCGTGCAGAGGAAGAGTTCCCTTTTGTGGCGAATAAACTGGAAAAGATAAGGTATTTATATTAATATATATTTACATATTTATATATTAATATATATATTCTTATATTTATATTAATATATATATATATATATATATATATATATATATATATATATACACCTAAGTCTGTATTTACACGGTAGATTGGTTCCAGAAGAAGCCGTGTAAAAAAAAAAACGTGTAAAAAAAGACATTGATCTCATACAAAAATGGGTGATTTGTTCCTAATCTCTAAAACCTATTGAAAATAGTAAAAAAACAAGAATTTTTAAGAACAAGAATTCATGTTTATTTTATTAAATCAAATATATAATGCTTATTTTCACAAGCATAGTAATTAATGATAAAAAAGATATGCACTCTAATCTTAAAAGTAATATTAATTAAATGTATGGCAAGTTCAGGAACTAAAAAACTATGTTGTGAACGAAAAGAATAGGTTATTCAATTTTTAAGGTAAAAAATAAAATTCACTTAAATCTTTAAGTTAGTGTTCGCAAACTATCATTACTATCGATGGTTTCAGACTTTCTTTCATAAATACTTTTATATGATATGAACATACTTCGCAAAAATTAAATTTGACCAAAAAAATTTAAGTACATAAAATTTCAAATCGTGCTAAATGGAATAAAATCATGTAAAAAAATTAAAAATATTCAATTTTCAAACCGTGTTATATCAAAACCGTGTAAAAACAGACTTAGGTGTATATATATTCAAATTAATGTAATGTGCATCTTATAATTCATAAATTCAAATTAATAGAATGAAATACTTTGAACAAAATATGATTCAGAAAATCTGTCACTAAATAAGTCCATAGGCTATATTGTAACTAATTATTTAATAGTATTATATAATATATTTAATAGTAGGATATATAATTATTAATTTAATCATAGTAGATATATTGTAACTGGCCATTATAAAATGTTATAAAGCATCAAACAAATTCTTAATTATTAATTAAATTATATTTTAGTTCTAATGGACTTATTGAGTGATGTGTTATCAAATATTCATTTAAAATTGAAACATTGCAAATTGATTTTAAAAGTCTTGACTCAGGAGAGCAAGATTTGTAGTCTTATTGAAGAAATATTCTGGTAAGAGCAAATTTATGGCTAATCTTTTAAGTTAAATCAATCTCGTGGAAACGAGTTAATATGGGAATTAGCTGTATATTTGAATAATGACTCTTTAATTGCACAACTGGATTCTAATATTATAATTGTTATTACTGTATTTTGAGTGATTGATCAAAGACCAAGATATATAGTTATGTCATGTTTTTATTGAAGAAGAGTTGTCTTACTAGAATATCCTTTACAAGACTCAATACAACAAAATCCAATTTATATCAGGAATTTCTGTAACCTGTTACCTGTGACCTCACACGATGAAAAATACCTCTCAAAAAAGCTCTCTCGTCCCATAAATTAGTTATAAAATATCTTTGTCCTCTCCGAATATTGCTGGTCATACGATAGAACTTATATTTATACTGATTAGTGCATAACCTTAAAATATTGTGTGTAGTTTCTTTTGCTGTTTTTGTTATATACTTGAACATGATGATTGGTTTTACTATTTTTTGTTTGTTTTGATGATTCCCATGCTTGGAATTGATTGTTCACATCAATGCATTGTTGGTTTTGCAGAAAATTTTGGAAACAATGTTCCAAACGCCTTTGGCTTTGGCGATGGTGATTATCATGGCAGAGAACATGTGTGGCCGAGGCCGAGGAGAGCGATCGATAATACCGAGTAGGATGGGCTATCGATACTAAGGCGCGATTCGGGAATTATTTTAAATTTTCTTACATTTATTTTAAAAAAATTCACTTTCGTCATTTATTAAATGAAAAAACAAAATTCGAAAAAAAATCACTTTTGTCATTTATTAAATAAAAAACAAAAAACGACTATCTTGCTAAGCACTCTTAGACCTGAAAACAAAAATTTACATGCATTATTGCATGAGATATGAAAAACCTGCAACCTATATATAAGATTCAGAAGTATTCTAAAGATCATTAACTTCCCGTAGGGTAAGTTATAGTAATCGCAAATAAATCGAAAATGAAAATATTTATATATCTTTACGTTTCAAAGGTTTCTGAATATTTTGGCATACCTTAGAAAAACTGGATGTGTGTGTGTGTGTATGTGTGTGCGTATGTGTGTGCGGATACAAATTTTCGTCGACGATTTCGGGAACACCGATCAACCGATTTGAATAATTCTAAAATCATTCAATTTGTATTGATAAGGAGACGTGCTGATTAGTTTTTGGCGAAGGCAAGTCTAGCCGTTCCAAAGATACAGGGCAAAAAGTGCCAAAAACGGCAACTCAGTTTGTAATAGAACGGAGCGTCCGGTTTTAATAATTCAAAAAACATTTTACTTGTATTGACAAGATAAAAAACTGATTAAATTTCTGGGAAGGCGGGGCAGGTTTAGCGGTTATGGACTCTCAATAAAAATAAGTTAGAATAATGTCATTTGGCGGTCAAAAATGTTTATTAGACATACGAGGTCTGTTCAAAAAGTACCCGGAATTTTCGTTTTTTCAAAAAAATATTTATTTATTCGTCTACATTAATGTGGTCCCCTTCAAAGTAGTCCCCCCCAGATATAATACACTTATGCCAGCGTTTTTTCCAATTTTCGAAGCACCCTTGATATTCACTTTTTGATATGTCCTTGAGCACTCTCAGCGATTCGGCCTTTATTTCTTCAATCGAGGAAAACCGCCGTCCTTTCATGGGTCTCTTCAACTTTGGGAATAGGAAAAAGTCACACGGAGCCATATCTGGTGAATTTTTGCACTTTGCAACACTTTATTTCATTTTTTACGCAAAATTTAATACAAATTCTTTGACTTTTCAATTCTTCCATTGTAAAAATCGCCGAGCTCAGAAAAACACGTCGAACCTTAGCGACTACCACAGACAAAGTGAATATAGCTGAAAATTTCATCATACTTTAGGGGCATGTATACCAACACAATAAAAAAAAAAATTTGACAATCAGACACTCCAGACCCGCGAAATTTAATTATTAGTAATTCCGGGTACTTTTTGAACACACCTCGTATGTACATCAAATTATCAGATATTTTATAGAGATTTTAATAATGTGTACACATTTCGTGTAATTTTTTTTGGGTTTCGTACCAAGATTTTTGATTACGGTACGGGAAGTTCCAGCAATTTGCCTTAAGGCACAATGCCATGCACCCCACTAGTTTTATATTTTGTTACATTTATTCGAAAAAAATTATTTTTGCCATTCACTAATTGTAAGTAGAAAACTAATTATTAATAAACTTAGACCTGAGGATAAAAAATTAGATGCATTATTGCATGAAATATGAAAAACCGACAATCTATATATAAGATTCGAAAGTATTCTAAAGATTTATTAAAACAGAAAACAACTAGTGGTGTATGGCATCGTGCCTCAAGGCAAATTGCTGGAACTTCCCGTATAGTAATTTTTTTTTAAATTTCAACATTTTTAAAAAACTTAGATTTTTGAGAAATTTTGGAAATTTTTGGACGTTTTTTTCTAAAAGCAATATTTGTCCCGGATTTAAATCTTTCGTTCCGGGTTGTTCCGGTTTATTGAAAATTAAAATTAAAATTTACAAAAAATATGTAAACAAACGAACACGTGCTAATTTTTTCTAATTAATTATGAAGAGGATTTAATAGAATTTTAATCAAGGCTCAAAAGCAAAAAAAAAACAACATAGTAACGTACGTCCGCAATTTTGATTAATGAAAAATGATTTATATAAAAAAAACTTTTCTTTCATTGTATCATTAAATAGTATGGGCACTTTTTGCCTCATACATCCAGCAAAAAAAAATATCAGAAAAAGTTTACTCACTGTCAGTAATTGTGATGGAAGAAAGATTTTTATTGTATCTTCAAGTAGTATATATATATAAGTCTTGGATTTTTAGTTTTAACTATTTTAATTTTGATTTACAGAAATAATAATATTTAAAATTATTTTAAATCATCTTAACCCTTCACTTCCACTTTAGTGTTATTTTCGTTTAACAATAATTTTACTATTATATTAATTTTTTTGTACATACTATATGTAGAAATATTTATTTATATACTATTATTTTATTACACATTTACTTTTTTGTATAATAGTCTGTTATATAGAACTTTTATAAGTTTAGGAAAATTCATATCAAAACTTCATAATTTAATATAAATATTTTAATAAATCTAATATAGATGTGCTCATTGCAATTATTAATACCGATTACAAACTGTTTCTAATTTATTTATATATGCAGATATTTAATGTTCGTTTATAGCGATCGTGTGACCTTCGGCAATATGTATATATATATATATATATATATATATATATTCAAAATTTAACTATAAAATAAATATAATATTTATTTAAAGTTTTTGTTTGAATCATATGTGTCTCATTATTTATACTTCCTTTATATGGTCTTATAATTTACCTAAAAATATAAGTACAAAAATGTTAATTACACAATTTTAATGAAATTCTGCATAAAGCAAAAAAAAAAATACTGGAACAACTAAATTAAAAAAAAAACAAAAAAAATAAACTTTTTAATTGTATACAATCTACTTTAAACCAAAATTTTAAACTATTTCAAAATATTTTATATGATCACAAACTATTTTAAAAACTTTTTTTTTCAATATAATTTATTTATTGTTTTAGTGTTATTGTTTTTTCTGATGGTATATAGAATTTGATTTAAATTGTATTATTAATGTTTTAGTGCTTTTTATTGTATATTTTTAGCTGAATGATGAGACGTATTTAGTTTTCTGAACGTAAATTTTAAAATAAATATTACCTATGATTTCGACGCATTTTCTGTTAAAACAAATGCATATATATTTTAATGCCGAACAAATATTTGGTACATTATATTATTTTTCAATTTTTTTTTATCAATTTACATAAAATTTCATTAGAATTATGTTAATATTCAATTTTTTTACTTATAAATATTTTAACCTTTTCAGCTACTTTTATGGTTTTCACTTTATCACTGCTGTCTTGTACACAAATATTTTCTTTGTTGTTCTAGAGCTGTTGCTTGTTATTCGGAATATTAAATTAGCAAGAACAAAAATAAATACACAGCAAACAAACTAAAAATTTCATTTCTCATTTATTATACATTCAAACCGAAAATATTTTTTGCTTGTGCTCTCTGTTACGAAGAGAAAACATTTCACAATAAACTTTGAACGCAACCTGAGTGAAATCTGTGCTACGTATATTTCAGATTTTAACCATCTGATTTGAATCTTATTAGAAACAAACTTGCGAATTGATGCTTCTGTTAATAGGAGGTGTGGGCAAAATTAAGAGAGGAGCATCATAGTAGATATTTTTGAAAAAATTTTTAACAAAAAATCAAACTACTAATCACTGAAATAAAAATCACTGGATTGGCATTTAATTTAGGAAATTCGAGTACTACGAAAAATTTGCTTATGTTCCATATGGAATAGGTATAGATATTAAAAAAATGTTATGTGTAAATAAGCCAAAGTTATGTTAAATGAAGATGCATAATATGCACCTCCATTATAAATATTTAATACCTAAGAGCCTTATACAATTTTAATAACTAAACTTAATCATATAAAAAGTCAAAAACAATACATTTTTTAATGTTAAATACATAAAAATATTTTAATATAATTTTCCGAAATTTGAAAAAAGTCTAATTGAATAAAACTATTACATATATATAGGTATGGGTGCATATGAACATTAGAAAAATAGGACTGTCAATTTTTTCAGTACAAATTTTTTGAAATTCGATTTCCAACATCTCTAAAACCTCTTTTTACACATTTTATATCTATTTAACTTTTCATTGCCAAGTAAATTATTATTTTATTGCCTATACTTCTAAGTATTAATTGAAATAGATTATTAGTTTTTTTTTTTTAAATATTCTGTTATGAATTTGGCCTACTACCAACTTCATGCCAGGCTGTTTGAATGCCTAATAAAGATTTGCAATTTTATTTTTAATAAATAAATAAAAAAAAAGTTTTTAGACTTTTATTATTATCTAAATATAATCTGAATTGATGGACAGTCTATAAATTGATTGTTTGATTCATAAAGAATTAAAATTATGATAATTTTATAAACTATATCTAGGTATGAACTAATTGCATAGACCTCATACAACATTTAGTATAAGGTCTACGACTGATTGTTTCATATTTTTACTACTATTAGTAAATTATTAAACAACGTTTGATATAAATCGTTAAATTCAAATTAGGAATAATTTTACAGAAACAATCATCAATGGATAATCAATTACTTTATTAATTATTTTGTATGTTTATAAGTGGCTAGAAAAAGAAATTCATAAACACCAATTGTTTTTGAGATCAAGAATTGGGTCTAACAATATGAACTCTGCAGCAACTCGGTATACTTATAAATTACTAAAAAAATAATATATTGGTTTCTTGTTGATTATTTCAAGTCGATTATTTCATGCAACTTGCATTGTCAAAATGCCACTTACACCTTGTTGCATACGAATTTGAACTGAAGTGTTTGTAATTAACTAAGTGAGGACAATGCACAGTAATTGGAAGTTAATTAGAAATAATAGTAGAATAAAATAGTAATAATAGATTGATTAGAAGTCGTTAGTTAATTAGGAACACTCCAGTTTAAAATCCACTGAAGATGACATAGGATGATATGTCAAAATGTATGGTAATAATACATATTATTAGAAAGAAGAAATTGATTTTCCCACTAACACACAACAACTGCTCATAATTAGTTCGGAGAGAGTGTACAGTATTATTAACAATTTTCTTAATGAGAAAAATTTGGATATATAATTTGTGAAGGCGACAGGATTTATTTTTTATGTGTGTTTGTATTAATACATTATTACATATATACCACTTTGTAAACATAGTGTTGGTAATATGACTCAAATCAGATGCCATTATAATAAATAAATAAATAAATAAATAAAAAAATATAAAATATTTCAATTTTTATTTAATGTAAGTTGCTAATAAATCTCAAATATTATACACTTATAGAAAAATTCATGCAACTTGAAGCAAAATGCCACTTACACCTAGTCAACTTCCCATAGGGCAAGTTGTAGTAATCGCAAAAAAATCGAAAATGAAATTTTTTATAGATCTTTACGTTTCAAAACCTTCTGAACATTTTGGCATACCTTAGAAAAAATGTATGTGTGTGTGTGTGTATGTATGTTCGGTTACAAATTTTCGTCGACCATTTCGGGAATACGGATCAACCGATTTGAATAATTCAAAAAACATTCGATTCGTATTGATAAGGAGACGTGCTGATTAGTTTTTGGCGAAGGCAGGTCTAGCCGTTCCGAATTGACTAAATAAAGAACTGTTCAAATTTTTGGAAAGGCAGGTCCAACGACTTTGGAGATATGGAGCAAAAAGTAAAAAAATGAGCCATTTTTCGATCAAAAATGAACATTAGACATATGCACATCAAATTATCAGATATTTTATAGAGATTTAAACAATAAGTATAAATTTTGTTTATATTCCTCTGGGTTCCGTACTAATGTTTACGCGTTAGACGGCGACGCGGCGCTTACGCGCTTTGATATTTTGTCTTTATGCAATTAAAGCAGTACGATTGCTTTGAAAAAAAGTTCAGAATTTCCAAAATCTTTCAAAATAATTTTTTTTCAAAAAGTTTTTTTTTTTTTTAAAAAAAAGTAAATTTTTGTCAAAAATTTAAAGTTTCTCAAAAATCTAACTTTTTCAGAGTTATTTTTTTTTTCAAAAATGTTAATCTTTTAAAAAAAAATAATTTTTGGTACGGGAAGTTCCAGCAATTTGCCTTAAGGCACGATGTCCACGAATTTAAACTGGAGTGTTTCGAATTAACTAACAATAAGTAAGGATAATGCACAGTAATTGGATGTTAATTCGAAATAATAATAGAATAAAATAGTAATAATAGATTAATTAGAAGTCGTTAGTTAATTAGGAACACCCCAGTTTAAACTCGACTGAATATGACATAGGACATGGAATGATATGTCAATCAAAACGTATGGTAATAATAAATATTGTATAAATTATTATTTGAAAAATTTATTGAAAAATTGATGCAACTTGCTTTAAGCAAGATGCCACTTACATCTAGTTATACTTTTTAATTGTAATCGTTGCGCAAAATATTAAGAGTGTGTTTATTCTGTCTTCGATTCTTGAGTGCAATGTTTTGCATTCGAGCAACAACTAGTACCTTTGGGATGACGTCATGCATGCATTGAATTTTTGACCAAATATGGCAAGACCTAGATAAGTACAATAAATCATCAAAAATTGTGCAGTTTCAGTTATCGAGAAGCACTCGAAGCGATTAGTTGTCGGTCGTCGGTCGTGTTAATTCTGCAGTGTCCTTTTGTCCGTGTTGATGGTCGTCGCCGTGTGTATCGTGAGTGATTCCATGAAGAATATTTGCGAATGAAATGGTAAGTTATAGATTTTATTCATTAATACATATTGTATATATATATATATATAATATAATATACATTGTATGTTATTTATGTATATAAATATCGGAACGCAATTTATAGTTCCCAACTCTCATTATTGATGGTGCGTCCAGTTCTTGCACAACGTGCACCTACAAATGTCATTCGTTTTAGATCATTTTTGAAGTATTTATGTGTTTTATTATGTTTTTTTACATGAATTATCAACTTCTCATAATGCGAAATATGCTTATTCTTTATAATCATGAAAAGTACATTCGTTATACAGTTACTGTTGCTTTTTTGGCTTATTTGCCTTAAAGCAAATGCATTAGTAGTTAGTTCTAGGCTGGTTGGTTATAAGTGCGTATTTATTTCTTCCATGTTTTGACGAGAAGCAGATGTTTAATGTAATTTACAAAGCGCAATTGGCATTTTTATGGTGCAATTAGTTCTTGCACAATGTGTACAGACAAATTATCATTTTGGTTTATTATTGAAGTATATGTATTTTAATATTGTACACGAATAATTAATTTCTCGTAATGCAAATTATGGTTATTCTTGATAATCGTGAAAAGCTCGTTCTTTGTTTGGTTGCTGTTGCTTTTTTTTGGCTTATTTGCCTTATAAGCAAATACATTACCTGTTGGTTCTGTTTAACGTACCTTAGACAAAGAGGTTATAGGTGCGTATTTAGTTCTTCTATGTTTTGAGAAGAAGCAGGAGATTTGGATGGTTTCAAAAAAAAATTCTAAGAATTAATTTTCTAATGAAATCCAGCGCAATTGGTATTTTTATGGGGCCTTCAGTTCTTGCGCAACGTGTACAGACAAATGTCATTTGTTTTAGTTTATTATTGAAGTTATTTAATTCATAAACTAGTGGGGCGCATGGCATCGTGCCTTAAGGCAAATTGCTGGAACTTCCCGTAGCAAAAATTTTTTTTTTAAAAAGATTAACATATTTGAAAATAATTTACTCTGAAAAAATTTGATTTTTGAAAAACTATAAATTTTTGACAAAAATTTACTTTTTTTTTGAAAAAAAGGCTTTTTAAAGAAAAATTTGTTTTGAAATATTTTGCAAATTCTGAACTTTTTTTCAAAGCAATCATACTGCTTTAACTCCACAGAGACGAAATATCGAGCGCGTAAGCGCCGCGTCGCCGTCTAACGAATAAACATTGGTACGGAACCCATAGGAATGTAAACAAAATTTATACTTACTGTTAAAATTTTTATAAAATATCTGATAATTCGATGTGCATATGTCTAATGATCATGTTTGACTGCCAAATGGCATTTTTTTACTTTTTTTACTAGATCTCCGAAAGCGCTAGACCTGCCTTCATGAAAATTTGACCAGTTCTTCATCTTGTTAATACAAGTAAAATGTTTTTTGAATTATTCAAATTGGAAGCTCCGTTCTCTTAAAAACTGAGTTACCGTTTTTGGCACTTTTTGCCCTATATCTTCGGAATGGTTATAACTGCCTTCGCCAAAAACTAATCAGCACGCATCCTTGTCAATAGGAATATAATAATTAAATCTTCATCCGTGTTCCCGAAATCGTCGAAAAATTTGTATCCGCACACACACACTTACACACACATATACACACACATTTTAAGACAAGTATATTTTTTATATAGTTGCTGTTTTTTCCGTCCGATGCGTCCGATTTTAAAAATTCAAAAAACATTTTACTTGTATTGACAAGATGAAGAACTGATTAGATTTTTAAGAAGGCATGTTTAGCAGTTATGGACTCTCATTAAAAAAGTTAAAAAAATGTCACTTGTTGGTCAAAAATGTTTATTGGACATATGTACATCAAATTATCAGATATTTTATATTTAGAAATGTGTACGCATTTTGTGTAAATTTTTTTGGGTTCCGTACCAAGATTTTTATATATTATAAAACCTGCGTAATTATAAACCTGCGTTATGTGCCTTTTGGTGGGGCTTCCTATCATAATTTAGTTATTTACTAAACCTTTTTCGGTCAAATTAAATTTGGAGATACATGGAATCATTTTCCGTCGATAAAGTAGAACACGCAATGTGTGAAAAATTTAATAATTGTATTGTCAACTTTAGATGTATTTCTATACAATACACTCATCTAGTGTTGTTTTTGTATGAAAGTTATATTTTGTAATTACTGTATACTGTAAGTTTATATTGTTGTGGTGGGCTCGCCCGTAGGTGAGCGGTTAAGAGCCACGGGACCTGAATCAGAGGTCCCGGGTTCGATACCCACTTCGAGCAGCCTGTTGTCAGGCAGCAGTGACAACGAATTTCACTTGGAAATATAGCTAGTAATATGTTTCCAAGTGAAAATAGCCCTAGCCCGGCATTGCTGCACCAATAAAATGTCAGCCCTATTAGATTAATTCTAATAACAAAAATCATCAAATGTGGATGGATTAACCATTGGGTTACCATCTAAAAAATACGAAGTAAGAAGTGTCAGCCCAACAGCTCATAGGACGTAGGGTTCTGATTGCTGTTAAAAATATATATATAAAAAAAAATATTGCTGTGGTGGTTGAGAGTGGACAAACGACCGGAAAGGGGTTAAAATACCTTATTCATTATATATTCAAACCAACTATTTTTTTTACTTGTGCTCTCTATTGAGGAGAGAAAACACTTCACGAAAAATTAGAACAAAACCTGGGTGAAATATCTGCTGAGTATATTTCAGATTTTAATCATCTGATTTGAATCTTATTAGAAACAAACTTGGAAATTGATGCTTCTGTTAATAGAAGGTGTGGGTAAAATTAAGAGTTAAAACATCACGGTTGATTTTTTTTAATATATATTTTTTTGATAATATGTATTAGAAATTTCCAATGAAAAGTATTTTACCGAAAATTTTACTATTTTCTTTTTTTGAGCTCAAATACTGTATTTGAGTTATTATATATAACATGCTAGCTTATAAAATTACAATTTGTTCTCATTACTATTTGAAAATTAATAATAAAAAAATCCAAGACATTCCTGATTAATTCCATAAATATGCGTATACTGGCAATGAAAATTTGTTCATGAAACTTAATTACATTATTGGTCACCATATACTATATAAAAACTTATTCAACTTTTATATAAGTTGTACAGGAGTTTTTATCATCTATACTAATTTAACTTAATTTAAACAATTAATATTTTAGTAATATGCTGATAAAATTTGCAAGTTGAAAGTTTTTTTTAATAGCGGTCATGCAGATAAATAACTCTAGTTTCCTGATTTTTTATTATTTGAATATAAAATTTGAAATAAAATTTGATATTTTTTTATAAAACCTATTCATTTATTTTATAAGATTTTTTTTTAGTTTATCTACGAACTAAATGTCCATGAAGATGAATGCATTTCCAAATTTCTACTTTAAACGAATAAGTTTTTATTTTTATTGGATTTCTCGTTCAAAGCATATATATGCTGTGTTATATATATGGTTTCAAATTGATAAAAAACAATTCTCTGAAAGTTTTAGCTTTTAATATTAACGTTTAGATAGAGCGCAATTCAATCAAAGTTTGTATGGAAAGAGCATGGAAAAAATTTTGAAAATTTAAAAAAAATGTGTTAGGTATAACTTAGCGACAACTGAATGAGTTTTATTCATTCATTAGTTCTCTAAATTACATCTAAAAAACATTTTTACAATTTTTGAAAAATTTTCCATGCTATTTCCATACAAAACTTTGATTGAATTGCGCTCTATCTAAACGTTAATATTAAGAGCTAAAACTTTCAGAGAATTGTTTTTTATCAATTTGGAACCATTTGAGCCCCTGGGAGCAAGGAAATTCGAAAATGACCATTTTAAGGACCACCCTAATATATATATATATATGTTCTGCTTTGAACAAGAAATCCAATAAAAATAAAAACTTATTCGTTTATAAGTTATATATTTACTATAAGAGTTAGGAGATATAAGAGTTAGGAGATATAAGAGTTTAGTTACTATAAGTTATATAGTTACTTATAAGTTTATAAGTTTATATAATATAATTTAAAATATACAAACTTATTATATATATATATATATATATATCTATATACATACATATATATATATATATATATTATATATATATATATATATATATATATATATATATATTTAAATGATTCTTTATGAAATTCCATTTAGTATCTAGCGTAAAATATATATTCAAATATTCATGAAATGGAATCCAAATTAAATACAAATTAGCTATTGTGTTGAACTGCTATATAAATGAAATTTTTAACATATATTGAGTACTATTTGGTACGTCAGTTTATTTAATTAAAATTTAATAAAACGCAACCTTTTATTTATAAATATTTTATTAAAAATGAACATATACTATCACAGCACATTCCTTTTTCCGTAGATAATTAGTTTTTATAGGGCTTGAAGTTTCATTACATCTGCAATAAAAAAAATAGTGTTAGTATATAGTAAAATAAAAAATATGCGTTTAATTAGATCAAATTAAAGTTATCAAATGATCAGTACTAATTTTTGCTTATGTTTTAGGTCGATAAAAACTTTTATTTACAAAATTTATTTTTGTTATTCTGAATGGAACTGCTATTGTAATTTAAAAAAAAAATTAAATATTGCTTTACAAAGTAGAATATTAAACTTACTAAAATATCGCTTTAACAGTAATCACTAATTTTAATTAAGTTATACTTGTTTATCGACCGTAATACTTTTAATATCATAAAACTCGTACTATTTAGAACTAAAATAAATATCCATTATTTTACTAACAATAAGATTAGAGTAGGTGCGATACAAGTTTTTGCTACCAAACAGCAATATCTTACTATAAGTAATTATAATATTATACTTGGTATTTTTCTATTCTAATAATAAAAAAAATATTTTAAATTAGTGAATCAATTATTATATTTTATATGACACGTTTCAAAACTAAAGCATTCGGTTAAAATACCCGTTAGCTTATTTTTACGGTATGTGCGAAATTTTAAATATTTATAACAACGTTCAAATATAAAAGTGCTAATATGTATATAAAATAAGAAATAAATCTTTCTGCATTGCCTTTGATAAATCAAATTAAGAAAAAAACATCAATATATATTACGATCTTAAATGAAAAAAAATCTTGTAATGAACCAACAAAAATCAATTGTATTTCCATTTTTACTATCGGCGATATTTTAGATGTTTATTATAATAATGTTAAAACATCAAAGTGCAAATATATTAAATCATTGCATATGGCCTATTGATAAATAATGGATAAATCGAATTGAAAAAAAGTTTTTAAAATAACAAATAAAGTTAGAATCTTTTATTGCAATCGAAGCGTTTCAAAAATAAAATATTATGTATATTAAAATATCCACTAGCACATTTTTGAAGGTTTTAATTTTTATTAATGTTCAAACATAAAAGTGCAAATGCCTTTACGGTCAGTGCGATATTTTGAAAATATTTATAATAATAATGTTCGAAAATAAAAATGCAAGTATATAAATATCAAATTACTGAATATTGCATTTGATAGTTTGAATCAAATAAAACATGTATTATTCATTTTATTTGTTAATTTAATTTTATTCTGCGATCTGTTTGTACACAAAAATTAAGCCGCGACGACTGCTAACAAAATGCACAAAAATATTATTGATTCGAAATTAGTAGATATATTCAACGTATAATTTTGTATTAAATTATTATGAAATTAGCATTGGTGTTATTATGTATTGGAAATTTAAAAAAAAAAAACATTTGTCAATTAATCGAAAATCAAGTATTAAATTGCATTCGACGCGTATCTAAAATAAAACATTCGATTGAAATCTAAGATCGGCCATACTTGTTCAAAAAGAATGGAAAAGTAGAGGGTGTCTATTTCCCCCGTCGTTGGCTCGTTGATTTCCACCCTTGCATCGCGACCGCTCCCGCTCATCGAATCCGAGTCGATTCCTTCTCTTTCGTCCGCTGGCCCGCGTTCGTTCTCCGTGACGAAACAAAAGAAACTTCCTACGGGCGAGTTCTCTGTGTACGAACGGAAAAAGTAACCCACCCCAAGCGAAAAAATAAAAAAGGGAAAAGTTAGAAAGGAAAATACGCACGGCGAAGGAAAAATGCCGAGTGAGAGAAACGAGTTCACGTGTCGGAATCGATATAACGATATTTAAGAAGTTTCTGAAAGGGTTAACAAAGCTTACTAGCACGTGTGCTTTTCAAATTTATTTGTTGTAGCGTGTATTTAGTTATGATGACTGGTCTGCGGTGATAAAACTTTTATGGCATAGATTTTTGCAAAATATTAGGAAAATATAATTATATTATATTATATTAGATAAATTTATATTTTTTATATTTTTTTATAGACATGCATTAAAAATATACAATATTTGAACACATATTCAATTTATAAAATGAATGTAAACATAATTATAAAAATTAGTCTGTAAGTGTACTCTACGCATTTAAAAACTACACATCCAATCGCCGTGAAAATTTGGAAAATTGTTAAGAATATCATTGGGAAGGTTTACGCATATTTTCATCAAAACAAAGTAATAAGAGTTGACAACCTCAAACATTTTTTTATATTTTTTGAGTAATTTTTTATATAATGCGCATATAAAACAAAACTCTAAATTTTCATCCACAACACATAGCTCTATTTTATAAGAATTATTATAGTAATTTCTTAATTTTAAATCCACGTTCAAAAGCTAAAAATGTTTTTCTTATGTTAATAATTTATTTTTTTTTATTTATATATCATTTTTCTATATATATTTTTATTTCAACATCTATCTACAAGAAATATAAAATTAATTGCATGGCATAGAATTGAACAAAGAAATGAAAACTAAGATCTGCATCCAGTGTGCAGTTAATTTACAGTATGATATATTTATATATTATTTAGCCACTCATTTTTTTATATTTAAACCATATACTAACTTATTACCAAGCGTTTTCCAATCTATTCTATATTAATTTTTACACATTTCTATTAACATTTTAATATCTTGTTATTAAGTAAGTTAAGTACAATTTTTAGTATGTCAAATACAGTATATCAATTTTTTTTACTATCAGATCAAACCCTCTGTCATGTTATCATACCAATCAACAAATATTTAAAAATAATTCTAAATAATTATTTAGGTACTGAATCGTCATCTAAATACTTCTATATATAAATATTAATTACTAAAGTCAAATTGACAAATTTTAACGTTAGATTTAGATATTTCAGTATTAGATTTTGGATGGACAATATCTCTTGACTATGAACACTTTTTTTAAACACTATTTTTAATTTTACAAACAAGTACTTTTTAATTTAATTTTGTTGATATTATTTTTTACTAGATATTATTGTGGTATTTATGTGGTATGTTTTTGAAAAAAAAAACAGTTCGTTTGTTCAAAAATGGTTTATTTAAATTTATTTCTTTAGTAAATGCTTGACTCAGTTTGCATTAATAATTATCTGTCTATTTAAAATAGTTACTAATATAAATTTAATTCACATTTTTAATAATTTTTAATATACACGTTAAATTGTTCTAATAAAAAATATTTTTAATATCTGTTTTTATTATTTGGTTTAGATTTTATTTTTTATATTTTCCGGGAATAAAAATATTGTTTTAAAAATTATTTATCATTCCAAAACGTATCGCTAGATACTTTTATTAAATACATTTCATTAAATATATATAATTCCTAGTTCAGTGGTATTTATATTTTAATTTTGTTCGTACCGGCGCTTCTATACTAGAGAAATGAGCCAATATTAAACCTTTTTAATTTCTGAATTCGGCAAAACTAAAGAATCTTTTGAACTTACTGTTTTTTTTGACAATTTAAATTAATTTTTTAAATATTTAATTTCTGTATATTTAATTTAAATTTGAATTTATGATCATAAGTGATTTTTTTCTATAAAATTGATTGGATGAAACAAAATTGAAAATACAGCTTGATAGTTAAATTATTTATGGCAGTGAACTCACTCAACGGTATAAAATAAGTTTCAATAATTCCGTTGCTGTTTTATTTTTAAAATCAACATATCTATATATATATATATATATATATATATATATATATATTTAATCAGATCATACAGGCTCTGCAATGACATTTTGCAATGAGTCCCGCGCACGGTTCTGCTGACATTTATAAGTTTTAGAATTACTATATTTTTTTTATAAATTTTGTTTAAAATTGCTATTTTCCAATATAACAAATAACAAAAATAATTTGATGCTCAAGAAATAATTTACAACCGTTCCAAAACAAAACTTATTAATCCCCCTCGTTTGTGAATAAATAACTACGATTTTTCGTATTCAAATTTCTTACTTTCGCTTTTATTCGTCGCACCCCCGACGGACTGCCTTTGGTAATTTATATATAGAAAGGCGACAGAAGGTTTTTTGATTTGCATCACATCATCGGTGAAGTGAACACTAGGCAGTTTCGGGAAAGACGAGAGAGGCGGGTGGGGGTGGTCGCGGGCACAGAAGCGAACGGGACTTAAGAATTGGTTTAATAAGGATTACGAGGGACTCGGTTGGCAGATGAGATTTTTAACCGGAGAATTAATTCGTTATTCTTAATTGCGCCAAGAACGCTCAGTATTGTCGTGAATTAGATGCAAATAAATATAGTTTACGTAAAAGAGAAGAAAATGATGGTGATAAATATTTGTTAATGAGCGATCCATAGCAAATTGTAGCAATGTAGTCTGCGTGGGAGTCACTAAATTACAAGTTTGCGTATTTGAATCAAGCCTGGGTCACCGATTTACTAATAATAAATAATTATATAAATGTATCAAACTATAAAATATATAGCTATATAGCTATCATAACTAAAGCCAATTTGTATTTTTACACAATTTTATGAATTTATTACTAAATGCCAACTAATTATCAATCTTGTTGCTAATTTTCTGTCCAATCAATTTATTTGATTTCCATCATGTTACAAGATTAGACGTGTACAACACGATTGCAGACGTGAATGCTATAACATTTATTTTTATTATGAGGCAGAATGATTTAAATGCTATAGCATTCAAATTTAATGTCAATTATTCTGAATTTAATTTTATATAAACTTAACAAAGTGATGAATAACTGATTCTTTAGGAATTTTCGTAATATCTAATTTTTTCCCGTAGTTACTAATTAGCTTGGGCTAGCACGTTGCGTAAAATAGAAGCGTACCTAATACTTGGTGGTTAGAATTCAAATTTTAATTGTATATTAATAGTTCTTTTCTTTTCACTCTCGTTTGAAATAATTGAATTAAATGATATGGATGCTATTGCATTCAAATTTAAAAGTAAATTATTTTGAATTTAGTTTTATATAAACTTGTTAAAGTAATGAATAACTGATTCTTTAGCTATTTTTGTATTATCTTGTCTTTTGCCGTTTTCATTAATTACCTTGCGCAAGCACATCGCGTAAAATAAAAGCGTAATACTTGACGTGAATGCTATAGCATTTATCGTATATTACGATTAAAGTATCATAATCGGAACACACTTTATTAACGATGTTTAATTAAATTTTAGTTATTACGACCAATTTAAATAAAAATGATCGTCGATTGTTTTACCTGGCTGAAACTGTTCCTGTCCGCAAACGTGTTAATATACTTCTCCACATCACACATACATTTTACACATATTCATATAATTTTACAATTTTTTATGGTTTGTGCATCTATAAAAAAAAATTAATTGCTGTTGTGGATACACAATTATTTATGCCAGTCGTTTGTTTGCTGTTTAAACTAAGTTTTAGCAATGTAAACTTTTTAATCACAAAATTATTAATTATTCTTTTTTTTTGTATTTATTTTCAATAAACATTGCTTATGGTTATTAGGAAATATGAGACGATTGTGTTATTCAAAATTTTTGCAGTACTTTTCTTATAATATTTTTTTATAAATTCCATTTACAATTAGTAGACATAAAGAGTTAATACGTATTGAAATGCTTTTATATTCATAATTATTTCATATTTTACAATTAATTACTTGATTATGTATATTTATGTTATTGTTTATCAGATACATTTATCTGAATGATATGATACAAATTATTAAATTAGTTTTAATTCAGTTATTCCTTATAATTCGCAAACATGAGTAAAAAGAACTTACAATATACAATTGAAATTTACGACTTATAAATTGATCTATTTTTTTCTAACTTCATGAGAATTCTGAAAATCCAGTTCTCGAATAAAATAGAAATGTTATGGCATCCCTATATTACGAATCTATATTCGTATGAATTGGTAACAACAAACTGTCAAAAAGCTATGCATTTACTGTGTAACCAGGCTTTTAACACATAAATCTAAGTTCACATATGTCATCAATTAGACATTAGAAAGATGCACTTATAAGAAAATTGTTACTTGATGTTTATGCGTTTTGTAGGTTAGGTTTTATGTGATAAATAATATAAAATGTTGTAATGACCATATTATATACACATATTTATACATATGATAATTGCAATTGTACGATCTCTCATACCAAACACTTCCGTCTGTCTGAGCTGTATAAAATTTATATTTCACTAATAAAAAATGTGTAAAACATCTGATTGCACAGCCAATACGTATTTTTTATGATAGTTTATTAGCAATTCATACAAAGATAGGCCCGTAATACGGCATTTATATTTTATCCGAGAATTGTCCTATTAATATTCATAATGCATTAATAAAACAACTAACTACTATTTATTAAGTTAAATTACTTTATCTAAACTTATGCATTATTTATATTGTAGATAATTTAGTGTTAACAGTTTCTTAGCATTTTATATCATTTTTCATCATAATTGTATTATTTAGTTCTTCTGGAGCTACTCTGCGGCTACGTAATAAATAAAAAATAATTAAAAATAAGGAATGAATTTATTAATATACATGGACATACCACTATTACACTAGTGGATAAAAGTACTATGTGCACCTAAGCATATTATACAATCACCGTTTTATTTATTTTTCTATATTTAATAAAGTCTTTTTCCATTTTCTAAACGCAATATCGATCGATTTCTTAAAATCATACAAAGTCCCAACCTTTCAACTTAACCCGTTCGGCAGATCACCCATCCTCCATCCCTCATCCCTCATCCCCCGGCCGTCCGCTTATTCTTTCGCCCTCTCGGCGTCGGTATAAAAATCCCCTTTTCGAAATTCTCAAATGATTCCCCTAAGTTTTATATCGCGCCCACGCCACCAGCTCTGTTTGTCCTTTTTCGTCTCGTCTATGGTAATTGGAATCGGACTCTTTCTTGCGCCCCTCAGAACTGAGCGAGAGCTTTTCAAGATTCTTTTATAATTTTCAACTGTCATGGACGACGCCGAATAAAAATGGTCGACGCGATAAGGCAGAGGGTGGACGACGGGGGATGAGGCTTTTATATATTTTCTTCGACTGCGCAACATTGAATGCTAAGAATGAATATTGTGCATTTTCAGGCGTTCGTTTGCTTCAAAGAAGTGATACTTTTTTTACAGAATTGCAACAAATTAACTTTAGAAACCATGGTATAAAGCATTGTTTAGGGAACCAGGGTAAATTACCCCAAATGGGGTAAAAATAGATGTTTTTAGGGGTATAAAGTATATTTTTACTTGATATTTACTATATTTGCTACATAGAATATTTTTGTGTAAGTTGATTATAAAAGAATTACCCTCATGCGTAAAACTAACTCTGATAATGCTTTCAAAAGATTCACGGCCGTTGGTATACAGCATTTAGATGAACATTTACCTAAAAAACAGTTTAAAAAACGTTTACAGAACCGCTGCGGCGAGATTTAACATTTTGACCTGGCAGCGTGCCCAAGTGGTATTGAAAATAATCTTGACACGTTTTATCTATTATAAAAGAGAATAGTTTGTAAAATAAGATAAAAATTAGGTTAGAATGCAGAACAAAAATACAAGACAAACCATTGGTCATTTTCCATCTAAAAAAAATGCCACTGTTAATTTCCAAACCAATTAATTACTCAATATCTATTTGGTTGTAATTGTAAGGAAATAAAAAAACAGAATAGGATTTATTTAAAAAGTATAATACTGATTTAAATATGTTACAGTAAATGTTTGAAAATTTGATTGATTTGATTTTGTTTTATTTATTTAACCTGACAACGTTCATAAGTGGTATGTGAAAATAAACTCGGCACGTGATTAGTAGTTTCTAACCAAATTTTTATACCGATCAAATACTGTTTGTATTTTCTATTTTGATTGAAAAAAAAATTACTTGATTATATTTACTATTAGTGTACAAGAAACAAATGCTATTTCAATCAATAGTTGGTAACTATCTTTCTTCTTACTTTCTTCAAACCATTAACTTATGAATTGTCCGTATGAGCCGGTTCACCTTAAAACGGTAAACTTGCGTTTATTCCATGTCTTTTTTTATAGATTTTTAATATTAATACTTCAATAAAAAAAATTCATATGGTAAAGGGTTTTGAAGCCAATTTTTGGAACTTTTTCCATTGTAAATAAAATATCATATAAACACGCTTTGCGATGGGTATAAACAGCCGTTTTTGTAATTTTATTGTTAAGATCCTAATTGCACCATTAACATCACTTCACTCAATTATATGTGAGGCCGTGTCTTTATTTTTCTAAACGTATGATTTTTTCTTAATTCGAAGAAATCTTTCAGTTGGTACAGTATTAAATCCAGGAACATTATTCCCTTGTTATTCAAATATTTTCATTAAATATTTTTCGACAGTTTTAAAGTTATAAACTTTAATAATAAATATCTCTTTACTATTTTCACAAATTCTTGTAGCTTTTTTATATTTCTATGATTTAAATTTTTCAATATTACACAAAGAGTATAAAATTAAAATGCAGCTTGAATAAAACAAGCTCATGCAAAATTTAAAATATTCGAATATTTTATAGAGAGCACTATATTGTATCACGCGAAAAACATTTCGCTAAGAAAGGCAAGGAAAGGATCTCTTTGGCTTTTGTGAATAATTTATTACTTAGATTTCCACTGGAAGGTAATCAAGACAAAAATACGATACGATGAAAATGGAAATGTTTTTTAATTAGAAATATTTAGAAAAACGATACAAATATATATTCGTAGTCAAATATAATATTATAGCTTGATTTAAATGACCGAAAGGAAACGGAAGATACGCACTTGAATAACAGTTAATTCAAATTGTGTATAGCAGTTCATTATTCATATATTGGGAAAACTTAAAAGCCGTATGCAATTAGTTTTTTTCTTCTTTTTTCAATATCTGCATCTATTCCATAAGGAACATCAACAAATTTTTGGTACTACATAGAATGTCTAAATCGAATGTGATCCAGTGATTTTGCGATTAGTGATGATTAATAAGATTTGATAAATATTATGAATATTGCACTGAGATTTACATACATTATTCTGTAATGTTATTTTCTCTTACCTGCCATCTTAAGTCGTTTCACTATGAAGATGTCAAAATTCACATCACATAACGCTATAGCTAATTTTCTTAATCACGACACACATATCGATCACATTGTCAGCTGTTTCGCGGCACCGCGGCCGGCGATCGTTCGCGGCGTACTGTCATTACATCTCCGCACCGGACCTCGGTCAAGGGTCCGATCGACGCTGGTCAAAACCCTCTTTATCTCAGCTCCACTCCCATCCCCATTATGATACTGAAGTTGTCCGACCGTAGTCCATAGGGCGTGGCTTACAAAAACCGACAACTGACCGCCGGTCACTTTTGCTGGACAGAAACACCACTTCTTCAGTCGATCGACGGACATAGTCCAGTAATGTGCTATCTTGGCAAGATTTGGACTTGTACTGGCAGTTGCGTTTTGAATCTCGGACATCCGCCGTTAGCGGTCGTAGAACTTAATTTGTGAGAACCGGTTGGGTCAGTATGCTAATTCGCGTTTCTCACCCCTTTGGTCAACAAGTCTGATATTAATTCTGTCCGCTTTGTAAACCTTTACCGTTAGTTTATCGCACAAAAAATACTAGGTAGTGCACCTTTCGAAAACAACTGGTCATACGCGCCAACTAACCCTTTGGCGCGTATGACCATAAACCTTTCCGCTACGTACAATATAATCTTTACATATCGCACGGCGCAGATCGCGCTTTAACCCTTTACCTTTATACGCGGATCCCGTTTGACCGGTATGCAAATTGAAGGGTCAATTTTTATTTCGCTTCTCGCGTACCTATTAAACAGTTTTTTTATGTTTGACTACCCGTACACCGGTCATAGTAAATGATTGAACGCGCATCTTTATGTAACGGACAATTATGATTTGGCGAGCCTGAGGGCCGTGAGACCGGTTCTACAGGTATGCTAATGGGCAACCCGTAAGGCTGGACTGCGGAAGGGGACATTCATTACTCATATATACTACCCTGCGCTTCGGCATTTGAACATATTCATTTGATATTTAGTTTTATAATCATATTTCAAGTAGTTAAAAAAAATTCTAAAACAGTTCTGATAATATTAGAATTGATTTGGCTATAAATTTTCTTCAATTCTTGTTTTCTGCTTGATTTTCGACTAACAGCGAGACATTTTGTTTGCGACCCCCTGTCGTCCGTCAAAACGTGCTTTTCCTTCCGACCCCACAATCATCTTGCTCCAAGAAAACGAATTCTAGCGTTGAAGTCTTTGTCAGTACACTCACACAATTATTTATGTGATTAACTATTTTGAAATTTTATGGTATAATTTTATAAAACATACGAATAAAATTTTCATAAAATACAAAATTTAAAATTTTATATTTTATATATAATTTAAATTTACTCTCGCCAAAGTATCGGAAAATTTATCTGTCGATTATTCTTCAGAGTAACTTAATGCGTCTATTATTGTTAGCTTGCTAAAATATTTCGTTTTCATAGTAATTTAAATAATTAAACATTAAAATTCTTCTTCAAATAATGTTGCATAAGAAAGTTACTAGTTATATAATAAATGGTAAGATGGGGCACAAAGGACCAATTTGATTCTCAGTAATCATATTGTCTGAAACAAATGAACTCTATCACAACACATAACACATATCGAACAACCATCTACCAAACTATGTTAAGTAAATTTCCATTAAATTCTTAATTAATAAAAATAATAGAAACGTTTTTTACTATTTTTCTAAAATTTGTCATCTGTCCCTTTTAACTCCATAGACGCCACCCACATGTAAGCTTTAATAGAGATTATAAAACAACTGTTGCATCTAACTTAAAAATAACAAAACAACTTTTAAATGAATTAAAAAACGTGTAATAAAAATTGTTTAGGTTTTGTGAACTAAAGTACAATGCACAAAACTAAGAAGACTAAAAACGAAAAAAAACTCTTGTTATGAATATTAATAAATGACCGTTTATCTACTGATATCGACACCGTATTAAGGCGATTGCTGGTTATACATCATTTACCTTCTACATTAAAATTATATCGTTCAAATTTTTTATACTTTACTTGTTTTTAAGATAATGATAGTGGACCTTCTTTCCCCCGGATTTTTTAGCCCCTCTCTATTCTGCCATTTATTTGAAATCGACTAAAGAAGCTTATATATAGGTATATATATTTATATTCGCAAATAGCTTGAGTTTTAGAGGGTGTCGAATCAACTTTTCCCCAGTAAAATTTTTGATGACTTTCATTTTCAGTTGCCTCACCTCCTCCGCCCTTCAACGTGCCAGTTTCCAACGGTCGACCCTTCTTTTTATCAATCAGTTTTCCCTTCCAATCTTCCGAGATAATTAAACAGGACGACTTTTAGATAATTAGTGTCTGAGCATCTTTGCGTTATAATGAGATTTCTTTTTTGTTCCTTTTTATCTTTCATAACGGAAATTTTAATAAATATTTTGCGCCAAGTGGAAATTTAATTGTATGGCAATACGGCATTTAATCTCACTTAGTTTTATAGTTTGTAATAGACATTTCAATTGCAGATTTGCATTACAAAAATTCTCTATCTTTAATTTAAAATAATATTTCTAAGTACACTTATATATTGGTAAATAAACAATTCAAATTAGTGTCTTACATCTATTTACACGGAAAAGCCAAAAGATTTTGCATAATGATCGTGAGGTGTGCGTTTCGCGCCTCAAAGTTTAAACGAAGTTATAAGGAAATGTAAACGAAACCATTTTGAGAGAATCAGTTTAAAACTTTCAGAAACTTAAAAATCATCACTTTTAAAAGTTTTGTTAGTGCCGAATATTTCGGAGCTCAATTGATGAGAGTTTTTATCGCTTTCAGCGAGTTGTCTGAGAGCCTACTAAAAAAGTACGCTAATGAGCAAACTCGTTGCATCGGTAAAATTAAGAAAACTAATATCTAATTTGAAATAGCACAATACACTATTAACGGCGAGTTTCTCAGACCCTTTGGTACTTTAAGCGTAACCAACCCTTTAAGAATAAAGAGTTTAGAAATTAGATAGGGGTTATAATTTAAATCTTCTTGCTTTATATCAAGGGATGATTCCGCAGCAGAGATTTTTGAGATTGTATTTATTTTTTACTCAGATATTACTTAGGGTATTATTGTTAGCAAAGGTACAATGTTTGTTTAATAAATTAAAGGCAAGGCATCGTCAGGAATAGAAATCAGAGATTATGAGATGCACAGTAATTTTGTTGGTATTTTCGGTTGGATAATTCGGCCAGCGTTGATATCACTTACAATAATTAATTATTACCTTCATCGAAGTTTACGTGCATATAATTTGTGTAAAAAAGTGTGTTTATATATTTTACCAGTAAAAATTTTAAAAATAGTTTACAATGCGCAACTAAAATGTAATGGGTTCTATATTTGAAAATGCAATACCAATAATTTTCAACTTGTACTTAGGGATTAAATCAATTTGTTCAAAAAATAAGTTGTAGTATAAATATTTAGGTCAGAGAAACTAACCTATGCGAATATGTAATTATTCGCAGATGCCATGAACATTTCATTGACAGTTTATTTTGTGGAGCAGCAATAGTTATTATGTAAACTATTAATCAACTTGAAAACGGTATAATTTTTATTAAATTCGTTGCTAATATTAGGACACCAATCGCCACGATATCAGAAAAATCTTTACCATAATAACTTTATTAGATAATTTTTATTAGATAATTATATTAAAAAAACTTAATGTATCAAAAAATTTTTTTTTTTTTAAATTTCCGAAAAAACACTATTTTTCGTCTTTCATATATGACTAACATGACCCTGTATGAATTTTTCTCTATATTTTGTTTTTGACATGGCTCTTGTAGAACTTTTTAGCGTCAGACACATATGACTGACAGAGCGAATAACGTGTTAATTGGTAAATTAACAAATAAAAGCAATAAATGTAAACTAATTTTATCACATTATTTCACATTAATTTCTAATAAATATTGTAATAAAACTAATATGTAAATTTAAAAAACCTAAAAGTTTCAAAATTATTCATTGTCGACGTTTCGAAACTACCATCTCCAGACATCAGCCAACATTGTGATTTTAAAACATAAGATATATGAAATAAAACAAAACAAATATAGTAAAGTTGTTTTTTTTTTTTTTTATTTTTCAATAGCAATCAAGATACAATTGCTTCTTATAAGCTATTGTGAAACAAACGAGAGGAATCAAAAAAAAAATAATAATAATAATAAAGTGAAGTTATAAATGAATTTTCTAACCCTTAGACCCAATAAGAACTGAAGTTTGTTTAATAAAATTTGAAAATATAAAGTTTTTATATCATCTTACATCATCTTATAAAAATAAGAAATACTTTCTATATCATCAATCCATATTTTATATATATATATATATATATATATATATATATATATATATCAAGGGTAACTGAATTAAACACCACGAAAGTGGGCAATAACAATTAAATAGCAAGTAAATACCATAAGTATATATAAATGCTTGGCTGTGTCTTTTCCGCTCGCGATGCGGCTGGCACATTCCGCTAGAGAGCCGTCCGCTAATAGCCGCCGACTCTGGGGCCTCAATTAAAATTTAAAAGCGTTCCCACTTTATTTTTGCTCGTGGTAACTAGTGATTAGGCGCAACATGCAATTAACAAAAACGGGCGGCCGCGACGCGACTATAAACAATGTTTTTAAAGCGCATATTACGTAATTACGAAACTTTAACTTTGAGTGGTCTCTCGATGCGTATGCAAGCTATTTGGAGAGATTAGTTGCATATAATTCGCTAATTTTCAGAAAATTAACATTGGTGTTTAATATTATCATACATTAGGTATTCTAATACTAGAATTTCGAAATTTCGAATACCGGGATCACATTTAAATTATTCAGAGGGCTAAGCTCAGAGTGTGATTAACTGTCGAGTCAATAATCCAGTCCTACAAGATTGTTATGATGACTTCGTAATGACGTGGCTCTATTGATTTCTTTTATCGTTTTTATCAATTTATTATAATAAGTGAAACAGCTAATACCTTCATTTATATTATAAATAATTTTAATAGTAATAACTTTTTACTGCATGCAGCAATGACGGTGATAACTATTTTAACTTAGAAACATTGCTATATATGAGCTTGCATCAATCTTTAATTCTAATCATTTTTGTAAACTTTGTTTCGCATTATTGCGTACTTCGTTTGATTTACCAAATTGATAGTTTTCATAGCTTAATAAGCGCAATATTATTTCTTATCTTCCCGATCCAACGTCAAACGCGTAATAAGCGCAATATTTATTCACTTATTTTAAATACCTGCCTGACCACTCTGTAGACAGCGGGAGTATAAAATCTCTTTTGTAACAGTCACTCATTCACAAAGGAGTATCAGATGGAAATGCTTTTAAAGTCGGATTTATCCTCATAATTAATCTTCTCAAATGAAATGTCCCCGCTATTAGCAAAATTATATTAAAAGTTTATATTAAATGCTTTACTCTTGTAAAAATAGAATGTAAAAAGGTTTCTTTGACTGAAGCGAAAAGAAAATAGACATTGAATAACGAAAGAGGTAACTGCGGTTTACTCGCGCGATCGCTTTATTCTATGCAAATTTTCCATGAATTGGAGTGCCCGTGGATAAAGAATTTTGAAAGAGTAATTAAACTTGATGATTTTATATAAGTATAAATGTAACAAATAGTAAAATAATTTCAGAGCTAATAATGAGGCAAGTCGAAACTTGATCAAAACTAGTAGTGCATGACATCGTGCCTTAAGGCAAATTGCTGATACTAAAGAAAAAATTGAGAATTTTGAAAATTGTTTTACTGACGAAATATAGAAGCGCGTAAGCGCCGCATCGCAGTCTGACGAATGAACATTGGTACATAACCAATAGAAATGTAAACAAAATTAGAACTTATTAATAAAATGTCTGATAATTTGATGTGCATATGTATGTATGTCTGGTTATTTTGGCCGCCATTTGGCATTTTTTTTACTTTTTTTATTGGATCTCCAAACTTGCTGGACCTGGTTTTTCATAAACTTAATCTGTTTTTCCTTTCCTTCTCTCAAAAACCGAGCTAATATTTTTGTCACTTTTCGCTCCGCATTTTTGAAACTGCTAGACACCTGCCTTTGCCAAAAATTAATCAGCACGTCTCCTCATCATTACGAATCAAATGATTTTTTAATTAATCAAATCAGTTATTCTGTGTTTCAGTAATCGTCGACAAAAAATTGTATCCGCGCACACACACACACATACATATATCCTTTTTTTTAGGTATGCGAAAAAGTTCAGAAACCTCTGAAACGTAAAGATATGTAAAAATTTTCATTTTTTTCTATTACTATAACTTACTCTACGGTTAAAATTTATTAAAGTTTATTATTTTTATAATTAATAAATTGCTAATTTATGGTGTGCTAATGTTTAAATAATTAAAATTTATATAGTTGACAATATATTGTTCTACTTAATTCTGTAAATTTATTAATTTCACAAATAAATCAAATGTGCGAAGAGTGAAAACACAAATGTTTGCAATATGTTAAAAGCGCAAAGGAAACTTCTAAAATCGCGCGCAGGGGAATGATGAAATTCATCACACATTCTGAAGACAAAGAATCTATTCAGGCGTTCTGACTGCTGCACGCTCGTTGCTAAATCGCTGTTTGCTTGTACGGTTATTATTTTTAATATCGATATATATTAAAACGTCTTCGCCAGCATACCGTGCGTCTTTTGGCAGACAAGACAGAGACGAAACTCGTAAGTCACCAGTATAAAGAACGAGAGGAATGAACACTCATTGGGAGGCAGCCATCCACCACCGTGGGCGTGCGGTGACGGCGTACGCGGGCTAATTTCCAAACTCATTATTATTTCTTATGAATAGGAACATCAAAATTCAAAAGTGTAAACCTGGAACAATGACAAAATGGAAGAGACATTTTAAGAGCCCGGTAATAAATTTTCAACGGTTTTCTAAAGAAAATAAGCGTTCGCTGTATCGCTAGCGAATAACCGCCCGCCGCCTTCTTCACAACATCGTAAATACGGATACGCGTCTCACCGCATCGGCCTCGAATGAACGAACGATATAATTTATAGTTGCCTACCATGATCACGGCGATGAATTTTCTCTCTTTAGATGAAAATTTTCACGGCGGTGATTTTATTTATTGGCGAGATTTTGAAGCGCTTTTTATAGTCCCGTCGCGTTTGTCTCGCTGCGCTCTGCAGCGTGAGCAAGTGAGGGAAGGCGCGAACGGATCGCGAGATGTAGATTGCGACCCGTTGACACGCTAATCCGGATTACTGTAAGTACAAGTCTTACGTCGTGACCCGTTGACAAGACTACTCAATATGCTCGCGTAACTCTAGCGGATTTTAAAAACATCACTTTTATATAAAAATGGTATTGTTAATTCTCAAATAGACGTCAAATGTAAATCATAAGTTGATCTTGAAATTGATCTTTCCTTAAATTTGTTAGTTCATTCTTATACGTTTTATTTTTACTAATTTTGCTAGTAAGGCGTGTACTTTAGATACACACTTTATACCCAAAAATGTATATATTGTTGTGCATCACTACTTTATTATAATAAATAATTTAATAGTACGTTGCACATCGATGAAGTTCTGGTGAATTTTGTCATCCGAAAGAATCCAGAAGTAGGAGAAGTAGATCAAGTTTAGTTTCTGTCCGTCTATGAATATCACTAATTCAGATTTTTTACTTAAACTTGAACTAAACCCTTGGGAAAGATTTTACCCATATCTTTCACTAAGCATTTACATTCAAGTTCAGTTCGAGATTAAAGCTAATAATATAAAACAGGTTTTGTTGAATGAAATTGAGAGATAGTTTGGCCAATTTCATACCTTTTTTAATAAAATTTTCTATATTTTTAATCCGATTTATTGTGAACAAAAATAAATTAAAGTAAATTAGAGTAGCGTTAATAAAAGTAATGCGTGGAAGACTGCAAGGCTCATATTTTTATCTAGACTTGAGAGGGTATTCTAGTGTAGAGCGATGAATTTTAGATCATTTTTAAAGCCGTAAAAGAAAGCAATGAATGTTTTTACTATCCACTTTTTTACCATTTGTTTATTAATATTATTAAAATAAAAAACAAAAATTAAAAATAAAAAAGTTGAAAAATGTAAAAACTGGCAGCTGATGAGGGGGTGGTCTCAAAAAATTGGCATTTCAGTCTTGACATGATTTCAGCCCTCCTAGCCATCCGAAATAAAAGAAATAAAAATAATATGAATCTACAATAATGTCGCAATCGCCCGAACTAGCGATGAGTAAAAAAATGTTTTTACAAATTGGCGACTGTTTGAAAAAAAGTGCCTTTTTTACTGTTTTTTGAGTTTCTCGAATATTTTAAAAATAGTAAAAATTGGATTTTGGGGATAATCCTAGTTCGGGCTATAGATAGGTCTATAAACAAGACTCTCTGAACATTTACTGTGAATCGGTCGAGTAGAACTCGAGAAATCGTGTCAACAGTACTAAAAAAGTCTGTTCTGAGAAAAACGCATTTAAAGTTTAGCGTGAAGCCAAACCAGTATGAAGACCGAGCCAGTAAAATGCCTATATCTCCGACAATAATTCAAATTTTCAAAAACCTTCTCGTACCCGTATTCTTAGATAGTTAAACTTTAGAAATAAAAAAATCGATTTGTTTGAATTTTTACACTAGAATACCCCTTTAAACAAATCAATTTAATTTAATAAATTTTATTTAATCACGTATGCACAGGAACAAAAATCATAAAACAGCTGTAAATTATTATTATTATTATTATTTTATTTTAATACTTTATTTAACAGCAATCAGAATTTACAAAATTCTATGAGCTATTGTGCTTATATTTGAACTCACTCACACAGTAACATACTCACACACAGTCACACACACACACACCTGAATAAATTGGCTGAATTTTAAAAATTTCAATAGCTGCCACTCCATTGAGTGGTCAACTAATCTGACAAATTAAATTATGGATATAAACAAGTCTCAACATAAAATTTATTATTTAAGTGCCTAATATTAAATTAATAAAAAATATTTATTTTTATACATACAACATATCTTTCATATAAAAAAACAAAAACGTCTATTTTGCAATTATTTTTATAAATAGGAATTATTAGTATTTTATTTTATAGCTTTTCTTTATTCATAGCTTTATTTCATATATATCGCGCAACTGATAAAATATCTACGATTTTAAGTTCCGCTAATATTCCACTCTCGTTTTTGCGGCCCAGTCCAACAAAAACCCGAACCATATTTAAATTAACACCCTTTCTTTCGTTAAGAGAATTTCTTAGAAGTTCTCTCTTTAATACTAAATTTGAATAAGAAAAATCGTCGGAGATGCTGATGAATCACCCTTTTGGTTCGAGCAGCCACCCCGATGCTTACTAACTCAAACCGCCGCGCAACTGGGTTACTCAATATAAATGCACAGATTTTATTGCGTCTTGGCGGAGCTTGTAACGAAAAATAATTAAATGCGATTTGATTTATGAATAGGCCCTTGAAAAATAAGAAAGAATATATTAATTTAAATTTAAATTCAAATTAAAAAAAAAATAACGAACTGCATTAACAATTCAAGTTGTTACAACTAATCATATTTATTATTTTTGGCAATCATCTATTTACTCTTTAGAACCTCCCGCAGGGTAAGTTATAGTAATTACAAAAAAATAAAAAATGATTTTTGTTTTTTATTTTCGTATTCCAAAGGTTTCTGTACATTTTGGCATACATCAGAAAAAATGGACGCATGTGTGTATGTATGAATGTATGTGCGGATACAATATTTCGTCGACGATTTACAGAACACGGATCAAACGATTTGAATGATTTAAAGAACATTCGAATCACATTGAGGAGACGTGTTGAATAGTTTTTGGCCAAGGCAGATTCAGCCATTTACGAGGCAAAAAGTGCCAAAAATGGTAATTCAGAATTAACAAAATGAACACATTAAATTTTTAGGAAGACAGAGGTTTCGGAGATCCAATGAAAAAATAATGCCATTTGCCGGTCAAAAATTATAAGACATATGCACATCAAATTATAAGATCTTTTATAGAAATTTTAATCTTTTTTTAACTCGTTTTATTTAGCAATCAGAAATACATAAAGATTCCTATGAGCTAAAATGACAATATTTAAGAGCGATGTCTAAGAAGAGCTCCAATGAGATCTTCTCAGCTTAACAATTAAGATGATCATCTATTAGACCTAATCTAAGACTAAGTTTAAAGGCCATTGTCGTTTCAATCTCCTTATGCCATAAGGTTTAGTAATGTCAACTATTGATGGGTTCGAATGTGAGTCCAGTTTGCGTTTGTATTTTTCCTTGAATTCTTTGAACGTTAAATGCACCGTTTTCATGTTAGAAATTTTAATAAGTACAAATTTTGCTTTCATTTCTATAGGTTCCGTGCCAATATTTCTGTTAGATTGCGACGCGTCGCTAACGCGCATCGATATATATTCTCTACGCAGCACGATTGCTTTGAAAAAAAGTTCTCTCAAAATAATCAAAATTAATTCTCAAAAATCTAATTTTTTCAAAGTTTTTATAAAAATTTAAAGCTTTTTTAAAAATTTTAGTTTTCGGCACTATAAGTTCCAGCAATTTGCCTTAAGGCACGATACCATACACCACTAGTTTGTTCGATTTTTATATAAAATACATAAATACATTTTTTTACAAATATATGGATACAAATCTAATGTCCAAACTTTTTTATCTCATATGCGTCTAACTAATTATTGTATCTTCTGCGTAGCCACGAATCGTATGAAGGTCATTCCCCGACCAGCGATCTCTCGAGGGAGACTGCATCGCGCGTGTAACATTTCACGGTATCGTTTGTTCGCGGTCTGCTCAGTTCATAAAGCATCAGTAAGTCAAGTCGTCGGTGTTGTGAAAAAAAAAGCATTGAAAAATGGCGGCTTGTCCGATCGGGGTCGTGAAGCCACCCTCTCATCTCGAGTATTGAATCTGCTAGGGTTGAAGAATTCAAAGTGCAGAGTGGTATGGGCGGGTTGTGCGGATCCGACAATATTTCGTTATCCCCACTCGCTTATTTTTTGTCCTACTCGCCCCCAAGAGTCGTTTTCTCCGAACCTCGACCTCTCACAATGCAATGTAAATTTATTTTTGCCTCAACGGCAGCCTCTCGGACTGCCACCCATTCAATGGCGAAGGAGCTGCGGCGTCTTGAAAGCAAAGCTTAAAAACAAAATCATTTTTTTATTTTCGCTGGACGTATTTATATTTACCCATCAATGATAAACAACTAAATCAAATAAGCTATTACTTTGTGGCATTTGAATTCGTATAACAAGATAAAATAAAGTGTATAATGCTAATTGCACATTTTATTTCTATATATTTTGTACCAACAGACTAATTTTTTCCTAATAACATTAAGGGCGACAGAAAACACCCCAGTCATTCCGACTCTCCACCGGGGAGATCCCACTAACACTAGGTGCGCAAGAAAGTAGACCCATTACAAAGCGCTACTTGCTCATTCTATTCCGATAAGAATTTCACCCTTGTGTTTTTCTTATCTTTATCGTCGGTTCAGTTGCCATTTTATTTATATCGAACGCAAGTAAAAGACGAGAAATGTACAAACTGTTTATTTTGTTTGGAGATACGCTGGATGAATGCGCCCTTCGTCCGTTTTGGACGCGGTGAACCGTTGCCCGTCGACAACGAGAGACAAAAGAAAGGGCGATACTATTCGACTCGAACATCTTCGAGTCATCGGCTACATTTTATTATTAATTATTGAAGATGTATAATAAGCGATTTCAAAACGATTGCGCACATTGATTTAATAAATGGATAATTGCCAAAGTATGGGACACATTATTATTGTTGTTTATTTGTGATTCTATAAAGTTTGTACATGGTAATTTTTTTAAAATTTCATTTCAATTAAAATATTATATTCAGTAATTTTTTGTCATTGATGAAAAGCGATAATCCTACAATATATGCTAATATATTTATAGAGGTCATATATTTATATATAATAGGTAATTTTCACTCTTTTTGTCTTTCTGTTTCTCTCCCTCTCTCTCTCTCTTTATGTATATATATATATATATATATATATATATATACCTAAGTCTATTTTTACACGGTCTTTTTGTACACGGTTTTGATATAACACGGTTTGAAAATTGAATATTTATAATTTTTTTACACGAATTTATTCCATTTAGCACGATTTGAAATTTTATGTACCTAAATTTTTTTTGTCAAATTAAATTTTTGCAAAGTATGTTCATATCACAAAAAAGTATTTATGAAAGAAAAAAGTCTGAAACCATCGATAGTATCGATAGTTTGCAAACACTAGCTTAAAGATTTAAGTGAATTCCCCTTTAGTGCGTACAAACAATTTTTACTGGTCAAAGCAAATGTGAATAGCACTAATTTAATTCTTGTTCTTAAAAATTCTTGTTTTTCACCAATTTTAATAGGTTTTAGAGATTAGGAACAAATCACCCATTTTTGTATAAGATCAATGTCTTTTTTTACACGTTTTTTTTTTACGCGGATTCTTCTGGAACCAATCTCCGTGTAAAAACAGACTTAGGTGTATATATATATATATATATATATATATATATATATTAACAAAATACTTTAAAATTATTTTTGAATATTTAATTAAAATCGTAATGATTATATTTACTATTATATTAAAGCTTTCGTCATCGATTGAAGAAAATGCGCCAGTGCTACGATAGAGCCTAATTTACTTAATAAAGGTCATTATTCTACTTTTTTAATAAAAAAGCTCAATAAAATAGCTTTTAATAACATACATATTATACATTCATAATATTGAATTCAACATAAACAATATATTGATTACAATGCTATTTTTAATTTACTTTATTATACATATAGTAGTTTTCACATCTGTCCTGAAATGAACAAGTGGGATGTAGGATAAAAAAAGACTTTAAAAATACAATTTTCAGACCATTGTCAGAGATTTTCAAAATTCACATATATTATTGTAACAAGAACTTATTTTTCAATCTTTCTCTGATAATGTTGTGGCGTAGTTTTCTGGCAAGTGAGTTTGGATGATCCTCGAGACATCTTTTGTAATTTGTCTAAAGCGTTCGTATTTTGTTGTTCATTGTTTTATCAGTTATTTTTTTTATGGAGGACTTGATATATGCAAATATATTTTAATTTCACATTCAAAATTTTGGTATAAACTTTGAAATTTTAAACCTAGTGGTTCGTGTACATGTTGTCTTACACATAGGCTTCTATATATTTATAAAAGCCTTTTTCTTTAATTATAAAAGACTATTTGTTTAATACGTTTTGAACTAACATTTTAGATTTGAACATTTTCTGTCTAATAATAATTATATCTTTGATATTACAACACATGATAAATGACGGCAATCATGACAAGGGATAGTTCCCATAAAATACAATATTTATAAGTATATTTAACTATTAACATTATTTTCTTAATATATGCTTTTAAATTATCGCCGATGGGTAGTGACAACCCTGTTGTTGTCCCATATTTCATAATGGAATCTTTCAGATGTCTCCGGAAGAAGAGAAACGGCATAAATTTAAATTGCGAAATGAAATTTTTCCTTTGAAATTGCATATTTTGTATTCCGGATGCTATTTATTATGAGAAAACGGTTTAAATGAAAAATCGATTTTCTTTATAAATGCTATTTGTGCTTTTCTAATTAATTTATTCTGAATAAATTTTGTTTATTTAGCAATTATACTCTTTATTTTTGTGAACGTAAAATGATGTAATTTTTTATTTTAATTGATAATTAGTACTTTTTTTAATATAAATTGTTTGAGTTTCTCTAATTCCTAATTAGAGTCAGTATAATTAAATGCCATATATTATATATAGTTCATAATCATTTTTCAAGTTAATTAATTTTATAATTTTTTTTTACTGAAGATTTAAATGATAATAATTTATTTACCTCATTATAGAAGGATTTAATCGTATTGAAGTTTTGAACATAAAAACATACCAACCGTATATTCGTATCAAAGCTGGATGCACACATTTAAAAAAGTTTTGGTCTCGGGTGTTTGAGGTGCCGTTGTCGTTGTTGAGTTTTTCGACATTGTTTTCTCAGGGTTGAATTAAAAAAAATAATTAGTAATATATAATTAATAAAAATTATGGGGCAATAGCAGATTAGAGCTAACACTAATTTTTAGTAGAGTGTACTCTATAATTTATTTATAGAGTATTCTCTATTTTTATTTTCTGAATTAGATTTGCCATTTTCATTTTCTGGCATTTAGTATTTTGTCTGTATTCTCTATCTTAATACTTATATAAAAATGTAAAATAAATATTAAATATCGTTTATGTTAAAATTTAGCATATATCAGAAATAAGGAGAATGGGTGAACATGTTATATTAGAATATAGATTCTAACGTTGTATAAATATTTGAATTGTTCATATTTTTGAATACAAATGCTTTTTTCGTGTACCATTAGTAAGCATTATGCTAGTCAATTCATCATCAATTAGTCAAAGTTATTCATCAATAGACAATCTCATCAGTTTAGATGTACTCAATTGACACAATTAGCGTCTTCGGAACATTTCAACATTATTCAACCTATTACAAATTCTATCATAACACTTAACGTGTTGTAGACCATGGAATTGGTTTTAACACCAAATTCTATAATTTCGACTCTGTGTTTGAGTATAATAAGCGAGAAAAGAAGAGTGAGTGAGCTGTGTCGCCTCGGACTGCCTCGCCTGTGTCCTCCGCCAGTGAAAACATTGAGCTGCGATACTAATTAAAAGTTTTGCAAAACTGAACGAAAAAGGGACATTGTGTACTGAAAAATATCTACTAGCACATAGAAAAACACGATCCTGCGATGATAATGCTGCAGCAGTGTCCTTTTGAAACAAAACGACACCCAGGTGTAGTCGGTCCTCAACTCGCATAGAAGGAGCGACCGCCGAAAAAGTTTTTCGTAGAGCGCCGGTATCTTTACAGTCGAGCCACATTTAACTTATACGGAAGATAATTTATTATTAATTTATTCAATTATTGCATATAATAATTACAAAAATATAATTGTGACATTTTGTTTATCTCATAGCGTGATCATTCGATCTTTAAATATGATAGGTTAAAGGCAATAATGTATAAAACATTGTTTGCTGTGAAAAATAACTACTCAAAATTCTTTGTGGTATTGAGATTTTTTCAATATTCTGACTTCACCTGTCTAAATAATGCATTATTTGTTTTTCTCAACTTCTAGAGAAAACTTTTAGATAATAAAATTTATAAATCAAATTCACATTAATTATTGACTACATATTCAATAAATTGCTGAATTGTTAAATAGAACGCTGAATACAATTCAAATTTATTTTTTTAAATTTTATTATTATTTTATGAACCATTTTATCATGTACTGCTTTTCACAGTCAAAACAGTTTTTTCTATAAATTGCTTGTATTTTCAAGCTGTCATTGATATCTTTTCATGAATTTGTCACGTTTTGAATTAATTTTTCTTTTTATTTTTTTAATCATTTACAATCATTATTTTTAATTATTATAAATATTTAATTATTATTTCAGTCTTATTGTATGATTAACAACGTCTAGTGTAAACTAGTTCCCGATTCGATCTTAATCTCTGCCAGCTCGATAACAAGCAGTGGCTATCAAATTTCCACAATTGTAACCTCAAGAGTTATAGATCTAAAATATAATTTCAAGTCAAAATTTCTTTCTGTAGGCATTGCTGTAACTCAGATACGTCAACACTATTAGAGATACACATTTAGTATGTATAGTCCTCATAAAAAATATGAGGGGTTGACCGCTGGGTTGCCCTCTCAAGAAAAATGCTTAGTTAGAATGTACGAGAGCAAACACTACTATAGATCATCCGATCGCCGTTAAAGAAATATTTTATACTTTACACATTGATCAAAGAATCTCAAGGAACTTAATAAGTATCTTATATATTTAACCCCTTTTTTATATATATTGTCGAAAAATTTGACGCAATTTTAGTTGTCGTTTTTTGACAAAATAATAATTAATTATATATAATTTTCCCGAATCGTTTGTTTGTAAAATTTATAATCCAAAATCATATTTATTAGATATGTTATTAAAAAATAATTGCTATACAAGCTATTTTTTAAGGCTTAACACATCAAATTTTTTTGAGGCATTTATTGAGCTTGTACAATCTATTACACATTTCAAATAAATTTTTGTCGTTACAATTTCAATATTCGGAATGGCTCAGTCAGTAGCGTGCCCGACTCACACGCCGGGGTTACTCGGTTCGAGTCCTGGCAAAAACATAGAATTGTCATTTGATTCGTTACATTAAAGTTGAGTAGAATTTGAGGTGTCTGTTTGAGATTGTGTAGAATCAGATGTTAAGAATAAGAAAAAAAATGGATAGTATCGGATATATGAAGGTAGTATATGATGTTATGAAAAGGACAGTTTATGATATAATGAAAATAGTATAAATGTAAAAAGTTGCAAATATGGCTTTAAGTAAGCGAGGCCAATAAGTTTTATTTAATTATTTTAATTTGAAATTTATTTTATCCAGATCGAAATATTCTTATAGAAAATATTTTTGTATTTGATATGCTTTGCAAAGCGATTTGATAGTTTTCAGTAAAAAAAAGATTAAACTATTATTTGATATATCAATATATTTTGAAATTGTAAAAGTATTTTTTGTGTATTTCATAATTTTCATTATGAAAGTTATAAAATTCGTTTCCAATGAACTGACTCTAACTCTGCGTCTCATTCTTTTTAGCTACTGGCGAGCGATATCAATGGTATTCATTAATTCAGTCTCTCCATTACTCATATAGCCTATCACGATGCAAATTTTATTTGTACTGTCGCCGTCAATGCGAATACTCGACGCAACTCTCGAATATATTTTTGAATTAGTTATCTCTCTTATTTTGAATAACAATACTTTTTTAATTAGATTTTTAAATTATAATCTCGACGAGGTATGTTGTCTTTTTCTATTCATTTTAATGAAACAATTAAAAGCGATGAGAAACTTTTCGCGCTGTATAGTTATTTTAATGTAATTAAAAAATTGTACGTGATCAAAAAGGCAGTTTCTTTCGGGCTGCGCGCAAGTAAAGTTATAATTATACCACCGTGTACGGCGATATAATGATATGTACTTTTATAATTATTGATTAATTTTCATTAAGCATCATTAAGTTTTTACTCGAAAGTTACTTTTTTGCAGAGCAATTAGAATAACAAGATGAGCAATCCTCTTACATTATTTTCATTTAAGAATTAAATATTATAGAGCATCACTGCGCTATAAAAATGGTTTATTTGTGTAAATAGTTACTTTTTTAAAATCAATGTTTTCTTTTGATTTTCAATATTTGTGGGAACTAAAATAACTTGCAAAAATTTTAAAATATACTTGATTAATAATAAATCTTTTATATTCTTATTATTATTGCATTATTATACTTCTCGAAAAATAAGTTTGTTTGCGCAAAAATATCTGGTTTGCTTATTTTGTTTTCTCGACGTTTGAAGTTATTCTGAATCGAATGAGACAAAATTTGGAGAAATTTGTGTATGTGTATGTGAGCTGATTTTTGACCTTTTGTCGACGTTTTTTCAAAAACGGTTGAACCGTTTCAAAAGTTTCCAAGCAGTTCGATATAACTCGATAAAGACTAGCATTCATTACTTTTGCGCGACAATCAGTCAAGCCATTTCTTTGTAATTAGCAGAAAAGTGTAATATTTATTGCCGCTCACGTTTTAGCCCACAACTTTGAACGGATTTCAAAAATTCAAGAACTGTTCGAAAGATGTTAGGTAGCTACTGATCATAGTTGCTGTCTACATTAAATGAAGTACGTTTTTAGAACATTAAATTGATGAAATGAAATTACAGATATTATAAAAATGTTTGAAAGACATCAATTAGAAATGGTATTGATTAGTTCTTAAAAAAAGTGAAAATGTTATTTTTGATATAAACAATTGAATATTTTGTCTAAATAGCTGAATCTTAATTCATATTAAGTTGATTATGAATACATATCTCGGATTTTATGCGACTTGCCTTAAGGCAAAATGCTACTTTCAACTGGTTTGAACAGCATATGGATTTTATAGTGATTATTGGAATCATCTGACAATGTCGGTTTTATAGATTACAATTTCTGTATAAGAGATGATTTTTTTATTGATGCGGGGTAAGATCTATTTAGTTGGAAACATACTACTATCTTCATTTGTAAGTAAAAACCAATGTCAATACTGCTTGACACCAAGCTGTCTCAAACAAATATGAAACCTGAATTCTATAGCTCTAAGTACAAATCCATAGGGGAGCCGTAAAGTCATTTAAATACATTATTTCATTTTGAATATTTATTTGTCGTCAAGTGTTATTTGTTCATTAATGTATTCAATAAACTGCATGTCACTGCCTTCAAGATTTATTTTGTGCAGACAAAATTCGTATAGAGATCAATTTGTTCACGATGATAATCTCCAGTGCTACTGTTTTCTTTAGACAAAATCACCAATATATTCTGCTACATTATATACATAATGACAAACATTAATGTATGTTATTCTTGAGAGCTTACAAGAAAATGAATATCGTCTTGGTCGAAAGAGTTTTCACATTATTTTGATGTCGAATCGCGCGGGCATTCTGTGGAACGTTTGCTTTGCAATACCGGTGAGTCATCTGACGAATAATAGCTGATGACTTCTTCATTTTCTTGGAGAACGTCAAAAGCAGAGTCCTGTTCGCCATTGTCCTTCGGCTACGCTTCAAAATTAAATATCATAACTTCAACAAATACAAATTTCATAAGATGATACCTTAATTGAAACGAAAAACTAATAGTACTTACCTTCATTGGTAATAGTTACCATTTTGCAATAAAAAGGAAAAAATTGAAGCTTAAAAGCTTTGAAAGAACTGTAATTGAATCAGGTAAAATCATGGAATTTGTTGCAAACTTTTATTTCTTGGAATAAATAGTTTTTGCATGCTTGTTTAAAAGTATATATAGAAAAAAATCTGTAATATTATATTTCCTTATAATTAAGGTGCTCCTTAGGCGAACTTGCAGCTTACTCAAATTTAAATTCTAAAGAGCGTTTTGAAATGTTTGATTAGAACGCTAAAAATCAAACGAGTTTGGAAGTCCGGTAAATGTTATCTGACGAAGATTCTGAACTCTTCCGGAGCGCACAAACTTCTTTGATTGATCGGGAATCCACTAGGGTCGGGTAGTGGGCTACAGGAGAGCGAACAGATTGCGCTGGCATTTTAATTAATTGACGAAGTTAATATTGGATTTCAGAAAATAATTTACGTTTGAAAAATAAAATATTAATATCTTGGAAATAAACTTTGAACGGAGACGCTGTGACGATGAAAATTTATTAAAAAGACATTTTTTTTCTTTACATATTTGTAATAGTCTAATATTGACAAACTTAGAAACTATATCTTTCCATTAATAAATCAACTAAAATGTTATTAATGAACAAAACTAATAGTAAATTTAAATTTCGTATCATTTTATATAACGCTATTTTTTGTCAATTGGTTAATTAAGGAGTTTCTCTGGTCGAGAGGCATGAATTATATGCCATTTTTGAAAGGCAGTAAAACCTATATTTTTATTATTTTTTTCATCTATTCGAGTTATTGATGTTATGAAAATTTAGAAAAAAAATTACAAATAGTCGAAAAGTTCCAATTATAGAAGTTGAGAAGTGGTGGATCGTAAAAAATCGGCACCTGAGCATAACCATGATTTTAGTCCTCTAAATAATTTGAACAAAAAATATATTTATTATTAATATGGAACAATGTCGTAATTTTATAAACTACAAACAAGTTAAAAAATGTTTTTTCACAAAATAGCGACATCCTAAAAAAATATATTTTTTTGATGTTTTCCATTTTATAAAAAATGATTGAAATCGGAATTTAAGTATAAGCGTAATTTTTTCTATAAGGAAGGTTCTGTAAAATTTGAAGTAAATAGTGTTCAGCAGAAGTTGACAATGAGTGGGTATCGTATCGAAAAAGAAATTTTCTCTTTAAAAACTCATTTGAAGTTTTACAGAGAAAGGAAACAAAGAAGCATTATCGTGATCAAAGTAGTATATATAGCCGAAAATTATTTAAATTTTGAAAAAAAACCTTCTGGACACATTCTTCAATAGTAAAACCTTGAAAATATTCAAAAAAACTCTTTTTTTAAATTTTATGCCAGAATACCACATTAATTATTGCTGTATATTAAACATGTATTTACCATTATAGACTCCATTGTACTTCTACAAAATATGTACTATTTCTAGTAAAACTTAGAAAATATCAAAATAAAAAACAATAAATTGTTTTTTTTATTTCTAGACCAGAATACCACCCTAATTAATGCTCTGTATTAATCATGTATCCATCGTTTCTCAGACTCCATTATACTCTAGAAAATCTGTACTATTTCTAGTAATCAATTTTATTTAGAGTTAGCTGTTTTTGCAAGTGTTGTTTCGTAATACGTACGCTTCACGACTGTAAACACAATATTTTCAATATCATCGTGGATTGAATAATATAATAGTAATTTCCAGGAACATTATTTATAGAAGCTCGGAACTCGGAAGTACCTCACTGATATGATATATAAAATATATAAAACTGAGACATCACTCACTTTAAATAGGTCTCAAAGAATATAATACATTTTACTGAAACGACTTTCGCGCCATTAATATTACGATTGTTCTATATTCCCATTTTAATGTATTTCAACTCTAGTTAATGCACGTACACGCCGACAGCGTAGAGGCCGAATACGGCGAGGCGCATTCGCTAGAAAGATGTACGAATGTATATTCGTATATTTTATTTAGTAAATATAAATAAAAAAGAAGTTTCTTCTCCGGGAATATAAAACAGAACAATAAAGACATTTTCTTAGAACGAGAACAAAGAAAACTGCACGGGGCAAATAACAAAAGCAGCCTTTATTGTGTACACTCAAACGTCGACCTCCGAGCGGCCGCAGCTTGTCAACGGCGAAACCCTTGAGATTTTCATATTTCCTTAACGTCGACGGGTGCAGAGTGCATACTTCTTACCCACACCAATTTTTTTTGTGCATCCTAATTGACGTCGTGCACGAATCCCAGATGCTGTGTTGAGATCATTAGCGAACGATTCGCTAGGCGTCCGATATCGCGATGTTTTTAATTTTCCAGTCGGCGGGCGGCGGGAGCGCGTGAACTGTGCGGGACTGTACTGAAGCTCTGTGCTTAAAAGTAATTCTTAAGAAATGAAAGACTGTTCCGAGAGGTGGGCTGCCAGGACGGAGGACTGGGTAGGGGGTGTGAGTGGCCACCGTTGGGGCACTCGAACAGGCAATCGCAGTGCCGCGCTATTTTTCTGCGTGCTCTTTCGCCTATTAAGCGAATTCTAAATTGAAACATTATTTGAATAACAATTATATTGAAATAATTGCGTGATGAATGATACTTGTAATTAAATTAATGATTGTATAACTATTAAAATCAACATTTAATTTTATTAATTAATTAAAATATACTTTTAATCAAGGGTATATTTTTGTTGAATTTTTGCTGTAATGCTCGAATTACATATTATTTGTCATGTGCAAAAACTATTTTTAATCGTATTTTAATATATGTAGTTATTTCATGTTCACAGACTAATTTATATGTACATCGTTCATACCGTTCATATATTGTTAAGAAACGTATCAATGATAAAATACAGAAATTTGCATAATTAAGTATAACAAAGATCCTAATTTATATGTATTTTTTTACGAATACATAGAGTCCATAAATAAATAGTAGTTTTAATTACAGAAATCATTATATGTCGTTTTAAGCATGAAGTGAAACTGTCGATTTTTAACTTATCGTAGGGTAAGTTATAGTAAACGCAAAAAAATCGAAAATTTTATATCCTTCCTTTTTAAAACCTTCTGAACATTTTGGCATATCTTTAAAAAAATGGATGTGTGTATATGTATATTTGGACATAATTCTTGTCCACGATTGTGGCCACACGGATATACCGATTGGAATGATTAAAAAAAACGGTTGATACCTATATATGTAAGAACGTTTTTGGTAAAAGTAGGCTGTATCGAAGATCTGCGGAAAAAATTGCAAAAATGGAGATGCAATTTTTGAGTAAACGGAGCACCCGATTAAAATGATTCAAAAAACATTTCAATGGTATTGACGGAATAGAGAATCGAATAAATTTTAGTTAAAGCGGGTCCAGCGTTTTTGGACATTCCATAAACAAGTTGAAAAACGTTATTTGGCGGTCAAAAATGATTAAACATCACATTATCAGATATTTTAGAGATTATAACATTTACATTTTTATTATTTCTTAAGGTAAGACGACCTTGCCATACCTTAGAAAAAATGGCTGTATGTGTGTGTTTGTGTATGTGTGTGTGTGTGTGCATGTATGTGTGTGTTCGGATACAATTTTTCGTCGACGATTTCGGGAACACGGATGAAGCGATTTGAATAATTCAAAAAACATTCGATTCGTATTGATAAGGAGACGTGCCGATTAGTTTTGGTGAAGGCAGGTCTAGCCGTTCCAAAGATATGGGGCAAAAAGTGCCAAAAACGGTAACTCAGTTTTTAAGAGAACGAGGCGTCCGATTTGAATAATTCAACAAACATTATACTTGTATTAACAAGATGAAGAACTGATCAAATTTTCATGAAGGCAGGTCTAACGGTTTCGGAGATCTAGTAAAAAAAGTTAAAAAAAATGCCATTTGGCGGTCAAAAATGATTATTAGACATATGCACATCAAATTATCAGATAATTTATAGAGATTTTAACAGTAAGTATAAATTCTGTTTACATTCCTACGGGTTCCGTACCAATGTTTATCCGTTCGACGGCGACGCGGCGCTTACGCGCTTCGATATTTAGTCTCTATGCAGTTAAAGCAGTACGATTGCTTTGAAAAAATGTTCTGAATTTCAAAAATAATTCAAAATAAATTTTTCTCCAAAAATTCTTTTTTTTTTTTCAAAAAAAAAACATTGTCAAAAATTTATAGTTTCTCAAAAATCTAATTTTTTCAGAGTAAATTTTTTTCAAAAATGTTAATATTTAAAAAAAAATTTTTGGTACGGGAAGTTCCAGCAATTTGCCTTAAAGCACGATGTCATTCACTACTAGTTCTATATATTATTAGGATAAAAAACTTGTGAATTTCATAAACTGTTGCGATGATTTGACTTAACTACGTTGATTCTATAGAAGACTGCCCAAACAATTGTCCAATGCGATAAATTTTTTTTATTACAATTTAATGTGATAATGATTTTTTTTATTGATGCAGCAATGCCGGGCTAGAACTATTTTGACTCATAAACGTATTATTATTTATACTTCCAAGTAAAAACTTATGTAACTACTGCTTGACATCAAGTTGCTCGTGGCATTTTACAAAAAAATAAGATGATGAACGTCTTCAATTTGCTTAATACATTGCAAAGTTAATAATTATGTGATAATGTTATTACTTTGGAATTAATATTTTAAATATTCAAAATCTATCTTTTAATTCTTTCGAATCCGAAATGATCCACCCATGGCTTATGAGGCGGGTGGTTTGTTCGAGGCGATACCGGGAGAGATATTCGCAAAAACACAATTTGCATTTTGAACTGAAAGAACTCTCGCCGCTCAAGATCTCAGCGAAATGGAAAAACGTATCTCTCGTCGAAACGAAACGAAACGGTCCGGGCGAGCGGCGCTTCTTGGCGTAATGAATGTTATTCAGTGGAACGAAGGACGGAGCGATTGGCTTCTTCTGTGTTTTATATATGGACCAGTGAAAATGTCAACCGACCCCCTGAGTCCGACCAAGAGTCGGTTTTCTCATCAAACGTCGTCATCGCACCCGGTATATTCAACATTATGCATTGTGCTGACGTAAACAATAGATAATCAGCGCAATCGCTTGTTATTAATTTATTGAGATTTTAATTTATTCTGCTGCTGCCTGACGCGCTTTATGTTTATCGATGATGAGATGATATTAAAAATACTCGAGCATGGTTAGATCAATGCTGAACGAATTTTATCAGGTGCAGTGGAGAAAATATTTCCAAGAAGAATTTTATTTTGAAAACTAGTGGTAAATGGCAATGTGTCTTAAGGCAAATTGCTGCAACTACTTGTTTGAAATTTAAAACTTTGTTTATTTTTGAATATTGAAATCCGAATTATTTTCGATGTTTACAAGAAAAAATAAATTTTTAAATTTAATTTTTTTTTTTGAAAATTGGTTTTTGAATTATTCTAATCGGATGCCCCATTTCCTCTAAAATTTATATTTTTTTTTGTTTTGTATCTCCGTATCAGCTGCACTTACGTTTGCCAAAAACTAATCTGCACCTTCTCACCCCCCCTCCACCCGTCAATACGAATCGAATGTTTTAATCAAATATGTATAAAAAATTTTATTCCATTATTTGCGATTACTATAACTTACTCCACGTGAAATTATTACCAACTACAATATAGTGTTTATTAGTTTAGTGTAATTAAAGGTAATTTTTTCTTTTGCTCCGTATCTCTGAAACAGCTGCACTTCTCAAATATTTGAAATTTTAATTTCATTCCAATTTTTTTTGTAAATTGGTTTTTGAATCATTCTAATCGGATGCCCCGTTCCCTCAAAAACTTATTTTTTTCTTTTGCTCGGTATCTCCGAAACATCTGCACCTGCTCCTCCCCGTCAATGCGAATCCAATGTTTTAATTAAATTTCTTTCAATTTTTTGCGATGACTATAACTTGCTCTACGTGAAGTTAAACTATAATGTATATGGTGTTATTCCTTGCCTTCCTTTTGATGTATATTATGATTTTGATATAATTTTATTATTATTCCAAGTTTTTAAAATAACTAATAAGTAATACATTTAAGTAAAAATAACATAACAAAATAAATATAAAATTAAATATAAAATAAAATATATAAAATTATATATAGAGTAGAGCGGGACATAAAGGTGCGCGGGTAAAAGGTTCTACCACTATTACCTCAAAAACAAGTAAATCATTGATTTTTTTTTAAAAAAATTATATTTTAAAGTATAGCGCAACATAAGTATAACCAGTTATTAACTTAAATTTAGTTTAGTTATTAATTCGCTATTAGACGACAAACGGTCATATATCAATCATTGTATCAAAAATATTTTTTTCATTAATATTTTTTTTATTTTGAGCTCTGTTATTTAGTTTATGATACCTAATTATAGATTTTAGGTCGTTAATTGTTGTATAAGATGAGTTCTTATTTTAAAGTGAAATTCAATAATTTCCATTCTCTATAAAAGCTTACATGTGGTTGGGGTAAAAAGAACCCACTAGTAGGTAGTAAACAAAAAAGTAAGTTAAAGATGTCAATTTGGCATGACATACATTAAGTTAATAGTTATTCCAACTCTAATAACGGATCTTTCTGAGTTCCATGCCGGAATATTATCTAGTGTGATTCTAGTAAAAGTGCCCATGAAATACGAATTTTAAACAAAAATTGTATTTACTTTATTTGTGATAATTGTATTTCAATATGCAATGAATCTGATTATGCTAAATCAAACAGACATACCTTTCAATGCAAGTTTCACGATGGTAGTAGATTTTTTTTTTTTTTTTTTGAGATTTAATTTTCTTGTCCAACCTAACTAACCTGCATCGCAATAAAATCTCTTCAAAATAAAAATAAAATAGTGGTCTTTTTTGCCCCCTGGCTATTTTATTTTACCTAGCCTAAGGGGTAAACAAGGGCAAAATGTGATAAATTTAAAAAAAAATAGCAAAAAGTATTATTATAATGATGAATCATCTGGTAATTTTATTGAACACATTTCGATTGCTGTTTGTGGTGTAGTTGGTTAGGTTTTCACAATGAAATTACTAAAAGTCAATTTGGACTTTTGTGCCTCGCTCTAACCAATATAAATTAGAAAAAAAACGTATTCCTTTTTTGACTATAATGTATAATTATACATGCAGTTCAATTAGAATCAGTATATTTTAGAAGTTAAATAAGACACAAACACTTTGGAATACAATGCTAATTTCGTAGATGTTTTTACTTCAAATGGACGTACATTGTATATAATGGCTTTAATTATCTTAGCCGTAATAAAATTTAACTCTGCTAAATGATACGCAACTCTTACTAAAATAAGTCAACTATTCAGTACACAGTGGGGCTTCTGTTGATCTTGCGAAAGTCCACTAAGCGTTCTATTATAATTACACTGAAACTTGTAAATGCTTAAAGTGTGTATAAAAATCATACAAACAATTTTCAAGTTTGAACGTTGATAGAATTACAGATTCTCGAGTTTCACTGGTATAATAATAATTGAAGATATAATAAATGATTTATCTTCAAACATTTTTAAATAAAAAGCATTATTATTCTCCTTGAATTAATATATATATATATATATATATATATATATATATATATATATAAATACATATTTTATGTTTATATATGAGTGAGTGGGCGGGTGTGCGGGTGTGCGTAAGTTGGCTTCAAACTTTGATTTGTTTACCCACAGAAATATTTCGTTTTGCCTCTTGGTTGTTCTCTGATCGGGCATCTTGTATTCGTAAATTAGAATAAAAAGGTAAATACATAATTTATCCCAATTCTAATTTATGCAATGTTTTTTGAACCGTTCGTATCGCAATAAAACCCGAACTTCGAGGTATTTATCGAACCTTTTCAGCTAATTAAAAAAAACATTCAGAAATTAAATAAAAACTAATTAAGGTCAATCTTTACAATCATGAAAAAAATACCAACATAGGTTACATTATTATTTTATTCAAATTTTCTGGTGATAATTCACGTTTCTCTTGTGATCGTGCAAACTATATTAAAATTTAGTTCACATGATTATTTTTTTCTGTATAGCTACTTTTTTAAATTTTAGTTTAATTTTACCGTAATCAAATATTTTTGATGAAACTGTATTCCGTTCCTTCTTACTGTTTTGACCTAATATTTATCATTAACTTGAATAAGTAATTCGTCTTGCCAAATTTTACTATTCATGATTTTTAAAATCCCTTAAAAGTTCTTACCGCACAAAAATCGAAAATAAATTATAGTATATCTCTACGTTTTAATGTTGTCTGAACATGTTGGAATACCTTAGGAAAAATAGATGTATGTGTATGTATGTGTATGTGCAGACACAATTTTTATCCACAATTCCAAAGCACGGGTTAACCGATTTGAATGATTCAAAAAAACATGCGAATCCTATTGACAGGGAGGCGTGCAGAAAAGTTTTAGGTAAAAGCAGGTCCAGCCCCTCCATATCGTCAAAATTAAAAAAAATCCAATTCAGTTTATGAGAAAACGCTGCGTTCAATTTGAACGATTCAAAAAACATTTTACTTAAATTAACGGAATGAAGACCTCATTAAATTTCTGGAAAGGCAAGTTTAGTGGTTTCGGAAATCCAATAAAAAACTGCCGTTTGGGAGTCAAAAATGGTATTTAGATATATGCACATAAAATTACCATATACTGCACAGAGATTTTCATAATTAGTACAATTTTGTTCACATTTAAAAAACAAAAAAAAAAACAAAATTTCAAAATGATCAAAAAACGATTTTTTTCAAGTTTTCAAAATTTTCAATTTTTTCAAATGTATACTTAAAATGTTAAAATAAACTCAAAATTTTCAATTAAAATAAAAATTAAAAAAAAAATAAAAATTTTAAAAAAATTTTGAAGCTCTTAAAAATTTTACTAGGGTACGGGATGTCCCAACAAATTGCCATAAGGTTCGATGCCATGCACCAGCTTGTTATTTTTCTTTTTGGCAATTAAAATGTTTCATATTATTTTGTAACACTACGAAGTACTTGCTAGTTGCCCAACAAAATAATGCTAGAATATTCCGATCTAAGAAACGTTGTACTGATACATTGTATAAAATAATTCGACGTACACAAGGCAATGGTGGGTTCAACTATTGCAATTATGCCAACTGCACACCGCATAACATTCTTCTATACGTTTACATGTTAGAGCAGCGAGAAACGCCACGGCACTGCACTGATTGTAGATTCATAAATTAAGATTTTAAAATACAAAGTTTAAAAGAGAAAATGAAAAATGAAATTAAAATGAAAATCCAACTGTAAGGCGAAACTACTTTCTATGTTCGTTCGTGAGTGAAGAGTTTTGAATTGTTGCGAGTAATGCTGTAGAATTTTTATGTAACGAAGAAGTGTTGAGGTAAGCTCGGAATTAAACATGATAAAGTTACGGTGGAGGAGTGAAAAATCTGGATAACTTTTCCAACTCGTTAATAAATTGATATTTGTGAGATTAATTTAAGAGCGTAGGTTTTGTTGGTTTTGATAAAGGAAAAATATTGTGATTATATTCGAAGATTATATTTTTAATCGTAATAAATGAATTTAGAATGGTTTGTTTTTGATTTGTAATACGTTTAATATTTTTAATATGTTCTTATTTAAGCTTTGCAATAATTATATAGACTGTCTTCTTATTCTCAATAAACTATCCTTTAATGTTCCAAGGCTATCTTCGCGTTCACAATTATTTTTCAATTATCCTACCCCTAAATCTAATTCTCTCTTAAATTCGCCAATTTTACTCACGTCCTCTAACTTTAACTTAATTAATAATGAAATAGATATTCACAACACTTCACCTAATCAAATAATCTCCATCTGCAGAAGTTAATCTTTTTATTTTCTTTTCAAATATCTCATTATTTTCTTATTCTGTTTATAAATAATATTGTTACATTCTGCATTATATGTAATTTTATCTTAAGCGTTTTATGTTACTAACTATATATTGTAATTTTGTATATATTTTAATTGTTATTCATTATGTAAAATAATTGTATTTCTAAGAAATCTGTGGGCTATATATTTAAATAAATAAATAAATAAATAAAAAATATCGAATACATGTGACGAAAAAGGAAAACCATCAACATTTTTCAACGAACATATTTTATTTCGTTGTTGTTTTTTTCTGGTTTTGAGTATACGTTATTCACTTGTTTTATATGATTATTATTTTTAAGTTAGCTCTTTTAGAGGTTATATAAAAGGAACTGAATCTTACATGCGGTTGATGTAAAAAGGACCACCTAAACATTTACACTGGAGAAGTGTAAACAATATAAAAATAGTAAATAAAAATGTAAAATATGTTAAAAAAAGCAATGTTGCAAAAGATAAATTCAATTACGAGTTATGTCAATTCTGTCCATAAATTCTTCTGACATTGTTCCATACATAATTTATATATAGTTCTATCTTCATAAAAAATGTGCTCGTGAAATAAGTACTTATTTCAAACAGAAGTTGTATTTGTAGTAATTGTATTTCAATAGACCATAAGACTGGTTATGATACATTAAATAAAAATACCTACCGTAGCAAGATTTGACAGTAGTAAGAATTATTGAAGATTTTCATTTTAATTTTTAATTTTGTTGTTCAACCTCATAATAAAATTGCATTCATTAGTTAAATTATGCACCTATTATTCTATAAAAGCTCTTTAGAATTAAAATTAAAGTAGTGAAACCAAAAAGGCCCCTTGCCTTTAGGATAAAAATGACCAGATAACAAATTTTTAGAAAAATTGCAGAAATATTTCTACGAATATCTGGGTATTTTAAGATAATTCTTTTGATAATTTTTTAATGCAGTTAGTTCAGTTTATTACAGAATAATTGAGACAAGTTGGTCCTTTGTTCTCCGCCCTATCCTATAACAACTTTTTTAAGTTATATTTTTTTTAACTTGGTACGTCGATACGTGTATGTTTATAAATGCTGATATTGAGATTTATCGATAATTTTTAATATAAATTTTCCTGATTTTTTACACGAAGCTAGGTCATTTACAACTGATGTACATTTCATTATGTTTGTGCATAAAATAATAATAAAATAATGCGCGAGGTGCGAGTAGTGAGGGTGACCAGGCGGGCGTCTGGAAGGGTTGTCAGGGGGAAGAAAACGTTCTCATTCTATATTTTTTTGTTTCCGTTGCGGACATCCATCGGCAGTGAGCGAGATGTGTTCCTTTGGCCGAAACAGGACGGCTATAGCGTCTATGTCGACTTAGAGCGCGCCAATGGATGTTTTTATCGTTTGCAAATAAAGAAGACAGAAGCTCGAAGGAGATTGTCTCGTGCTTTTTGTACATCTCGAACGAACGGCGATGGCGGGTGTTTTGCTATAATCGGGGATTATTGGAACGAGGTATTTGGGTGTAATGTTCACATTGTCTATGCGAGCACATCTCAACTCTTTGCAGTTGGGTGCTGTTTCGCATCGGCCGATACACGTGTGTGGACAGAGGAAAAGTAATACACGTACTGGAAAGATTTTCAAATTATCATCGTCGTAGACGCGGACAAATTCATAAAACACTACAATTACTTAACTTCTGAATACTGCCTTACCAACAATTCTTGTAAAGATTTTATTTAAATATCATCGCATATAATTTTGTTATTTTATGAGAAAAAAAATCTCTCAAAATAGCAATAAAAATCTGCGAGTCCTAAAATATGTTGTGCTGATTTAATTACTATACTTAAGGGGCACAACTAATGTGAAATTTTCAAAAAATCAAAATTTCAATTTTTCCATACTGCGATAGATTATACCTTTACCAAATATTGGTTATACATACCAAAATTTTAAATCGATATCTTAAATAGTTTTTGAGTTACGACCATTTAAAGAGTATATATATAGTGCATAGTATAACGATCATTTAATCTTTAAACGCGTTTTTCTCTAAACAGCATTTTCCAAATTTGCTGCAGCGATTACTCAAAATCAAATGATCCGATCACTATCATTTTTTTTTACATGTTCTTTATATAGTTCTCCGTAAAATAAACTATCGATTTTTTGATCGGATCAAAAATAGAATTTTGGCAGTCCAAAAACGACCAAAATTTTGGGTAAAATTCGACTTTTTTTAAAAAAACGCCGTTATTTTGTCAATTTTTGATTTTTTTCTTCATCGTAGTTCATTTTACAGTCAATATTATCTAGTTTAACAAGATTTTTTTTTTCTTAAATTTTATCCACGTAGAAGGCCGGAATCACTGCAGCAGTGAAGGGCCTTTTTTTTGCCGCGTCGTTGGAGATCGACGATGACTTAAAAAATATTTAATTTTTTTCTTCAAAAATTTTGTTATGTATTCTTAAAACATGTATGATTATATTCCTGAAATTTTGAAATGATTGATAAAGTAGTTTTTTTAATATAAATTCCCAAAAATCACCTTTTTTTAGGCGGTTACACTAGTTGTGCCCCTTAATACTATTTGGTTCTACAGATGCCAACCCAAAAAATTGTCCAGCCTCTATGATAAATTACACAGGTTCACACAGGTGTGCTACATATGTTTTCAATGTGGTTTGTACCGCTGAACACAGCTCTAATGTTACAATTGGGGGCAAATGGCAAAATATTGAAAATTATTAAAAAAACGAGCGAATTAATACTGGGCAAATATTTATTGAGACACCAATGCCTGGTGAAGGTTAGTTTCACTTGTAAACATATTGCAAGACATATGTCTTCAAGTAAAAACCGTTATCACTACTGCTTGACAACGGACTGCCAGAAGGGAGATCGAACCCGGGACCACCGATTCAGGTACAGTCGTTCTAGCCACTTACCAACGAGCAAGTCATGCAACATGCAATTTTTTTATTTTTTGAAACTGCATATCTAGAATTAATGAACCAAAACATCTAAGCTATGAAACTTTTGTACTAATACAATATTTATGTACTAATGTTGTTAAATTTTTCATCTAATAAATAAAAAATAAAAAATCTTCGCGTCGAATACATTCCGGCCGACATCAGAAGCTTATATTCCTTTACTCTTCTCGCTGTGTATATTGTAGAAAACACTCCTTTCATTTTATTTGGCCTTGTTTTTAATGATCGCCAAACGAGAAAAACGTTTTCCTGCAACGAAAGAGTTCTTTCTCATCTCCTCTCCTCTCGGAAAAACTGCTCGATTGCAGAGCGAGCCGTCCGCCTCGGCCGGCTCGTTTGGGTCGCGCGCGCTCGAGCGAGACGGCCGAACGACGGGCGTCCGATGGTTTGAGGGATCCGCTCCCGTGGCGAGTGGAACGGGTAACGTTTTTATCGCTTGAAATTTTCTCAGCGAGAATAAAGGAACTCGAGCGCAATTAGAACCGTGATAAATGATTTGCCCCTGCCGACGGACGCGGTGAAGCGAGGGTAGAGCAATGGCTCTATGGGTAGTTTTTATCTTCTTTTGGCAGAAAAGATAGCTCCTTTGCCGACTCTTCTGCAACCGTTCCACGGTCGAGCGAGCTTTCTGGAGAAATTTTAATCCTTTTCTTCCGTTTCGCGCAAGAGACGGCGGCGCGTTTTTGTATTTAGCTTGTATCGGTGCCAGGGCTAGTTCGGCGAGGTTGGCGCGAACCAGAATCGTAAACGTGCAGATGCACGCCGGCACATAAATTCTTAAACAATTTACATTTCTTTTCTCTTTACTTTTTTAACATCTTCGAACGTAAATCTTCGTAATACGAGAAAGATGCATTTTTAATCAGGAGTAACTCGCACATTAGACAGAACTGTTCACTAGTTCTTCTCACAATTAATTTTATGTCAAGTTCAAGAGATTTCTCAAATAAAACTAAATTGTCTAATTTAAAGCCTTGGTTCTCTTCACAATTTAATTATATGTGTAATAAACATACCAAACAAAGTATAATTTCCAAGTGATAGAAATTATACTTTGTTTGTATGAAATGTATACTTTCCGCGTAATGTTTCAGCATTAAATACTTTTAAATGCAAATCATTTAGCAAATTATGTTATTGAATTTATATGATAAATACAAAGATCCAATTTAGAGAAATAAATTAATATTTAAATAGTAGAGAAGCTACGGGCTTTATGTAACAGGAGTAAAGGGGCGCCTTTAATCACGTGAGCAAGTTTTTAAGGATTTTTAGACCCCCCTCCCCTTTGGTGATACAAGGTGATATTCAAAACTACCGCCCTCTCCCCAAACATCACGTGTATTTTTAGTTAAGTGATAAAACTGTAAAAATTTTAATTTTTTTGGAAAATGTTGGAAATTTTTCAAAAAATTAATTAAAAAATAAATACACGTGATATTATACTATACCCCTTCCTCCCCAAACGTGATATTTCGTGAATTTTTGTTTAACCCCCCCTTCCCCGAAAAACCTCACGTAATTAATGGACGCCCCCTAAGTAGTAAGAGAGAGGGTTTTAATAGGATCTTAAACAATATTATTTTTTTATCTCGATTGTTCTGCATAATATGGTCATAACTACTGTCACACAGGCCCACGCCATATACAAAACTGTGCAGGTCAATCATTTTTTAAATGTAATTTAAAATTGTACTATCATAAAATTTTGGTTTGCGTTATTACCGACTAATCTTAAATTTTATCTCACTTCGTTTAAAATTTATCAATCTTTGTCAATGAGCAACAATTTTAGTGATTGCTAAATTATTTATATACTGACCTTGATTAATGTAAAAAAAAATAAACTTGGGGTTAGTTGTAACATACAACAATTATATACAGATTCAAGCAATGATTGGGTGAAAACGTGAAAAGTATAATTTGTAAGATATGGACACATGTAAATTCAGTTACAGGAGACACAATATTTTTTATTTGTATTAATTGTAGTTTACGTTGATTTATAAAAATAACTACTAACAAATAAAACATTTTTTTAAAAATAATTAAAAAATAAATTATCAGAAATATTATTTTTATCATAACTACTTATCTCGGTAGATATTACATCTAGCTCCAAATATTAAATGCAAAATAATAAACAATAGTTCGGGAGTTAGTTTTACTTGATTTGGTAGAACAATAGTTACAGAATTTTTCTAGCTTTATTTCGTAAGAATATTATCAATGAATCTCAAGATACATTAATTTATTGCATCAAGTCTCTAGCTCCTGTAGGAGTTGATAAATAGTAGTTTGGTAAATTTTCATTAATATTGTCAAGTTACTTAAATCTTATGATTTACCACCATTTTATAGCGATTTATTTGTAAGCAATTCCTTCTTTATTATAAATTGTAAAAATTGACTCTGTGGCCTTTTATAAATTTATGCTTCGATAATATTTCATTGATGTTGAGCGTATTTTTGAGTTAATGACTCCATTAAATAAGTAGAGCCATTTTCATTATCGTTATGTTCACACATCAGTTAATTATTGGTTTTGGTAATTTATGTTCTCGGCAACGTTAGACAAGGATCGGGGCGGTGGCTTAGCGCCGATGTCTTCTGGCACGCGCTAGGGAATAAAAACAGATCAGCGCGGACTAATCGTCTTTCGAATCCCCTTTTTAGTTAATTCAAAAATTTATCCGAGATAGAACTCGTCGGGTACGATTGCCCGGGGCCAGGCTAATGCCGATACTGCGAATTCAGCCAAACGGATTGTCTCTGATCTTTTTATTCGCCTCCAGACTTGCTGATGTTTTAAGAATATACTACTTCGTTTTAATATACAAAAACGTAATTAGTGTAACTAACTGCTATAAAACTTTATCTAAAAAAATTAACTGGATACATTCTTATCTTTGCATTTTATCTAATTGCAAATGACTTAGTAATTCAAATTTTCATTAACAAAGTAATATTGTTATATCAACACAATTTTAATTTATACGTGAAAATTTATAGGTTCCTTACACAAATATAGAATTGACTAGATTTATGAATTACCTTGCTCTTGAAAACTTCAGATTTATCGTTTTGAAAGTGAAAATATAAGTTAAGGTTCAAATATAATTACATAATTATTGTCTATGAAAAAGGATAATACAATGTGATTTTTTTTAAAACTTTAATTTTTAGCAATCAAAATTGCTTATATATTTTTATAAGCTTTTTTAGGCGTTAAAAGAGCAGTACTTAAGAAGAATTCGAGTAAAAACATGTGAATTACCGAATTAAATTACGAGTTAGAAAACATTTGACTAAAACTAAAATAATTATTTGAAATTTATTTTGAGTATCATAGATTATGTGGTCAAGGATACGTGAACGTTCGAGCTATTATAATATCCATTTTGTACTTGAAAACATAGATCAAAAATATAGAATGTGAAAATAGCCCATTCGAAAATTTTTTCAAAAATACCAATTGAAGTGAATGAAAGTCACAACTATTGTGTTTCATTCTAATAGTCATCTGTAGAAATTAACATAACAACTTCATAAAACAAACAAGTAGAAATTCGTATGGAAAAAAGTTACTTATGGTTACATGAGGTGCTTCTAAAACTATTACAAATCGAATTGAGCATATAGATGTAAATATGTTTACAAGTGAAAATAGTTTATCTCAGGTATTGTTAATAAATTAACATAACGAATTGATGAAATGGAAAAATTGAAATTCGTATGAAAAAAAAATACTTATGGTTACATCAGATGCTTCTAAAACTATTACGAATCTATTTGAGAATATAGAGGAAAATATGTTTACAAGTGAAAATAACTCATCTCAGGTGTTGTTGCATCAAATTAAATCATCAGCATTAAAGAAATTCTAATAATAAAAATATATCAAACTTACTCTAACCGTTGGTCTGTCTTCTACAATAAAACAAGTAGTTAACCCCAATTTTGATATTTTATTTGATAATTGTGATTTTTTTTGTGAGATATGATGCATTAACGTTCATTTTGAAATATTGCTTAGATAACCAATATCAATATTTATGACCTTCGATAGACTTTTCAACCTGAAATAACATTATCATACACAGAAGTGCAAACATTATAGGCCGCTGTGACTTTAGTGTCACATAATTCATTAATACCAAAAAAAATGGTTAAAATAGATTTTTATTTTTTGCTTGCATAAATCTACATAAATTTATAATTACTGTTTTTTTGTTTCTCTTTTTTTGTATAAGCAAAACAAAAATATTTGCCCATGAAAGGTTAAAAAAGTATCTCAATCGTCATTGCTTACCATTTGTTCGCCCCCAACTCAAAGCATGTCATTTCAAATTCAAATTCATGTCAAACACCATTAAAGAAATAGTAATATTAATATTAATAATATAAGTATATTAAATATGGATAGACTATCCATTAAGTTTCCTTCTGAAACAACGTTAAGAAAAGTATCATTGCAACTGTTCATAGGACTCTGTCCATATGACTCTTAAGTTCTGATTGCTGTATGATGAAAAAGGAGCGTCTAGGCATAAGTCTGAACAGACAAAAGTTACATTTAAAAATATGTATATATATTTTAAAACAAACTTCAGTGTAAGAATTCTGGAAGAATGCCAAAAAATACAATGTCAATAAATCTTTCTAATTCGCTGATTCATGTCGACGCGGTCAGTCATAATGTGGGGGTGCATTGACACCGTAGAAATAGTTGGCGTACGTTTAACTGCTCTCACTATACTATAATAAGCAGAACTTCATTGGGCCAAGGTCAGAACGACAGAATAGCACATGGCACCCCGAGTGTAGAGTCCTAGAATGAACCGCTTCGGGGTGGACTGCAGTGGGAGGGTTGCGGATCACATGCGCGTCTTCTACGCACTCACACAGACGAGCCACGGCCAGACGCTCCATTACGCTTGTATTGTAGGGTAATACATATGTTTTATCCCGCTGTGTGTACGATGTCTAAAAATAGTCGAATGCAACAAACAGATTAATGCCGGTAATAAATGCTCGTAGGTTTGCGTGTATTTCAGGTAATAGGTAATAGCGGCTTTGGGTGTAGATGGATGATTTATCACTTGCATTGTAACGTAAACACAACATTTACAGATTTGATATTTAACACTTTCGGGACGGCACCGATTTCAAAACAATTTACTTTACCGGCTGTAAACTTGATTTCATTGTGTTATGAAATTTGTTTGATAAAAATTTGTGGTCATTGAAGGACATACATTTTTAATATTAATTTATTTTTCATCATTTTATAAAGAATGGTGACGTTTAAAACAATTTCCAAAATTCATAGCTGGTTGATTTTGACATGTTTTACAATAAAATGTTGTTCGCCGCCTTCTTCCTGGTGCTTTTCTGTCAGAACAGACAATACAATCCCTTTTACTGTTACTGTTTACCACTGCTATATGTAATTTATTCAACTTTTTGATGCAAACTGAGTCATTGTTTATAAAATAGCCTGTGCCTCACAGAGTATGTTTGTCCACTGAGGTGGACAGCCGTCCCCAAAGTGTTAAAGATACTCGGTATCTATTATGCCGCCCGCTTCTGGGTATAACGGGTGGTTTATCTAGTGGTCCTAGTGATCTAGTGGTCTTACTGTTCAGATGTTTCTGTAAAGAAAACTTATAAAGTATTATACATCGTTAGAAAGGTCTTAAAATTCTTAGTTTTTCTCGCATATATCGCAACTTCTAGTTCCGCACATTGTGGCCAACAGGCAAGTTGCTATCGATAAGTTCCAATTTTTAAATGGGCCACCCTATAGATGTAGTTTGCACATGTCAATTTTTGCGTTTTTCACGTATATATGCAAAAATGTATCTATTCTACATTTTATATATAACTTTTCAATTCAAAAAAGATACATTTCAATATATATAATTTATACAACATAATGGAGGATTGGTACATAAGTCTACCCTTGGATGTTATACTTCATCATTATATATTTTAGATCAGTACATTTATATATAATATAAAAATATAGAACAGTGTATTGTTTTTATGCGACAAAAAAAGTATATTATAGAGTTTTTTTATATATATATATATACTAGATCACCCAGCAGACATTGACCTGTACCTACGTCTACAATTTAAGTTCCAGATTTTTTAATATTAAAGAAATTATTTTCAAAAATATCAATTGAAGTGAATAAAAATTTAATTACAACTATTTCTTATTGAGTTTTTTTCTAATAATTATCTGTAGAAAT